>NW_024750852.1:1206876-1561383 GCF_018991925.1 Homarus americanus
ATCTTGGTCATCCTCTCTTAGGGATTATGGGGAAAACTTGTCGTGGTCCCCGACATCTCCAAAGTATTTCTTAATATGCGCATGTCTTTTGCTATCTATTAAGCTTCCTCTTGGTTTCCTCCTCCCTCCCCCACTTTTGTTTTCTTCATCTCTAGCTTCCTTGAGAACTGATCCATGGCAGTTGTTGTCGAGGATCGATTTCGCTCTTTTCTTACCAGTAGTGGCGTCCCACAGGGTTCTGTTCTTTCACCAACTCTCTTCCTTCTTTTTATCAACAATGATTTACCGCCACCTACAACTAATTCCTATCCATTCTATTAGCTGATAGATTCGCATTTCCTTTCATTCTTCCTCACATTTTCCCCCTTCCTCCTAACTCTCAAACTAGATCTGTTTCAAAGAACCGATATCATTACTTATCAACGCGGATCTGTGCATCTCAGAATGGGAGGCGCTAAACCCCGGTTAAGTCTTCAATAGTAATAAAACCTTTAATATTTACCAATTACACTTTGTAAATTAGACGATTCCATCAATTACATTTCAGGACGCCACGTCCTCCCAAATTTGAAATAAACATGTCATTCACCATTCTCCAATATGTCCTGAAATCACACATCCTTAGTATAACTAAAGCTGCCTCCCCGAAAGTTGGGAATGTTGCACAGCTGCCGCAGTTACTTTCAATTCTGAGTAGCTATTCAAGTATATAGATTCATTCGTCCTAACTTGGAGTACTGCTCTCATATTCAAAGTGGCTCTTTCTTCTGTCCAACTATTAGATAGGTGGAATCAAAGGCATTTCGTCTTATTAACCTCCTTAGTTTGACAATCTCTTCTCTCTTCGGTGCAATGTTGTTTCACTCTTTTTTACAGGTACTTTAACGGCAATGTTCGGTGGATTTGGCATCCTGTGTAAATTGCCAAGGCGTGGGTCTTATAACATAACACATATGTCTTGCACGCGCCCAAATGTTTCTCTATGGATGTCGGTCACACGAGAATAACCTGTTATAGTACATCCTTTCTTCCTCACACAGCCAAACTGTGGAGTGCTCTGTGACTTCCCTTCTGTGTTTCCATGCTCTTTACACCGTCCCCGAATTTCAAAGTGCCGGCTTCCTAAGCATTCTCGTGGTGTAGATTAATACAGTATAACCTTTTTTCTATATTAGTGGGCTAATTCCCGTAAAAAAAAAAAAAAAGTGCACTATTTCTCTTGCTTAATACCCGCGGCACATGAAGCGTTTATAAACAACATAACTGCTAACAATAAAGTGACGTGAAGATACTTAAGTCTGAAGTCGAAAACAAAGTGACGAAATTGCTGAAGTCTGAAGTCGAAAGGACGTCATTAGGACGTGAAGCCTATAAAAAAAGTGGTCGTCGTTAAGCCCCGCCACCATTGCAGCTCATTGGCTCGTATATAATGTTCGATTATTAATAAATCGCAAATAAATTCATATAAACTGTTAAGGATACCCAATTCTGGCTCACTTTAATGCTGAATTTAATGTCTGTAAAGATGGCTCTGCTTGAAACCATTACTTTCAAGATATGAGTGGAAAAATGTTTGAAATAAAGAATATTTACCGTGGAAGTCAAAAACAATTTCACCCTTTCGGAGATCATATTCACCACTTATAAAAAAACCGGTTTATTATCCGTTTTATAAGGAGAAGAATCAAGTGTAAACACCACATATTCACGTAAAGTGCCGTTGAAGACGAACGTTACGGTAGGAAGTGCACTTGGCGGAAGAGCCGCTCAGCTAATTATGACATCTCTATTATATGTGGCTACTGTTCTTAACATTTACCTCCATAAATACTCCATTAATTAAGAATTGTTATCAGAGAATGTCCAAACATCGCTTAACACACGAAATATGAAGCTGCCCTCTAAACATCGCCAGGACCTAACATGTTTTCCTCTAAACATCTCCAGAACGACCTAACAACATGGTGTCCTCTAAACATCTCCAGAACGACCTAACAACATGGTTCCTCTAAACATCTCCAGAACGACCTAACAACATGGTGTCCTCTAAACATCTCCAGAACGACCTAACAACATGGTGTCCTCTAAACATCTCCAGAACGACCTAACAACATGGTGTCCTCTAAACATCTCCAGAGCGACCTAACAACATGGAGCTACCCTTTAAACATCACCAGGACCTAACAACATGGAGCTACCCTTTAAACATTGCCAAGACGGGTAAGAAATTGATTACTTAAGTTCCTTGTGTATTTTCTGGGTGAGGACTTGAGAACACTGTCAAGGTCTTCCTCAACTCTCTTCTTTTAAAAGAATGTGTTGTTTCAGTTTCTGATTTAAATTTAATACCACGTACGGTTTGATTAATGTAAGTTCCGACCATTAGTTTAACAAATTTATTGACAAAGCTTGGAGTACAGTTTGCCTATTCTGAGTAATTCAGTCAGGTCTTGACACTGAGGGTGGTATCACTTCTCACTACTACGCAGAACAGAGGTTCGTACACAAAGAAATACATCATATTCATTAGCAGTATATATAGGTCAGTGGTTCACATACAGTACATTGGACGTCATATTCTAATTGAAGACTAATCAGTGTGGGCTAGCGAATTTGGGATAAACAGAAAGAATGTCCTCAAGCACCCCCGATTCAATGTAGTAATTGCAAAGTTCAAGATACAATAAGTCAGGTGGCCTGAAGTCCTTGACAGTGTCACATTCAATAATATAGTGTTCAAGTGTATGCTTTAAAGGTTTATCACAAAGTTTACATGCTGAGTGTTCCGGTATGGGTACAGCGTTACTAACCTGCCAGATGTGTCTGTATCCTGGGAAACAGGTGGCCCTCACCTCTGGCTGACACACTCCCTGTGAGGTTCAGAAAATAGTCTCTAGCCGTCCAGTGAGCTAACAAGTCAGGGAGCTAATAAGTCCTACATTAGACCCAAAACACATAAGTTTTTATATGGTTTAACACCCCACTCTACTCAAATACATCATATGTAGTTGTTAATAGTGAAGGGACGTACGAGTGAATTAATTATCCCATATGTAATTTGAACTCTGCAGGTTTTGAACTAATAAAAAACAATCGAGTCCTACGTGCAAGGGTCTCATTATCCCACAATCGCTCATTGGGCGGTTACACTAAGGTTATGTTCTTAGTTATGTTTTTAATAACACGTTTTCCCTCTGCTTCGAAGCCCTTTGGTGAGGTCAAGATTGGCAGGGAAGGAAGGGTCATTACTCAATAATTATGCATTTCCCAAAACTTTCCATATCACCACTGTATTCAACGTGAAAAACTGCATTAAGTCAATTTACACAGAAGACACAGGAGAGTTTACAGTCAGATTTTAAAGGAGTAACAGTGATAGTGTGTTTCACGTCAATGGTAGATTTACAACATTAATGAAAATAAGACATGTGTTCAAGAGCCAAATATACTTGTCACAGTAGCGGTAGTAACTTAATGACCTGTTTACATTTTTTTCTTAGACATTTGTGAGGCTTAGTTACTAAAGGCTATTAAAGGCTGTCGAGCTGATGTTACCGACTTACTGCTTACTATTGCAAACGTGCACTCTCTTGTTACATACTGAGCCAATATCAACTTGTTTGAATTTTAGACTAGAGTATATCTGCTACCTACACGAACGTGAACAAAACTCTGGAGTTAACAAAGTTACCCATGAAATTTATGCTTCGTTTTCTCTTATTGGTTTGATGGAGTAACAGAAGTAACTTTGTTTTATATTTATTTCGTACTAACTTTTACGAATTTAGATAACTATTCAGATTGTAATGTAAACAAGCGAGTTTTCTTTAACTTACAATACTATAAAGCAAAAATTTGAATTTTACCGTGTTTTAGTGAATACAGTATTTACTATCTACTATTGTTAGAGTAAAATTTGTGTATCACTTGAAGATTCGCCCCATAGATTCTTGTAGCATAGGTTGGATGTGAAGAAAAGTTTAAACTATCTAAGATCCTGACCTGAAAAACTACCTAAAGTAACCTTAAGTAATAAAAATTAAGAAAAGCTTAGTCGACCTTGCCAGGATTCGAACCTGGAATCTTCTGATCCGTAGTCAGACGCGTTATCCGTTGCGCCACAAGGCCATATGAATGTGAGAGAACTATAGCCTATAAAAGATAGATATTTTGATCATCTAAATTGTTATGTTTACATTGGTTTATCATTTCACTCCCTGAACCTCCATCCCACACCCACGCACCTTTCTATAGTGTGTTCTGGAGACAGGGAACAGTATGCCTGAACAGATAGGTAGGGAGGTACTACCGCCTGGGAAGATATTGGGAACATAATGTGTTGTCTAATGGTAGATCCTGCTGCTATATGGCATCACGAAAATATGTGACCAAGTCCCAGGTTGCTGACCTTTCTGCCTCATTTACACACAATTGCAGGGTCTCAATTGTTTCTCTTACTATTGACAACACAACATACATATATTGTTTCTCACTTTTGATTTTTTTTTAATTGTTGTATTTCTTTATTATTATTATTATTATTATTATTATTATTATTATTATTATTATCATTATTATTATTATTATTATTATTATTATTATTATTATTATTATTATTATTATTATTATTATTATTATTATTATTATTATTATTATTATTATTATTATTATTATTATCGTTATTATTATTATTATTAATTATTATTATTATCATTATGTATTATTATTTATTAGTATTATTATTACTTCATTAATTATTATTAATTATTATTATTATTATTATTAATTATTATTATTATTATTAGTATTGTTATAAATTTATTATTATTATTATTATTATTATTATTATTATTATTATTATTATTATCGTTATTATTATTATTATTATTATTATTATTATTATTATTATTATTATTATTATTGTTATTATTGTTATTATTGTTATTATTGTTGTTATTATTATTATTATTATTATTATTATTATTATTATTATTATTATTATTATTATTATTATTATTATTATTATTATCGTTATTATTATTATTATTATTATTATTATTATTATTATCATTATTATCGTTATTATTATTATTAGGAGATTATGGCGTATCTACGTAGAAGTTCACTCCACCACTCGACATTCCATGATTTATACTTGATAAATGATGATTTAATGAATTCATTAATTTCCAACATCCATTTAAGTTATTGGTTATACTTTGTCATAACCAATCAGTCATTACCTTGAGCAATAATAAGATAGGATCACAGATACGGGCAGATAATTGCACTTACATTTATTTGTCAAGCTTCCATACAATGATTTACAATTTGCATGGATATATGAATCACTCACGTTCACTCTGTAATAAAATTAATCTTCTAAAAGAGAATTTCATCTTGGGGACACATGTGATTACTCTACTATGGGTATGACCTAACAGAGCCTTAATTCTTCAAGTGATACATTTACTGCCAGCCTGGATTGCTTTTGTTGAAACCAGGCTTCATCACAAGAACTTCTTTCCACGACCATAACAACAAAAAGTACTCTTAGATTACCATACATAGTCTTGCGTCACTGACAGTCACTGTAGACGGTTGTCGCGGCAAGGAGAACTGGTAAGTGTGACTTGAATTAACCATTTAGGTACAATAGACCAGCCTGGATTGCTTTTGTCGCAACCAGGCTTCCACACGTGATATTTCCACGGGGATAACAAACCTAGGTTAACACACTTAGTCTCGTGTCGATCACGGTTCACAGGACGGAGTGGCTGTGGAAGACTCTGTGTGGTGTGGTGTCCCGCCCCCTTTCAGGAGGGAGAGGATGGAGACGACGTCTTAACTATGCCATGGTCCAGGGGATACTACTTAAAATGAAGTTTTTGGGTGTGAAGCGATGAACAGTACAACACTGTTTCACTGCCCACCCCCCCTAAAGGCTGGCTAACATACACTAATTGAAAATACATGTCCCAGTTATGCCTCGCCGGGTGTCTTATCTCTAGTAAAACAAACTTTGGAGTTGGTTGCGTGGGTAAGCCTAACGCAACCCATGACAGAGGGTAAAGTAAAGTAAATTCGTTGTAGGACAAGATGCCACATTTGACTGGACAAATTCACTAGAGCCCTTAATATGCTTTGAATTGCCAGCCCACCCACTACAACATCAAGTAACCGCAGATAAATAAACGAAGAGTTGGATGTAAGACTAAAATAAACTGCAGTAGGCCTTTTGTCCCAAGCGAGGAGTCGGTGCAGCGAAGAATGACGAAAATAATTCCGGGACTTAGAAACCTTCCATATCAAGATAGGTTAACGAGATTAAACTTGCATTCCCTAGAAAGACGAAAAGTGCGGGGAGATATGATAGAAGTATTTAAGTGGGTGAAAGGATCAATGAAGGGGATATAGATAAAGTTCTTATAATATCCGAGCAGGATAGGACTCGTAGCAACGGATTTAAGTTGGATAAGTTTAGGTTTAGGAGGGAGATAGGAAGGAACTGGTTCACAAATAGGGTGGTGGACGAGTGGAACAAGCTTAGCAACTTTGTAGTAAGTGCTGGAATGTTGGAAAGTTTCAAAAGGAGGCTAGATAGATTCATGGATGATAGAGAGTGGTTGCAACTCTCGACAGGAGCTGCCATGCACAGGCCAACCGGCCTATTGCAGACTCCTTATTTTTTTATGTTCTTATGTTCTATAAAAAAAAATATGGGGGGCTTACACCGCCCCCCCTCCCAAAAAAAAAGCTGGGTGGACTCGCTGTACTCGCCATGTTCCCCCACCCACAACTTCTTGTACCCCTGGTCCCCCCTTTTTTATATTCCTGGATCTGCCACTGAGTTACCTTTCTACCTCTATTTGAAACTTCACAACGTAATTGTGTTAATGTTGTTACATGATATTTTGTAACTTGTTCCCTTCATCTACAACTATGTTCACCTGTTTCCTTCCTGATAGCATTTGTTTTTTACCGACTGATGTGGTCAAGAAGTTTGGAAGCAATTCTAAATTATTGATGACTATAGTGTATATATGAACCAAGAATATGCACTTATTGACCTTAGTTATTGGAGCAACATCAACATCAGAATTTTGTTTGTGATTTCAACTAGAAGTATTGGTAGTAACAAGTATGACCTTTGTTTTAGGCACATATTCCAAGATGTTTTTGTTTTTGTTTTTTCAAGGGCAATTGCATACCTAGTACTTGCAACTATATCTTGCGCTAGTCAGGCCGCACCTCGATTATGCACTTCAGTTCCGGTGCCCTTATTATAGAATGGATATCAATTCACTAGAGTCGGTGCAGCGAAGAATGACGAAAATGATTCCGGGACTTAGAAACCTTCTATATCAGGATAAGTTAAAGAAACTTAACTTGCATTCCCTAGAAAGACGAAGAGTGCGGGGAGATATGATAGAAGTATTTAAGTGGGTGAAAGGAATCAATAAAGGAGATATGGATAAAGTTCTTATAATATCCGAGCAGGATAGGACTCGTAGCAACGGATTAAGTTGGATAAGTTTAGGTTTAGGAGGGAGATAGGAAGAAACTGGTTCACATATAGGGTGGTGGACGAGTGGAACAAGCTTAGCAACTTTATAGTAAGTGCTGGAACGCTGGAAAGTTTCAAAAGGAGGCTGGATAGATTCATGGATGATAGAGAGTGGTAGTAACTCTCGACAGGAGCTGCCATGCACAGGCCAACCGGCCTATTGCAGACTCCTTATTTTTTTATGTTCTTATGTTCTTATATCGACCACCATCTGCACATATCCTTTGTTTAAGTTCAGGTGACCCAGATTATTTTTTTTTATTGGGCACCTCAGCGTACATGATCTACGTGACCTCCACTGTAAATTTTAATCTGTATGTTCACTGTATGTTCCTTCACCTTTCTCTAATGAAAGCTTTTGTTAAACCACCAATGTATGTATTAAGTCATCTATGTCCAATGTATATTTTCAGCCTTCGGGCTGCAGAACTTTTTCAATAAACCGTAGGAAAGGTTTTTTTCCATGTACAGATAAACAAACGAATACTGATGATCCCTCTCTGACAATACGAAAAGTTCCGTATCTCATAAACCCAGATACTTTTTTTTTTAAATATTATTGGGGCCACCTGAAGACTCGCCCCCCACCCCCCAGCTTATTCAAATGGCGTAATCGACGACTAATACAGGAATATTTGCCAAGATAAATGTATTTCGTACTTTGAATAATTAATAAATATTTCTAAACTAAACAATTTTATTTAGATTTTTGTGCTTAACCTTATGGATCACCCTGTATATTGGTATTTAAAGGAATATAAACATAAGGTATTAAAATATTCGGTTATTATTGCGCAATATGACTCCGTTAACCAGTGAGAAGGTCAGGGGATCGGTAGAGGGTAGTAGACTTGACCTTCACGCGGCCTCACCTGCCCAGCGCCACAGGTAAATAATTAACACCTTACCTGACCACTCCCTAGGGTTTCTTAACACGCGGTAATGCGGTAATAGCATAAAATTTGTATGGTTGTGTTTGTGGGTGAAGGTGTGTTTGTGTCTGTCTGTCTGTCTGTGTGTTTTGTGTCATTATTCTCCGGCCTACCAGACTGTACTGAACAAAAACTAATCACATAATCAACATATATTACAAGAACTCGCGAGAACAATTCACGTTCAGTACACATGTATGTATTGTGCATCCCGCGCCCTTGTGTACACCTCGGACTTTTTTCCTTATCCCCTCCCTAAACCCGACCACCTCCCTGATCCCCCACCCTCTACCTCCCCTCTCCTCTTTCTCCTCCTCTCCCTCTCCTTCCCCCTTTCTCCTCCTCTCCCTCTCCTTCCCCCTTTCTCCTCCTCCTCTCCTCTTCCCACTTTCTCCTCCCTCCTCCCTCTCCTCCCTCCTCTCTCCTTCCCCTCCTCCCTCTCTCCTTCCTTTCTCCTCCCTCTCCTCCTCCTCTCCCTCTCCCCCATGCCTCCCTATTTTCAGATTTGCCCCAAGCATAGCCCGGGTTAAGTTAAGAACATAAGAATGGTGGAAACTGCAGTGGACCTAGTGACCCATGCTAGAGAGAGAAGTTTACACCCAACCCCTATCGCTCTTATATCCATCCAGCCTATATTTGAAGCTACCCAGCGTATTCGAGTTAATGATGATGTTTGGTAACTTGGTCCACCCATCCACTACTGTTCCCAAACCAGTGTAGTGTAGTGTAGTGTAGTGTAGAAGCATTTCAACTCCCAACAGGGAAGCAGAGGGACTCATGCTGGCTTTCTTACATTCAGATGGGGGAGATAGGATACGGACAAAAACCCCCACCGGACAAAATCCCCTAGGGCAACATCCACACCCCTATCGGACAAAAACCCCACATAGTAACAAATAAAACAGAATTGTTTAGAGTTTTCAATAATTTTCTTACCATTACTGTCCTCACTTTTTGAGACCCCAGGGGGACCCGTGACCTCACAATCTCTGGTCTCTCAGGTCTGTTTAATGACGTGTGGTACCATGAGGCGAACTGTATAAAAACCTTGTTCACTTGTGCACTAATTCTTCCTTAAGCAGTCTTTGAATACAGTCGAGCTAGATAGCTCGTTTATTTTTATGCAAATTTCATTTAACGTTAGGTTAGGTTAGGTTCCAGTAGAGATGGGGTTTTGTCCGGTAGAGGTGGAGTTTTTGTCCTAGGGGTTTTTGTCCGGTGGTGTTTTTGTCCGGTGGAGCTTTGTCCTGGGGTTTTTGTCCTAGGATTTTTGCTCGGTGGGGTTTTTGTCATGGACCCGGGGGAGAGTACCCGAGCAACCAGTGGTTGTGCTAGCCAGTTACAAGCAGTGAAGTGAGCAAAACCTTTGAAGCTTCTTGGGGACGAATTTATTCACTTGACCTGATCACCCAAGTTTACAGTGTTACCAACTAGACGCCACCACCACCCGGGTCAGGCTTGCCAGCTCTCAGAAAAAAAAAATTGGTATTTTTGTGTGAAATATTCTAAGTACTTGAGTTCTTTGTCTTTAAGCTTAACTGTGGGGTTCTGATTTAACTTGTTTACGTTTTCTGTGTATGTGTGTGTGTGTGTGTGTGTGTGTGTGTGTGTATTCATGTCTCTCGTCTGTGAGGCAACATGTCGGGAATAAAATCCTTTACGTCAGTGTGTATGTCTGCGGGCGTGGGCGTATGTGAGCTCTTGTATGCGACCAGTTTGTACGTGTGTGACTGCATGATTTCACAAAGTTTACACCCACCTTCCTCTCCCCCACACCCATTTCCCTCCCCACACCCACTCTCCCCTCCCCACACCCACACACGGACAACCACATAAATTCCCTAGTTTTCTCCCCCTTTCATACGTCATAATTGATACGACTAAATTTAGACTTGGACCACAATTTTCCAACATTCATAAATTATATTTCTGTAACTTAAAATGTTGGGTGATTCTTACCTGGTTCTCAGTGCTGCTAATGTGCTCACTTCACTTAATCAAGGTAGCCTTCTCAGGGACTACGGTTCATATTTTCGAGTAATTTACGGGTTGTTATATAACCCGTCATATTGTAAAGAAAAGCAGTTGGTAGTTTTCTCTTTACGAGTATATTATTAAAAGTTAAAATAATTGATTACACAAGTTACCTGTACGCTTACATAAGGGTTGACGTAAGGGAAAATTCTCGAGTTATTTTAGCTAAGTCGTAAGTGAAGCCGCTGATTATATATTGAGTCCATGTCGAGGTTATTTAAGTCCAAGCCCACAAAAAATAGTGACTCTCGAGCCGGACTAGTACAGAATTGAATCCCCCATTCCTAAGAGATGACTAGCACTAGGAAGAGACATCAACTACTAGGAGAGGGTGACCAAGAAGCAGTCAAGGCAAGGAAAAAACGCCAACATAACAACAAAGAGCACCAGCCAGCCTAGCCTTCACCACCACTCAGTGAACACTGTATCCCGTTACCCCTTAAGGACAAAGACAACCATAACTGCGATTTTAACAAGAACTACAGTTTAATCTTAAGGCACATCTGCGTACAGGAGTTTGCTGTCAGGAGATATAGGAAGCTGGATCAACAGGTTGGTGGTGGTGGTGGTGGTGCCAGCTGATCAGGAACTTGTACTCAACGAACCCACTAACTGAAGGCCACCCCCCTCCCCACCCTAACTATAACCACTGGAAACTATCTCACGAACTCCTGTATTGTTTTGCTGTCCCCTATATTATGTTCTTAATATATCACCACGTTTTAATGCTCCAAATTTCACATATTATTGTTGTTGTTAAGTAAGTTTGTGAAGGTAGGGTAGAGTCTCCGTGTAAAATGTTGTCATTTCTAAAACGTTATGAAGTCAACCAGCGCTTTCTTCCGTCTCCAATTGTGAATTTTATCAAAGGAACCTTTGAGAATATGGACACATTTAATAAGAACATAAGAAAATAAGGAGTCTGCAATAGGCCGGTTGACCTATTCATGGCAGCTCCTGTTGAGAGTTACAACCACTCTCTATCGTCCATGAATCTATCTAGCCTCCCTTTAAAACTTTCCAGTGTCCCAGCACTTACTGCAAAGTTGCTAAGCTTGTTTCACCTGTCTGTCACCCTATTTGTGAACCAGTTCCTTCCTATCTCCCTCCTAAACCTAAACTTATCCAACTTAAATCCGTTGCTACGAGTCCTACCCTGCTCGGATATTATAAGAACTTTATCTAGATCTCCTTTATTGATTCCTTTCACCCCTAAATACTTCTATCATATCTCCCGCACCTTTCGTCTTCTAGGAAGCAAGTTTAGTTTCTTTTAATCCATCTTGATATGGAAGGTTTCTAAGTCCCAGAATCATTTTTCATTCTTTACTGCACCGACTCCAGTGAATTGATACCATTCTATAATTAGGGCACCAGAACTGAACAGCATAATCGAGGTGCGGCCTGACTAGCGCCTGATATATGCAATAAGACCTCTGCACTCTTGTTACTTACACTTCATATAAAACCTAATACTCTGTTTGCCTTATTTCGAACATTAACGCACTGTTTTCTAGGCCGTAGGTCCGTGCTTACAAGTACCCGTAAGTCTCTTTCACAAGTCGACTTCTCTAGGTTGATGTTGTTAAAGCTGTATACATTGACAGTATTTGTTCTTCCAATATTAAGTACGCTGCACTTGCTGATGTTGAATTCCATTTGCCCTTCTTCTGACCACTCCTGCAGTTTAAATCCTCCTGTAGTGTATGTTTATGTCGTCCTGCCTCGTCCATAGTAATAGAGATATGATCCTCTTTTATTGTGTTTTACTTATTTATCTTACTTTCTAATTACTGAAGATAGAGTTACCTAGCAGACGCGCTGAAAGACCTTAGTTGTTGAAAGGCAGTAAATAATACCTTGCAACATCTACATCAATGTTATGCAATGTTTTTTTGTTAAACGCAACTTTTTAATTGATAATTTAATAAAAGAGAATGTTAGTTAACCCCGTTGGAAGGAAAATTATAAAAGAAGCTATTGTTTATTTTGAGAAATAAGTATTAGTAATTGCTGTTGTCTATAATAATGTGTAGTAGTAGATTTATGTTGTACCTTGTCTAAATTAGTATTGTTGCAGTTGTTGGTGTTCCTTGCCTGCATTACATTCATTGGCTATTCACTTCAGAGTTGTTGGTTTGTTATTATTTTATAATTATTTTTTTTCGGGGATTAGCCCACCCGGGCACTGGTCACTGACCCACATCAGGGCTTGGAGGGCGAAAATATAATAATAATAATAATAATAATAATAATAATAATAATAATAATAATAATAATAATAATAATAATAATAATAATAATAATTAATAAAATAAATACAAATTATAATAATAAATAAACACAAAATTTAAAAAAAATAAATCAAGGGTGAGAAACGACAGTACATATGTTGTGTTGTCAATAGTAAGAGAAACAATTGAAACCCTGCAATTGTGTGTAAATGAGGCAGAAAGGTCAGCAACCTGAGACTTGGTCACATATTTTTTCATGCCATATGGCAGCAGGGTCTACCATTAGATAACATATTATGCTTCCAATATCTTCCCAGGCGGTAGTACCTCCCTGTTTGGTAGCTGTCTACTACCTACTACACCACAGGCCAACCGGCCTATTGCAGAGTCCTTATTTTCTTATGTTCTTATGTTCTTATGTTCAGAGTTTGTTTTAAAATCTGCTGTGTATATTACCTGATAGTGGTTTAGTCTTACAGTAGTAACACTGCATTAACTCTTCACATTAATCGTCAAGTCGGTACTGAGACATGTACAGTAATACCAGTGCATATGTATAACGTTCATAAGAGGGTCTAGATAACGACTATGATAGCACATTCTCTCAGTGTTGGTTTCCTTAACTTGGAAGATGACCATGAATAATCATGAATCGTTCAGCTGAGGAAGATGCCTCTCAGCGTCAGAACATTGTTGTTAATAGAGAAATTGAAAGTGGATTCGATTTACAGCTCTCTGTTGGCTGGATAAAAATTAATAAAGTTTCAACTGCACGCTTAGTGGAGGGATATAGGAGCCACTTTCAACACCACAGACACATGAAACTCTCGCAGTGTGTCTGGTACATTGAGTATATTCAATCATCAGAAATATGAATTAACACACACACACACACACACACACACACACACACCAATATCATACATATCCAAGTTAACATGGTAAATACACATCCGTATGTTTACTTTGTTTAAACCTCTTAAGGTGCTCTAGACAGGTGTTGAATCACTCAAACTTGACATTCACACCGCCACGCTACACTTCTGGTTCAACACCCTAATGCTACACGGCGGGTGTGGTTAGATTAGTGTTAGGGTTGTTTAATGGCCACGTGAAATAAGCTGGTGGTGCTAATGGTGATAATTTTGTATTTGATGAGAATATTAATGATAGCTTCACCGTTTTTACTACACCTGGTCCTAAGTGTTAGCATCCCTGTTTCATTATCTTAGTAAAGCTGCTCGCCTTTTCTTTAATTATGTCTTCTCTCCCACAATCACCCTGTCTACCCACCCTGGCTCTACACCGTGATGTAGCCTCCTATTGTCGAAGTATTAATATTTCTCGTAACACTTACTATATTTACAGTACCTGCTTTTATTGTACCACCAAATCCGTTTTATCGGAAATTATCATGTAAATAAATAAGTAAATACCATTGCAATACACATAATTGCCAACTAGACATAATCCTGAAAGCTCTGTCTTCTTGTTCAACTTTATTACTGCACAACCCAGGTTGTACTGCTCCCCCATTATACTTATGTTTTTAAATTCCACTCTAATTTATATGTATATGTGTGTGTGTATGTATGTGTATATATATGTGTGTGTGTGTATGTATAGGTATGTGTATATTTATGTATAAATAAATAAATAAATAAATAAATAAAAGAATCAAAATAATAAATAATAAAATAAATAAATATTGAAGTGATAACCGTGGTAACATTATGAGATGTACTTATTACTACCATACTATTGTACTATTCCAGATGATACTAAATGTTACATAATACTTCCTTGAGATAAATGTCTTTAAAGTACAATTCACTTCTAGACTTAAAAATTATTCTTGTTCTATGCTTGCGTCTCATTTGACTCATCCCTCCTCCACCAGCCTCCCCCTCCACACCCACCTCTAGTCTCCTCGTCTCAGGTGACCTTGTGACGTCAGCAGAGTAGGGGTGGGAGGTGCAGTGGTGTCCAGGCACAGGGTAGGTGAGGCTGAGAAGGCAGTTGTAGGTACGTCACTGCGCGCTTAGCACGTGGTGGTCTCGTCCTCCCGAGTCCAGCCACACACGCACACTCTCTCAAGGTAAACAAACTTGCCCGCTCCTGCTAGAGGCGCGACTTGCGAATTCCCAAGTCCTCGTAATTGTGAGAGTGCTGTCGTGTGATTTGGAAGTGATGTGTGTATGTATTTTTCCTGAGTCTTGGTGATTTTGTGAGATATTGTATTATTTGTGGACTAGCAGTGAGATATTACATATTTTCCCTGTGTTTGGCAGCGAGACGATGAAAAAATCCCTATCTTGGTTATTGTGAGGTATTGGTCTTTCGTGTGCAAACATTTATCCACAATGTTAGTTAACGCCGAGGTAACTTAAACGCTCGGGGTTTGGAACTCAGCCGTACAAATAATTTATTATCCTGCCATATATATGAATCACTACAACATTAAATAGTTAGTTATACATATCTACAAACAAGATTATGTTCGTCTTTTTTCACACTGATAGAGGTCTAAATAAGTTTGCCCGCACGAATAGTTTGTTCGTGCTGACACATCCGAGATGATAGCAATACCCTTTCCTTATAGAGGCGGAAGAGAGGGGTCTATCATCTCCGTAAAACGTCAAAAACTTCTTATCATCGACTACTCGTGACGTGAATAGTCACTGGCAATGACAACTTTGGCCAAACAGATCTGCCAGTGTCCTTGGTGCTAATCTTGCCCTCAGTGCCTGTGTTTTATCAAGAGCTTCAAGGTAACCTCGCTGTCTGCCATACCTTGTTGTTGTTGTTTACATGCATCAATGTGTTTCTTTTACTACAGACTTTGAGTACGTACTCTAAGTAGGTACGTAAAGTACTAGATAAAATTACTGATATAAATGCTCCATGAAATACTTTATATCCCGAAGTGTTTGTCCGACTGACGCACTTGCAGAAGACGACTGTGTAAGCAATTAGTACCATAATTATTGTTGATTCTTCATAATTTCACAGTATACTAGAATATTCAAGGTTTACACAACTAGGTGGTAATCTTCCGTGTCACTGAAGATACCAGTTCATTTTCCGGATGATTTTAAACGGTGTGCAATGTTGGTAGCCAACGTGATGTTGACGACTGCCACTAATGTAAACAGGGACATGCGCCGGGCTAGACTAAGCGCTGGGTTGAAAAAATCAACCCTGGCGCGCAATTGCAAAATTAATGGCTTTAGCCAACCCCTTGCCTGGTAGAGCAGCAGGGAACCACATTACTACATTCCTTAGACATACGACCGTGGCTACGCTATCACTCTTATATCACACCATGAGATGCGTCGTGGCGATAAGCCATTACTCATAAGAACGTAAGAATGGAGAAACTGCAGCGGGCCTATTGGCCCATACTAGGCAGTCCCATTTACACCCAACCCCTATTGCTCAGATACTAATTAGAAAGGTAGAAGCACATGGCATCAAAGGTAACATCCTTAAATGTATTAGGGCGTGGCTACAGGGCAGGAAACAGCGAGTGAGCATTAACGGCACTAAGTCCCATTGGAGCAACGTCACAAGGGGAGTTCCCCAAGGCTCAGTACTTGGACCATTATTATTTATTATATACATAAACGACATAGATATCGGCATAGAGAGCAACATAAGTAAATTTGCTGATGACACTAAATTAGGACGTGTTATTAAATCTGACGAGGACTCCGCAAAACTACAGGAAGATCTAAACAAATTTTTCGAATGGTCTGAAAAATGGCAGATGAAATTCAATGTGGACAAATTTAAAGTACTCGTATAGGAGATGTAAACAGGAAAACCAGATAACAGATGAACAACGATGCCATAGAAATCCGACTTCGAGAGAGATTTAGGATAATGATAAGTAGGAACCTCAAGCCAAGTAAACAATGTGTTTTGCTCGTAACAAGGCTAATAAAGTACTTGGGTTCATACAAAGGAGTGTTAGTTACAAGACTAGCGAGGTCATCCTTAAACTGTATCATGCGCCAGGAGACCACACCTGGGTTACGCAGTTCAGTTCTGGTCACCGTATTACAGGATGGATATAGAATCATGGAAAGAATTCAGAGAGAATGACAAGACTAATCGGGCATTAGGAACCTTGAATATAGAGACAGGTTAAAGCATCTTTTTGCACTCCTCGAGAGACGTAGAGCGAGGGCGACCTGATAAGGTATATAAGTGGAAGTCAGGGCTAAACAAAGGGACATTACAAATGTCCTCAAACTATCAACCAGGAGCGAACTCGTAACAATGGTTTTAAATTAGACAAATTTAGATTTAGGGTGAAATAGGTAAACATTGGTTTGGAAACAGAGTAGTGGATGAATGGAACAAGTTACCAAATATCATCATTAACTCGAATACGCTGAATAGCTTCAAACATAGGTTGGATGCTTACATGAGCAATAGGGGTTGGGTGTAAACGGGACTGCCCAGTATGGGCCAATAGGCCCGCTGCAGTTTCCTCCATTCTTATGTTCTTATGTTAACTAATCATGTCTGTCTTTACTTCATACGTGGAGTTGTTTTGGCGTGTATTCTAACATATTTCAAACTCCATAACTACAGCAAAGTTATGATTTATCTCGAAATCTGACACCATTAGGTACAGTATATTATGTAACGCTCTGCCTTGGCAACGTCCTGCCTCCGTTAGCTAACATTTAACGGGTCACACATTCATTACCTTGAGTTTATATAACTTGCTGAAACAAGCTGTGCCATATAGTGGATAAAAAATAGTCTTTAAGAATTGGTCACTAGCTGTCTTAGTATATATTTGAGATTATCCCAGTAGAATTCTTGTATAGATTTACGATTACATATGGTAAAAAAAATCTGGTTGTGTTCTAACTGGCCACGCCCAAGTTAAAAATTGCTTTCACGTGATCCAAAAGCAATCGTTTAATGACAGTGAACTTAGGTTTCAAAGTTACCAAGTATTTCAGTCAAGGCTTAGAAAAAAAGTTTATTAACCGACTGCGATGCGGAAGAACGTTTGTGGCTGAATCTTGTCCGCTCTAGTCCGTTCAACACCCACCTCTCCTAACTTGACAGATGGATGTTTTTTTTTTTCGCGCGTGAGGGATGTCATATTCTTAACCTTGACGTAACACAACCAGTGTTCAGTTTTTAGTAATCACTCTTAGAATTTGTCTGTTGTTAGAATTATCCTGTCAGTTGAAACCCCCTAATAACAACAAAAACAACAGTCTGTGCAACGTTCTGGGTGACCTTGGAATCAGCAGCGGGACACGGGTGACCACACGTAACACAGGCATCCGTCGCTGGGGTAGCCTATCTCACTAATACACCTGGGCAATGTTGAAATATAACAAGTTAGAATCTCTATGTGAGGGTGTAAACGTTGATACAATCTGAGGTGACACTAACAATTTCTCTGGAAAGTTGTGAGTTACTAATACTGTATATAAAATGGTACAGTTCGGCATTTGACAACACTCTCGGGTGATCGTCGGCATCCGTAGCAACTCGTCACACCAGCTGCAGGGAGAGGCAGTGCAGGTGGTGGTGGTCGTTGTGGTGGTGATGGCACGTGGTGGTAGTGTAGGTCATTGTTTATCCCCAAACAGGTGGCGAGGGAGGGGGGGGGGTCGTACTGTATGTGGCGAGATACAGTTCTCAGGCGCTGGCATTTATTAAAACCTTGAAATACTTCTTTATCAGTTTTGTAAAGAGGCGTGGAAAAGTTATTAACAAAAGGTCCCGTCGCTTAGAAACCTTCCATTTCGCTACACATGAGTTCTTGATTAGTTATCAGTTACTGCAAACCTATGTACTGTATATGTAACTGAATTATATTTTTAAAAGTTGTTTCTCGGAACGAAGGTGACTGAGACAAAAAATAAATGCAAACTGCTGGAGATTTGGACTAATGAGTGAAGATGATGCAATTTCCCATCTTACTAGAAAGAAAACGAGACGCCAGCTAACAAGACGATGACCCGTGGTGACGTTAGTGTCGCAGATGGAATTTCTTTACGAAGATAAAACTCTTATATTAATTTTGTTTGAATAACGCTCTCATATGCTAGAAAGTTTGCCGAAGTCAATATAAGTTAATTATTGTTCCCCGTAATATCACCATGAAGGGAAATTTAAGTTGCATGGAGTATCGATATAACCAAACCATAGTTTTATCTCATATTTTATTTTAATTGTTGTTAGAATACTGTAGTGTAATTACTTTGTTACGCACTTAATGACCTTCGTTGTTGAAGCCTAGTAATAACATAACACAACCAAGCAAGTGGGGATTAATATATATATATACAGTATATTCAAGGTGAAGTTAGCACGTCCTCCTTAAATACTTGAATCTAAGTAAATATCTCTGACCTTCCCTGTAAATATGATAACCCAAAACCTTAATATCAATAGGGTTGCTAAAATAGTATGAAGTTCGTATAAAAGGCTCTACGGTGAATATTACTCTTAATTGAAGATATAAAAATTCAACCAATTGGTGGACTTAAATTAAAAAATAAATAAAAACAAACAATTACATTGAAACTCTACCTTAAGTTCCTTAACCAGCTACGTCAATTAGGAAGCAGAATTATCGTGTAGTCAAATCTAATAGTATTTAGTATGCTAATTTTATGCATTGTTCAAGTTAGCAAGATAGATAGATGCATTTCTACAGCTCAGGTATAAGACATTAATCATCTTGTGAACCTTTTAGAACCTGGACTCCGGTATAATGAGAAAACAATCGTTCTTGGTGACTGAGAAAAAAGTTGCAGGACACTGACATATCTGGAGAAACGTGGTGTACTTTTTTCGGTCGTGGTTTACCTCAAGGTTGGTTGGGGACAAGTGCGAACTCTCTACCTTGGTACACGCGTGACGCTGTTTTAGCTTTCAGTAGACCACTAGACCTGGCAAGGAGGAGGTTGAATTCGGTGAGGAGGCATAGTACTGATGAGACGTGGTTCGTGGTTGTCGTGTTCAGTTTATACGCTTGTGAGCGGAGGAGCATAGTTTTAACAAGGTACAAAGCTGGGTATTTATTAATTTTAGTGTGAATTTTTTTTCTGTTGTACTTGACTGTACAGTATTTTGTGCTCAAATCTTAATTTCTTGTGCAACTGAGCGGTTATGGAGATATGACCCGGACCCTCCTGTGGGGGGCACTACTGAACTAAATAAATCTAACCTAACAACGTGCCCCGGAGGACAATATTAGTTTCAGCATTAAACGTCAACAAAAAACATCAGGGGAGATTAATAATCTTCTAAGTACTAAATATTTTTTTAATGCATTACTGCGCTTCAAAACCTTGTGTCTTTAAGCATGTTTACTAGATTAGTTATTACACTAGTCACCAATAATTACAAACTGCAAGAGATGCATCTGGTATGTACCGAATTCTATCATTACTTGGCGGGTGTTGGTAGGGCTGATCCCTTCAACAACACAAGGACCTTAAGGGACCCTCCAACAAAACCTAAAACAGCACATTCCCTTGGATCGCACTTTAAACCAGCTTAGCTTAGCTTATCTAACCTCCCTTGCCCCTGGAGGACTGAGGGACGTCTGTCACTGGTTAAACCATTGGAAAGCCCACCTGCTATCGTTCCCCTTCTGTACTTCCCACTTCTTAACTATACCTTGCCCTAAATCTGCTTGTTCACCTCAGAGCCGGCTCTCCGAGAAGTTCTGACTGACTGACTGGAGCGGGTGAAAGATGTGCTTCCTTCAGTGACAATTTTCAATTGATACGTGGGTAAGGGTAACAACAGGTGTTTGCTTTGTTGAATGGGGATTCGTGTTTAGGTGTTTCATATATAATGTTAGGGTTCATGTGTAAGGGTTTGGGAACACCTGAAGGTTACCCCCAGCTTGTTTCACCAATTGAATAACCACCCTAACGTCAGCTTAACTCAACCTGTCTTAACCCCCTTGGTAGTGTTAGTGTATTCAGTTACCATGTAAAATACAGGGTGTCCATAAATGATTACCCTGATTAAAGCATGAGAGCATACTGTTTTTAAGGTAATCATTTATGGATACCCTGTAGTGTCTGGCAGCTTTGTAGTGGATCTCTCCCCTACAACTGCGTATCCGCATTCCAATGCAACAGTATCCTAGCAACCAAGCTGTTCAGGGGGGGGGTCACCAGCTGCTACAGTATCCTAGCAACACGGGGGTCGCCACCTGTTACGTCTTCCTAACAACGGCGGCGAGTTCCCAGTTTACTTCCGGCTCTGTGTATATAACGCCATTCCGAAACTGACCACATCAAGAGTGGGGTTGGTGGTAAGCGTCCACTGATTGGGGGTCGCTCACACTTGCAACCTGCAGTATCCTTCCATATCTGCAGGAAGGACAACTTCAATCCCAATCCGGCCTGGCTGCTCCTGGAGCTCCAGCGGAACCGCAAACAGGCCGCCTATAGGCAAAGGCCGTGTCAGTTGGTCCGACAATCTTAACAACAACAACATTGAGATTCATTCTTCTCTAAGCTCCTGAACACGCAACACCTCCTCCCAAGCTCCTCGCTGCCCAGCTCTCATTCAACCCAGCTCTGTTCCAACCTGGAGGCCAGCAACATGCAACATCTCCCTCCCACTTGGCTCCTGCACATCTACCTCCTTCATGCGCTACTACTGGTTGTCTTCTTAACAAGCTCGTCATCACATGGCATCTCCAGCACCAGACTGTCTTTCATATAATATATTTTATATGAAAACCACCACCTAAGTTTCATCCATCCCATCCACAATTGCTAGACACATAATATCACGTAACCCTACAAATAGTGACCCCCAGGCAACACTCACAGGATGGAGGGCGGATGGATCTCTACGACTTTCACTTCCTAACGTCGGGGCTGGTTAGATCGTAATGGAAGCAATCCTCATCTGCTCTGAAAGCTACCTAACGGCGACAAAATACGGTGCCCTGCTCTCCTCCTTGCCCGCGGAAGTCGCCTCGCATATCACGGACTACTTCCAACCCTCCAAAAAAACAAAAATTCGCCACCCTGCTGGACGCCTTAAAAAGCGCATTACCAGCGGACCACTTCAGTCTCCTGCAGAACCTATATCTTCACTCTCCCTTGGAAACTCACCTCCGGGGACTTCTCTGAGAGGAGATGTGTAGGCTGAACTCCCGGCTTACGTAGACAGACTTCCCGAACCTGTCCTCGCGCCAGTTTCACGCTAAAAGCTCCCCACACAAGTGCGTATCACCCTGTCACTTGATAGATTACTCGGCGACGCGCGCCTGAACTATGCGCCAACGCGGCAGATAGAATGTTCGCGAGTGCGCCTTCATGCCTGGCAACGTGGGACAACCGACCACACCAGTATTTTACACTCCGAACTTATGCTTGGTCCAACACCCTCAGCCTTAATACCTCACAAGACATCAGGGACCTGTTTACTGACTGTGAGCATTACCGACACCATTGAACAGTTCTGCTCCTCCATGCCTGCTGCTGGGCTGTTCCTTCACGCCGCCCTATCAGTCTTGCCCAGGCTGCCGCCCAGCCTCCAGCACAATGAATATACCCTCTGCTGGTATCACCGGCGTTTCAGCCCCCAATGCTCAAGCAGCTGTGAACCCCACTACCTACTCGAGGAAGCAGCAACAATGGAGGTTGGTAGACACCTCCAACCCCATCCTTCAGGTGCTCCTCCACTTTCACCTCACGTCACCGACCACCTCCCACAGAAATTCCTGAATTGACACAGGCTCATCGGTCAATGTCCCCTCCCTCCGCGACGAACACGTCAAAACTAACCCTCTTCACGACTTGTTAGCATGGCAATTGCCCCCATAAGCCTCCCTACGGTAGCAGCACCCTCGCCTTTGACCTCGGTCTTCCCAGGACTCTCGCTGGTCGTTAGTGGTGGCAGACTTCTCAACCCCATCCTTATTTGGCTTTACTCCACTTTCTAAGCTCGTCGCCGACCCAAGCCACCTCTGCCTCTACATATGCCTACCTTCTGTTGGTACCATCAATGTTTTAGCGCTAAGCTAGGCTGTGAGGCTCCCTGCAACTTCTACGGCGAAGCAACATGACGGAGACTGGTAGGTGCCATAACCTCCGCCACTATCAGCAGCACATCACACTTCTTTCGCCGGCCACTTCATTCCTGCTGTCCGTCACGACCTACAAACACTACATCAGGCGGTTTCTGCATTCAGGCTACTGCCCACCGCCAGCCTTCCCATCGCCCTGAACACATTCATCCACGCACCTCCTCCGTAGTCTACCCACCATTGCCACCCACAGCACCACCTCGCCCACAACATTTCTGCATACCCTCTATTCATCCTCAGTACCTACTGCTCCCTGAAGACCCGCAGCCGGCCCTATTATTGCCAGATACCCCACCCAGCCCCCCTCCACCTCTTGGCGATAAAGCACCCCATTCCCTCGCCAATTTCCAACCTTCTCCCTATCCACAACCCTCCTTCTCCCTCTTTCAGCTTCTCCCAGATCTCGTGCCTCCAGGCAGGTCGTCACCCGTAGCAACCGAGTGCGTCCACATCCTGCCTGTTATGTCTCACATATGAGATACAACCCTGCCGTCACGCGTCTTTCTATAGCGTCTAGGAGGGTATTGTAGTGAATCTCCCCCAACTGCGTACCAGCATTCCAATGCGACAGTACCCTAGCAACACAGAGAGAGAATGCCTACCTACCATCTTCCTAGCGAGTCAAAAACCGGCAAGTTGCGGGTTTTACTTCCGGCTGCTGTGTATATAAGCTCTGTCTCTCCATTGAGATTCATTCTTCTCTAAGTTCCTGAATCACGCAACACCTCCCTCCGGCTTAGCTCCTCGCTGCCCAGCTCTCATTCAACCTGGAGGCCAGCAGCAGCACAACATCTCTAACGGCTCCTGCACATCTACACCTCCTTCCTTACGCTACTCTGAAGCGTGTCTTCCTGTAAGCTCCTCACCACACGGCATCTCCAGCAACAGACTGTCTTTCATATAATATATTTTTATATAAAGAGAAAACCACCACCTAGAGTTTCCATCCATCCCATCCTGAGTGCTAGACACATAATATCACATAACCTAGCTTATCATCAGATGGTCTGATGTTTGTTTTATAATGTGAGGGATCGTGTTTTTTCGTGTGCCTATGTTATTGTGTATGACTGGGAAGATTTGAGAAGACCCCAGATTACAAAAACCTTCATAAAGGTGGTCCTTTAGCCTTACAGGAATGAACCAAGAGATTGAGAAGAAAAATGCAGAAATACAAATTAGTGAACTTATAGCAAAGCCAGAAGAAAATAACAATAGATACTTTGAAAAAATATAAACTTCAATTTGAAGAATTTTTAACTAATTACGGTATTTAATAGTTCATTTGTTTGTATTTATTCATCCATAATTATATTTCCACTTATAATTATTGGCACCCGAAAAATGGTATGGTATGTGAAAATATTAAGAAAAGGACAGGTTGTTAAGAGTGATGAATAAGAGTGGAAAGAATGATTCTGTAGGGAGGAAGATGTGAATGACTACTCAGTGTTAAACAAATTAAACAACATTCGAGTAAAAATAAAACCTGGCACTGGCTATTTACAGAGGTTTTGCTTGGTAAGATAGTGCTTGATTTTTTTTATGGCATATATTTTGTGTAGATATAGCTCATGTATTTCATTTCTATTACGCTAACTATATTGAACTTGTATTGGTACAGGTGGAGTGATGGCTACAGTAACCTCACCACCATCACTGCAGCTACTGTGTGAGGCCACCGCTTCTGCATGGCTGGTCCAATGGTCAGGAATTTTGGGACAGGTTGCTGCTCAGGCTGCTTCCTCTGAGGCCCCCACTACCTGCAGGGGACTTCCACATGCCTCAACCCAGTCTTCAGACAGCACTAAAACTAACACAGCAGGGCAGTACTTCATGAGGAATAATCCCCACTACTCATTAGAAGATACTTCTAATAAAACAGAGGAGCCTTATCTGAAGCAAGGGCCATCCCCAAAAGGCAACATTAAGAAGCTAATTAAGTCTTGTATTTGCAGAAAAATGATAAGAAAAATAAACAGCAAAAATGCCATTGTGAAGTACCCTTATGACAGAGAGACTTTCTCCAATGATGTTCAAGATCAGAAGTATGACATCTCATTGCCAAACATAGAGCTTTTAGAATATGGAAAAGTCAAGTTATTTGGAAAAAGTAACAATGTTATACTAAACCAGCCCTCTAGTCAAACAACATTACAGAAACAGAATCTGGAAATTCTTTTTCCCTCAAGAGCTGTTCCCTACAAACTCCATGACACTATATTAAAAGAGAATGTAAGAAAATGTGCCATGTACCTAAAATTCAATCTGCCACCTCTATTGATTGATCAAGTAGTAAGTTCAGCATGGATGAATATCTCAGAGAAAGTGATCACAAGGAGTTATAGAAAGACTGTCCACAATTATGATGTGGCTAACTGGGCCAGGAAAGCACCTATTGTGTTACTAATTGCTGCTAACATTTCTGAGAGGAAATTCCCTCTAAATATATCAGGTGTAGGAGAAGACATCTTTGATTATACTCTAAATTTTATTGAGAAACATTTTCCACTGGAACGAATAAATAAATTGACGTTACCAAGAATTAAATTTAAACCATGTTTGGAGATCAGCAAAGCTTGCATTGGTATATTAAATGGAATCTTGCAAAAAACTTCATTAGTAAGTTTGGTTCTTGACTCTATAATTTGTGATGATAGCATATTAAGTTTACTGTCACAGTTCCCTATCCAAGAGCTTAATATAGGAGGTAATTCGGTGAGTGAGGAAGGAATTATCAAAGGACTTGCTGGAATGTCACAAGATTCAGCCTGTGGCATACTCAAAGAAATTGATTCTGGTGAATTTTGGACACACACCCTTTCCCTCAAGGAAATCGTTGTGTAAACTTTCCATTTCTTTTCAAAATATCTCTAACCTTATGTACCACATGGTCCCATATATATTTCCCAATTTACAGTATTATGACCCTGGTATAAATATGCTTCACTGTGTTATGAGCTATGGAAAGACTCTCAAGTATTATCAAACTACAAACACCCCACATCCATCAACCTTACAACTAGCAAGAATAAAAATGGGTTATGCCAGTAGAGCCGAGATGCTAGAAATAAGTAAAATCTGCCTTCTGTGAGGGAAATATCACTAACTATTGACCTAGACTGTGAGGAGGTCTTGGAGGCCATACAGAGTTACAAACAGTTAACTCATCTGGAACTCACATTTTACCCATCCTTAGCTCCTACACTCCAAAGTTAGATGGAAGAGTACTCCTTCCTGTCATCAAAAATCTTAAGCAACAAATACAATATCTTAGTCTCACAGGATTTAACATCACTGGCTGTGTTTTGCATGAACTTTCCCAGTTGCCTGAGTTAAAAACACTGAAGCTACTAGAATCTTGGTTGTCAAATCCAACAGCTTGCAATCATCATCCATTTCCTAGCCTTGAAAATCTCACCCTACAGTATCTTCCAACAAATTGCATAATGCAACTTCTCACTGGTAGTTCTAATTTGGTAAACTTAAGCTTTGATGTAGTGGAGTCTGATTGGGTGGGAAATGCCATAACAGATGACCATATAAAGTACTTGGTAACATCTGGGATGATCAGCTCTATTCAGTCATTTTCAGTGTCATCCTCTTCCCTAACTCTCACCTCTCTGAAGACTTTGTCCCTTCTCCCATTCTTGAGGAGCGTAAGTCATGTTGCTAACTGGGGTTTAACGGATGAAGAATTACGTTTTGTCACGCAATCTGGCCTACCTCATATACTCTATATATACTAGCTTCATGCTCAATGCATTCTGGTTCTCAGGGATCAAGTAATATTTTGCTTATATAATTTTATTTATGATTAAAAAAAAAGGAATTTTCTTCTTCACTCAAAATGTAATACGTATAGTACTTCTTAACATACAAGCCATTTCCCAGTTGACGCTAAGTTACACAAAAAGCAAAATTCCTGTACTTTAGTAAAATATTGTAAGATAAGATATTTATTTAGAAAGTCACATGATAGTAACTAAACTGAATCCTGTAGTCAATAGGAAATACAGATGCAAAGAAGAAATTATGAAACACCAAACATATACTATACTTATCAGACTGGTCATTTTGCTGTCTACCATTTTCTCATCTTTTTAAGTCAAGTTTTTCGAGCTCTAAGGCTTGGGTCAAAAGCTGCTTGTGACTCATCTCCTTGACAACAACAAATTCAACTTAGGGAATTCTGGAGTTAGAGCTCATGCCAAATCTTACTTCAATATATTGGTTCATTCTTTAGGTATTAATCAGAAACCCTGTGTGAAAAAAAAGACAGAAGGATGGATGTGCATATTAATAAGTGTCTCCCTCCATGTTTATGGCAAGGATATTAAAATATAACTTTGGTCCCAATAATGTATGACTTTGAAGCAACTGGATCTCACTAACATGGTGGTTTGTATTTTTGTCTGTGACTCGTGCATGACCATTACCCCAGTGTCACCCTTTAATATACATGTATACCAAATAATATAACTGAGAAACATATACTGTATAAGGGTGACTGCACTGTCCACAATTAAACATGCCACATTACCACTTTTAGTAAGTTTGAGTCACTCGTGTACTATCGGTGATTCCTTTATTCTTGTAGAAAACAGTTTTCCATGGGTTGTGATGCCAATAGCTATTATTCTCCAGTACAGTAAAGTACCTGTCAACCATAAATTTTTTTTTACAAAATGATCTATTTTATTAAATAAAGAAAATTATATTCCATAACTGTACAGTACTGTATTATATGAGAGTAATTGAGAATAAATTCGACTGGCTCAGTGATTGTGAGTGGTGGTGTTAGAGACAAGTTTGAGGAGGTGAGTATAGGAGAATGATGACTAATTGAAAGCTTAATTATAGGCTTAATGAGAGTGTAAGAGAATAAAAGCACGTTAGTGTACAGGTATTTGTAAAAACCAATGATATAATCAAACTGACACAAGTACAGTACTGTACTATAGTTTATTGCATGCCTTCCTTGGACTCATGTTCATGATAGTATCCACTTTACATAATTATCCATTCTTCAGAAGCCTTTTGGTCACAAATTTTTCAGTTCACAGACTTTACTGTACTGTGTTGCTGTATCATTCACAGTTTTAACTATCCATCCTTTATTTATGAAAGTATTATATAAATTTAAAGTTAGATATATATCATGTGATGTGGATACAGCACTCTTCCTTTTCTAAGGGTTGCTGATTCATCATGCCAGGGGCACCCTTAGTTACCCCAGGTGTGATTGGGTACCCTACCTAAGTTGGAAGTGAATGTGGTCAGGTGCAACATTGCTTCCTTGTGTATCAATGCCCCTCAGACCTATGGGACCTGCTTTCAAACATGCACACACACACACGTAAAATTTGTACAGTAACAAAATACAGTACCTGTATATTTTATTACTGTGATGTTTAGATTTGTCAAATGGAAACACCAAATTATTATAACAAAAGTGATGTCGTTATTTCTACTGCTGGATTTATAATACAGTATACAATAAAATTTTACAACAATTACGTTTTTCTTATCATACAAATGTACAGAGTTATGTGTCAAATGAATGGAAGAAAGTAAAGGGTTCGGTACACTTAATACTATACTGTAGTCTAGTCCATAATTAAAGATAGTAACCTGTGCAAAGAACAAGCCAGTGTGTATAAATTATGAACACATGTGTGCCCAGTAGTACCATGAGTATACCCAGTACCTGCCAATACCGGTAGTGCTTAACAAAAAATTGTTGACCGTCCAACCAACCAGTACAGTACAGTGAATATAAAAATTAAATGAAAGAAAGTTAATGTGCACCACTGTATGTTAAACCTACCTCATGAGGTATACACGTCTCCATTTTCAATGAAAATCACACTGATTTAAGAATGAGAGAGGTTAAGCAAAATATTGGTGTTTTATAATGCACATCAATTTCATGCCATTTCTGTATATTCTACTGTACTTTGATCGTCTTTCATATAAAATAGAAGTGGCAATGTTCCTTCATTGCCTACTTATGTTTTAATACAAGATAAGAATTATGCTTCCATTTTGTGTCCTTATATAGTATCAGTTTCACCAACAACCTCTTTATTTATATTCAATACAGTGTTAAGACCAATACAACCCCTTTCCTTTAAATGAACACTTAACAGGTTGTCACTGTATTCTCTTCCTGAACTTTTTACTGTATTCATGCTAGGACTGGATATGTTAACATACTTCTTGCTTCCCTTTAAAAAGTAACTTGAAAGAGAGTGACCAATATTTAAAATACTGAATCATTCAGTACAGAATACTATGTCATATTACAGGGTTTTTTTTATAATATAACTGACTTTGCTATACTATTCTTATCCATTTCAGCAACACCAACTTCTACAATTTGTTAATGTTCAATTTTAAAATAATTAAATCAGTGATGTAGTCATGACCATTAAATCTAAGACTGAAACCTGACTTTTTAGACCAACACAAGACTTTTGGAAGCTTACACTTGAAGCCATTTGCAAGTTTAGCGCTTATGGTTCATATGAAGATTAGGCCCCTGGTAGCAATTGAGTGATTAAGCTTCAGTTGGGTTAAGGTTGGAGGTGTGAGTAAATGTGGGGTTCATATAAGTATAATATTTTGAGGGTTCAAATACCTTGGTAATGGAGGGCAGCTTTGCTGAATTGTTGTCTTCTAGTGACCTTTGGCAAGTAACGTGGCTTTAGCTGCCAGTTAGTCACCATAAGGCCACGTTCTAGACACATTCTCCCATTCTTCATAAATTCTACAAATCAAAATAAGCTTTATTCTACATTGAAATTTTAATAAATATTATTGTAAGATATTAATACGGAGGTTTTATTGAATACCTTGTATTATGTTACACATTCATACATGTGCCACGTCATCGAAGAATAAAATTTTATATATTAAAATAAATGTATATTTATCACAGCATTCACTTGTGTGCATCAGAATCAGTAAAATATCCACCACCGACAGTCAAGACCTAATCAGAAATATTTATACACACACTTCTGCCATAGTGCCAAAAGGAAATATGAACTTAAACTTGCCCAAACTTTTCTGGACCTTAAGCCACACAAAATCTTACATGCGTGTGCCCTCACATGGCTATGCGTTGCACTGGCAGTTGGCTGGCGATGCTTGAACAGTGCAATGCTTTAAAATTATAAAGTAGTCCTACCGTCTCTTACTGGTGTTATTAAAAGAAAGAAAAACGTCCCCTCGTGTTCCCCACTTCTTGTGTATCATTCTCCGTGTTTGTTCCCTAAACGCTCATTCTACAGTCAGTGTGGCTTTGGCGGCATCGCTGATGGAGGGTCAGTGTTATATTTCAACAGAAATATTTACCAACTATGTCTACCAACTCCCAAATGATTTGTATTCTTATCAATGTCATATAAATATGAGTAATTAAATGCACTGTAATGTACACACTCATTCTTATTTATTTAATGGGGTCACATCTATAATACACGAGGCTCGTTGATCATATCCGAGTGCAGTAAGCCCCCGATATAACAGACTAATTGTGGGGGAAGACCAGTCCGTTATATTCAGATCCGGAATAATAAAGGACTCGGTCTGTTATATACAGGGCCGGATTATCAAGGGGGCACAGTGCCCAGGGTCTCTGAAGGTTTAAGGGGCCTACAATTGAGATATAATGTACTGTATGTATTTTCACCTTTATGTTCCAAAAGGGTAAATGAAAATACAGATAATTAATAAATTTATGAGAGAAATAGGTTGCAGTCATAAGATTAAGTGATTATAAACGTTAATTTAGTATCTGTTTGGTTTGTGCTTAGACATCCTTTAAACCTGACTTGCCAGAAACTAACTATGATTGAGTAGAAGTCACACTGACCAGCCAGTCACGGCCTAGCTATCCACAGCCTAATGTACCCTATTTATATTCCTTTTGGATATTACGATTCTAAATATCAGAACAGGTTGAAGCATTTATCATAATACAGTGGTCCCTCAGTTAACAAACACAATTGCTCCACAGAGTCGTTCGTTAACCGAAAATTTTGTTCACCAAATCTATTGTTTCAATGGGATATTGGGTAATTGGTTCCAACTCACAGAAAAGGTACATACAAAGTACTGTATACCGGTATATGTTTTATCTTAGTCCCCAGCTATCCACCTCAGTTATCCACCTCCTCAGCCCCCTTGATGTGAGAGCCAGTGTAGGCCTGACTACAACCTCCTCCCCTCCACTCCACACCCTCCCTCAAACATAAACAAGTACCTCCCTCACTCTCTCACTCCCTCCTAACTCAGGTTTTCCTCCAGCTCTCTCACAAGTATAACGAGACAGAAGAAAAGAGAATGAGATAATAAAGAAAGAGTCAGAGTAAGTAAAAGAAAGACTAAAAGGAGTAAATAAATAAGTAAATATAAGAATTAAAAAGAAACGCAGTTCTTTCGTTACATTTTATTAAATGAATTTGTGGTTTGAAAAGCCTCGAGTAAAGATCCAAGATCCCGACCCGAAAATTGGGTTTCAAGACCTATCCAATGCATCACTGATTTAAATATAAATACCTACACATGTTATCTTACTTTCAGTATGGCAGTGATAATTTCACTCTTAACAATCCATGGTAGTATACTATTTATAATACTTTTAAAGAAAACAAACATGACTGAACTAAGTTATCAATTCAGAGCCATCATCCAGTATGTACAAGTGTCCTGAAACCTCCTACTTAATCTAGTGACTAAAAAAATTCCAACATTTGCAGTGCTTTATTTTCTACAATTTACATAATATACAACACCGGCACAGCACTGTGAAGCATATTTATTTGAATGCTTCTGAGATATAATTTCAGTACCAGAATCAAAACATCATGTGTAATCAATTCAAGAAGAACTTTAAGCATAAAAATTTCCAAAGATTTGTTACTATTTTCTGAACCAACCAATAACTGCATGCAACAACAACAATATATTCTGTGAGCTCTATTGAAAAAGTAAATATTCAACTCAATAGATAAAGCTTACAGAAGACAAAATGCACTACCTAGATAATACTTACAATGGCCTGCATGTATATTTGTGAGACAATGAGTTGGTAGTATGCAGTGTAGGATCATCTCTATTATTCACTCTTTAATCCTATATGTACACACACAAAGTATAAACAATGGCTGTATAAGAAACAGGCTCTAGCTTGACTCCTGGTTCCTCTGGTGCTTACCAAGAGCGTGCTCCAAGACATCCGAATCAACAGGAGCATTTGTGAAGAGAGCACCTGCCAAAACACATTAATCCATTACACCAACTCAGTGGATTATTAAAAGGAATAGTAAGGCTCTAATACTAAAACTAAAATTCTTTCCAAAACAAAATTTCAAGTAGAGGGATTACTTATCCATTTATAAACAAGAAGGTGATGCTTTAATCTATACTGTACTGTATATTAATGGAGGGAGAAAAAAATCATCTCGGAGTTGTAGATACAACTAAATTTCACAACGCAAAAGCAAAATTAGTCAACAGCAGACCATGAGAGTATTCTCCACCATCTATGAAAAACAATAATATAATGAAAAATGACAACTTTGACGTTTGTATATGTATTAAGTTCATATGATTTTAGTATCTATTGTGTCCTCTGGACATTGGTAGTACAGTACAGGGAAGCTTCGAGGTGCAGCGGACAATTGTCTGGTAATATTGCAGTATAAGGTGAATCATCGCATCGCAGGTCTTATTTACCTCTTTTTTCCTTCAAAATAGTAAAAATGGAATTTAAAAACTTTATGTTTTAATTGCATCAGTTAACATTGCTGGTGGCATGTTGCCAAGTTAAATTCATCACTACAGCCACATCTCCCTAGGTAAGCAAACATAATTTATTTCAAGCTTTTTGTTTTACTCTTACATGCACACACAATCATTCATTCAAAATGTGCCCCCCAAAAATAATTATAAGGTCATCAACATAAAGGGAATAAACATTTCTTCGGTACGCGGGAGTTAGCATACAGATTATGGAGGGGGAGGAGCGGGATGAGGAACCTCAGTTTTTTTTTTGCTCTCCTGTATCCTGTATGTAGGAAACTATTGCCAAATGGCAATGCAGTATTTTATTTTATTAATTAATATTATTTATATTTATTCCTCACATTTACTGGAACAGTATAATATATTACTTTACCTTATTCCTTACAGTTAAATATCTTCTTCTTAAAACATTTTCATAATATCTACTGTAATGTGAATCATCACAGTGTAGGATATATTGGTATTAAAAATAATAATTTAGGTCCCTATATTAAAGTTCATATCTACAATAAAACATATCCATAAAAATTAACATTTTGGAGCGTTACACACAGGGAGACGATGGCTGTTGTTGATAGTGGAGGGAGGGCCAGCATATGTATGAACACACATACAAACATACACTGCCCCTCACTTAAAGCGTGTTCGTTCAACACTGATTTGATCAAACACGATTTTTTATTACTATACCTGGTATCGCTTAAATACGTCACGGGCTAAGATTCGCTTGAACGCGGGATGAGACAGGCTAACACAGCCGAACACGGTCAGGTAGAAAACATTTTGCATGGACCAGCAGTCACATCCATTACAGTCCACGAGTAGCATCCCCAAGCAATGTGGGCTCAGAGTTTAGCTTGGGCTCGATCCGGCCACAATTAAAAACTGTGCTTGGATTAACTTCAGTTTTTTAACTTTTTACCCTTCATACGTGAGTACAGTAAAGTAAACAATATTTATTATTTATAATCAATTAATTATTTATCACATTTAAGTCAAATTCACAACTAGAGAGGTTTTGCCGTGAACAAGTCAATCAAGAGGAATGTTGAGAAGAGTAGTCGTAACTTCGGGGAGATAATCATAACTTTCTTCTTCTTATTATTTTTTTTTGATTCAGTTACATGCACACACAATCCTACATGCAGAATGTGCAAAAAAAAATAAAAATCACTAGGTCAAAAACTTAAAATTATAATACACAGTTCTTCGCGTGCGAGTGGGAGGGGGAGCGTTACTAAAGGAAGTCCCCAGCTTGGCCGGGTTGCTTGAGGGAGGTCACACGTGACTCAGCCAGTGTCTGCAAATGGCTGCAACGTTAAACTTTCAGAAACTGATTTCATGGAAACGCCAGTACCTCACAACATCATGTTTAAGTAAATTTGGTAATGTACTGTACTGTATGTGTATTAGTGAGCTACTTGCTGTACGATGTCTTTGAACTTTGGTTTTGGAGTGTTTTTGGTTTGGAGGCGAAGCTTTTTGGGGTCCACCTGACGCATCCTCTATCTCCCCCCATATTATAATGAGTTCGCAATCCCTGTACTGTCATTTCTCCATATTTATATAATTTATTTATTGTTTATACATGTATATAAAATTAAGTATAATTAATTTTTTTGTAGGTTTTGATGTAAATAAGAATAATTTTTGGCAGAACTTGAATTAGATCCCCAATTATTCAGTTTTAAATATGAATTGTCATTACTTGAACCGTCGCATAATAGGGCTTCCCTGTAATTGTGATACAGTACTGTACTGTACAGTGCTGTTTATCAAAAACTTTGAAATGTTAACAAGCAATAGCATACAAAAAAGTAAACCAATCATTTAAGCTCACCAACAAAGACGTGTGTGCCCCAGAGTCGGTGAGAAATAATCTTGCAACATCCTAAATCTTCTATGCGAAAGCCTAAGTAGCGATAGCGTTCATCGGTTTCAAACAATGTAGCATTGGTGAACTGTCCATGGTATGGCCGGCCAGACGTGGGGTCAATAAAATCAGCCCAGTAGCCATCTGCCTGTAAGGTACTGCATATGTCTTCAGCAGCAAGGATGAACTGTAATTAAATAGCAATATTGTAACCCACAGATCAATGATCAACTTGAAACCCCAAAAATGCTCTTTTTTTTTGCATTTTCATCTATATAAAGGCTACTGTATATTCTTATACTGTAATTATTAAAGCTGCACTTGTTTCCCCACATGCAAGCAAGGTTTCTAGTGCCTTATATGAATTATCTTTGGTTCCCAAACACCCACAGTTACACAGCACTTGAATTTGCTCCAAACAGGGTAAATACTGACTGTACAATACTGTACAGTTCATTAAAAAAATTGATTCAGACACACACACACCACTTACATATTCTATAAGTTCCTCGGCCTAGCTCCATTTCTTCGGACCAGCTACCCATGTCATGCTGCGTCTTCTGGCTCAGGGTGACAACAGCCAGTGGACCATCCTTTATGTTACTACCTAGGAAATAAATCTAGAAAATCTGCAATATAAAGATAATGTGCAAGAAAATTATGAATGAATGAATATTAACACAAAATTACAAGATGCTGTCAACAAATTTCACTAAAATTCTTTCCTGCTACAGACGGAGACTAGGATAGTAATGGAAAAAATTAAAGTAAGAATAAATACAAATAAGCAACTTAGTCTGATAAGTATTCCCATCAAGTGAGTCAATGAGTCTTCTTGTGAAACTAAATCCAAACAGGTCTACCTCAGTGATCAACAAGAACAGTTCCTCAAAGAGTTCCTTTCACCCCTGTGGTGACATTTGTGTATATTTGGCAGCATCACATTAATAGAGTAAACTTACAAATGAATCCATAACAAGAGAGCTTATTGGTGGCAATGATTCTTGGATGTTATTTTGCTTAAGAAATGGGTTAGGTTAGGTTCTTCAAAACTTTTATTCCAAAAAAATTTAAAAAAAGATTCCTAAAAAAAAGGACAGTTCAGTTAGGTTATGGGTTAGGTTAGGTTATATGTAGGTTAGGTTAAGGTAGGTCAGTTAGTTTTTCTTTTGCAGCATTTAAACATTTAAATCGTACAATAACTTTCAACATTATTACAATATTTAAAACTAACATTAACAGGCCACTGGCATCAGTGACGGATTTTGTAGTATACAGTATGCAGTTCTGTTTGATGACTGTCAGTGAAAATTTACGAAGTGATGTTCTAAGGTTCTAAACTCAGAACTAGTGCTCATGAGCAATTTTGAATACTGTAGAAGAGCGCTAACTAACTATCAGGACACAGTGGATTAGGTTAAGTTAGGCTAAGTTCAGTTAGGTTAGAGGTAGGTAGGTTAGGTTAAGTGTGCTTCACCTGCTTGCCTCATGGGTACCACTCCAAGTCCACCTTGTACTAACAGAAATTGAGTTTACTGCATCAGATTGTACCAAGATTCTTATACTGTATTCTGTAATTCTTGTTACAGGCTTTTATCCTGTGGATGTCAAAATACCTCCAATGGACACTGCTGACAACCAGCGCTCTTCCCTGTGATTGTGATGATGAAGAACGATTCGCCTCCTACTGTCACGAGGAACTGGATCACTTCACAGCAAGACCCTGAACTCCTATCATCAACTACACATGGTGTGTGTGTGTGTGTGTGTGTTGTGACTTGATGCATATTATTCATACCCTCTATGTTGCTAATGAACTGAATGTGATCAAAGGATTATACTAACATCTGAAAGAACCTATTACAGGTTAAGATAGGTTAGTTAGGTTAGGGTAGATTAAGTTTGGAGAGCTTTGGTTAAGTTAAGAATTCGAATTTAAGGGATTTAAATAATTAATTAATTCCATAACACAAAAGCACCAAAATGGCACCAAGAAAATTCATAGTTGGCAAGTAATTAGCATTGAAAAAATGTAATTAAAATCTTCCAAGTGTCATTCCAACCACTAATTACCCAGCAATCAAATCGTGGACCATAGATCCGAATCAGCATGCTCAGCAACGCCATTTGCATAGACGCGCTGCTTTAATGCGATGGTCACTTCTTAATCGCCGCATATGCAATGCAGACCCTGGGCAACACTCCCCCTTCCGATCTCACACATCAAGGAATGTTTTTTCCCTTATGTTTTTGACCTGCTCATAATTATTTCTGTTTCTTTTCTTATTTTGCACATTATGTATGTAGGACTCTGTGTGCATGTAACCGAGTTAAAAAATGAATAAAGTTAGGTTTATCTATCCGAAACTATGAATTGAAAATAATCATAACATAACTCTCTCAGCTCTTCCTGCTAACTCCCATATATTGAAGTCTGATTTATCAAGGTTTTGCATGTAAAAAATCCAGAATTGTGTGGTAATTCTCATGTTTAGATAATTTTATACTTTTTTATAATCAGCAAGGGTTCACTGTATCTGCGAGTAAGTTAATGAACCATATACGAACTCCCTATTCATGACCCTGACCTCTAATATTCCTGAATCTGCATGAGTGACGGTATTGCCATGTCAGTGTTGTGTGTCGATCCAGCTACCTCATCACAAGTATCACCATCTTGCTTGTGCCTATTAGGAATTATATATTATTTTCGCTTTTCTTCAAACATTTCTTTCCAATATCCTCTGACTCTTCTGTTAATTCGCCATTAAGACAATACCGGTACTATACTGTATTATCATCTTTAGCGCCTTTCTAGACTTTCACACTTCCTAATTTTCAAAGGAATATACAAATTCTACCTTAAAGATAGTACAAATAACTAAAAAAACATCTTTGTCTCATCCAAGCCCTGAACTCTGAAGCACCTACTCAGTCCACCCACCCTCTCTTCCCCTCCTTCACTCTAAAATCAGTATCATGCCACCATTAAACCACTGAAATGACTCTTTTATAGCCATATTGAAAATGTATTACAGGTATAATACCAAACAATGCATTGCATCCAGATTTCAAGCTTACCTTTCTTCACAAGATCAGGACACTGCTGGGCCTTGCACTCCAAGATGTCAGAGGGATGAGGCATTGCTGGGATGTTGCCTTGTATGTGTTTTTCAACAACTCTGGTTACCTCAGTTGGGTTACACTGATCAAGAGCCTGAAATAAATAAATTTAATTATTTTGTTATTATTGTTTCTAACATGCAATGTAAATTGTTCAAGTTAATTACAGTATATTAAGCTATTTTACTCTCTGGTTTTGCTTCACCTATATTTGAGACTGACCCGTCTTTAATTATGTTTCACAGTACAGTAAATAGTTAAGAGTATATTATTAGTGAACCCAAAAGAAGGAAAAGTTAATGTAACAGTACTGTACTGAACATCTGAACATACTGTAGTGTGAATCATTTTTAAATCTTGCAATTAGCCTTCCAAATTTGTTTAAAGTTAATCTATCTTAGGTTTATGCCTCATGTGCACCACATTTAAGGATACAGCACCAAGACAAAAATATTTTTCAATCAAATTTGCTCAAAATCACACCACAGAAACTACACAAGACAAAACAGTAATTCATAAAAAAAAATATGTTAACTAGTTTACTTTATTCAGTCTTACACTCACCTGTATCTGGTGCTCATGGTTGGTTTTTTTAGTCAGAATATCTGGGGCAATTTTCAAGTTCCCCTGATTCCTATATATTACAGGTGGCAGCTGGCAAGGCTCCAGCTGCTGACAGAGCCCAATGTTACCAGGAAGAGGAAGGCGTTGGTCACTTGGACCAAATATTCCTGCTTTGATGTCTAACCATGAATTGAGTGGTTCTGCAACATAAACAGAGATGACAAAACATCCTCAATCAAAGTCTCCTTGGATAACACGTATGTTACTGCAACACTGTCTCTACCTCAGCAATCTATTGTTGACTACTGACCTCACTTGGATGATAACTGACCTCACTTGAGGAAAGGTTGTGCCACGTTAGCTCCCAGGTAAATCCGTGTTAAAACCATGTCTAGTGCTAGCTGGGAGCAGCTCAGCACCTCTGAGGGTTAAGCTTGTGAAAGTGAGGGAGGGAATGTGAAGCTGGGGAAATCTGGGATAGCCAATGCCACCAAGCAGTGGAAATTCGATAAGAGAGGGTAAACAGGGATTGTGGTGAAGATGACTAAAGCACCTAAGTCTTCAATTCTTTAAGTCTTATGAAGGATGAATTAGACAGCAAGAAGGATATAGATAAAGTGTCTGTGTAAATGGTGTCACTGGCAGTAACCCTGTCAAAACCTCGCCTCACCTCGCACCTGCAGGGTGTGTGGAGGTGGAGGCAGCACCTATGATCAACCTTCTCTATCTACCCTCCCCCCCCCCATATAATCTGGTGTCAGTGCTGGTAACACTTGTAATGTAAGGTCATACTGTCACCCCACATCTACTTCCTCTCAACTTGGTGGTTTCTTTGAAATATTGACATATTGACCAACTGACTAGAGGCAGGATGGCAGTTTAATCTAGAGATAAATTATCTGAACCTGACAGGTCACTAATTCTGGTACTGTACACTGATGACAAGTAGCCTGTTGAAAGACTTCCAGGTAATGCATCCCCTGACAAATACCTGTCTCAGTATTTACCTCCCAAAATATTAGCTTGTCCGCTGGGCATATGGACATGAAAAATCACTTGCCAGGGCCTTAGTTCAAGCACAACTGGACTGTCGAGCACTGCTAATCTGCACAGCCTGGGGATCGCTCGTATTTTCTTTAAAATACCAAAAGTGCCCCTTTTTCTATCAATGCTTGTTCTTCACATGAATTGTGTGTTAAGAATTATACATTCTATCCAGCTGTCTGTCTTTATGAAACTTACATAGGCAGAGGTCTGCCATATTCTCCTTTTATTTAATTATCCGCAATGCTTCAGGTGCTCTTTCTACCATTATTCAACAAATGTTCTAAATATACCAAGTTTTCTTTCTCCTAGTGTGTTCCGGATTTCTTTACATTAGTCTTATTAAGCCGGGGGTTCATCTATTTCAGATGAGTTGTGTGTTTCCAGATTGTAAAGAAATAGATAAAAAAAATACAGATTTCTTACCTCCTGAAACTTCCTTAACATCAGGTTTAGAAGTTGTTTCATTTGAGTCATTAAGACCTTGACTTGAAAATTTTCTTATTCCACAACAGAGAGACTGTAAGCTTCTTGTATAAACTACAATTACTCGTTCCCCAGAACATAGCAGCTGCAAGTAAATAAACACTGTAATATGTAGATACTGTTTACATCATTAAACAGTGATTAACAACTAATACATATGAATATATACAGTACAGGTATCATTAATAACTGAATAACCAATAGGTAAATATGATTATACCTGTATGTTTTAAAAACACTCAAGAGTATCAGTACCGTACTTATATTGTACAGAAATATCAAATTTGAACACCAAGTTCGGAAATATAAACTAAAAATAATATTGTTCAAGGGTCAGTATTTGCCAGTAACATGTGAATTTTGCCCAATAATATCATTTTAATCTCTGGCAGCTATACTAACACAGCATTCAGTGACAAAACTTGGTCCAAACTTGCCTGATTGTAACTAGGACAAGTGTGGAAAATGACCACAAAATGGTGATAACAATACAGTACGTATATCAATGTTCATGATGTTTTGGGCACTTTTTTTAGGAAGACTACTAACCACCAAAAATTTAATCTTCTCTTTCCTGATGCTAATAACATTAATGTTCAGAAGAATAAAAAAAATTCTTGAGGATTACCTTTGCTGCCATTTCTAGGTGGAGAGGCTTGGTGCCTTTTAAAGCAAAAGTTATCTCAGGCTCTACCACCCTATACAGGCGACCGTGATCTTCACAGTAGCTGCTAACACTGAAAAATATACACATGTGACCTGAAATTAGATTGAGAATGGTGAGGTGGATGTGTAATGTGACATAGAGAGACTGGAGCCCTGTTCAGAGCTAAGAGGGTGGTCAGGTATTGAGAATATGGACCAAGTCCAGTGTAGAGGTGTCGAGAAGGTATGGGCATGTGGAGAATGGATGAGGCCAGTTGGATCAAGACCTGCATGAACTTAAATGTGGAAGGGGGGTGAGCCAGGGTCAGGCCAAGAATGACATGGGGAGAGGTTGTAAAGAATTATATTAGAGTTAGGAACCTGACAAGAGAGACTGCAAGAAACTGCTGCCATCAGATGATCACAGCTAACCCACGCAACTTGGTAAAGGTGGAGAACATAGTTAGCAGTAGAAATAACTTATGGAATTGGACCAAAACTTCTAGAGATACTATTTGTATGATACTAAACACAAAAATGGAATCTAACTAACTGTGATATACAGTATGGTACCAGTGAAGCAAAAGTGTGTAATTTAACATTTATCAGTTGTTGCACTGAAACACTTAATTCTTCTTCACTGTCTGTTCTCGGCCACATTTTGAACACTTGCACTTAAAATAGTGAGGGAAAATATCATCTTTATTAGTTTGAGTAAAACACCTGACAGGTAAGTATCATATGCCTTGGCCACCCGTCAATGGAAATAGGGAGTGGAAAGAAGTACAATTAACCAGAAACAACCATTAGTGGTGACAGTGAGATACCCACTACTGTATAGCAACACCAGGTAATATAGTGAAGGAACACCAAGACTAACTTACTGTAATATCGTGTTTTGTCATGGAAAATTAACAGTAAATGAACAGCACCAAAAAGAAAAGGGATTTGTGCAGAGAATACAGAAAAGAATCAGGAAAGTGAAGCCTTATACTGTAACATGAAAAAAAGGCAATCAAGCCAATATATATGGTAATAAAACCCCCAATATGAGGCTCCATTATTTATTTTTAAGTTAACAACGAGTGTAAACACTAGGTATGGGGAGAATTATCGGCAGAATATTTACAGTAAATAATTCATTTTTGTGCATACAAAGCATGTAGAGACCTGAAATGACTGCCATATGATCATTTTTTGCTGTGTTTTACCCCATAATTTCCCCCATCTTTCCTGTTCTGCCCACTAAAGGTGATTTATAATCTGAGATAAAAAAAAATTAAATAAATAAATATTAATTAAAATTAAAGGAAAATACTTGTATCATATTTATTATTTACTCCCATCCAAATAACATCTGTGAAAAATGTGAATGAATTAAAGGTAAAGGTTTATGAAACTGTTATCACCCGAAGGACATGTGCGATTTGGTTTAACTTTTTTGTCCACACCAATAGCATGATATTAAAACACATGAAGAATGACAATAAACAGAACCTAATAGAACCTGACCTAACATACCCATAGGTTGGGTATGTTAGGTCAGGTTTTATTAGGTTCTATGCATTACCGTATTAATTTATGTGTTAAACAACTTACCTTAATATTGAGCTTGATATACATCTGGAGGAATTCGTGGAAGCGTTCACCATCATTTAGGAAATGTCTCTTGAAGAGGGATTGAGCGAGGAACAAAAAATCAACAAACGACTTCTAATGATAACAATTTCATAAACATTTACCGAATAAAATAAATGCCTTCAGGGGTTGACCGTCTCCACTTTTCCCCAAAACGAGTCAGTGTTCCTGAGTGTTACTCCCATCATATGCTTAGTTCCAATAGGCTCCTTAGCAGAGGAAATTCACTTTGTGCTCTTTTCATGTTAGTTGTGATAACCAGTGTTTTTCTGTATTCATCTGCTATGAATCTTACTGCTTTATTATTTATAATCGTTTTGAGTGTTTATGAAGGTTATAATCCCCACAGGATAGGACTCAAATGTGGGTCATATATGTGTGGTATATCATTGTTTTTCATACTCCAAGGAACTTCCTGGAAGTTCTCTTCTCGATAGCTTTGAAATAATATTACAATTTAAATTAATTACACCCAATAAACTTTACCAGAACAAAATATGCACAGAGAAAAAACACAGGAAGGACAAGATGTTCACCAACCTTCAGGTGTTTACATTGGTCGAGCAGAGTACTTAATGTTATTAAATTACCACTAACATATTACCTAAAAAAATTTACTTAGTTTTCTAAGTATAACTTTGATCTAGGGCTCACCTTCTACATATATAGATCTTCAACTCTGCAATACCTTTTTATATTATTTAGCTTTAGGCTTTAATGGATACTGGATATTATATATACATACAGAGATCGGCAGTCGAATTCTACATCTTAAGCTAATCATAAAAACCCTAAACCAGAGTCAAAGAGCACATCTTTACCTAAGATTTCTTAGCTGCAAATCGATGCTGGATGAAATTATCATCTCCCGTTAAACAAAAATATGTACGGTACATGGTACTTTTGTTCGTGGTAAAATTTCAGCATTAGCTGTCTTACACCTCTTGCCAGCAGGTATACATTGGCAGAGGATTAATATATTGTATCATATTCCTGTATCGTTACGTCCATAAATAAGAGAGCTATTTTATTTCAGATACCGAGTTATATAATATTATGATCTCTTTCTTTACAATATAAAATATTATTGCTACACAGCTTATGTCACTTTATGATAAAGCTTTACTCATCTGTCTGACCAAGTCCCTCCTCGAGCGGCGTTTCGAAAATGGGTCACTGCGCAAAAGTCACAGCTACATGAACTGTGTTAACCTTGAGAACTTGAGTTAAATGTCGCTGTCAAAACTGTATGTTTTGAGACTCCAAATTTCACAATTACCAACATATGGTGCTCCAAATACAATAGGTATAGCATATGAAAAGATCATGAGCAAAATATTAAAATGTTGGTGTTGTTATGTTACTACTGTACTGCGCTTCAACAACGTAGCGTACTGTATGTGGCCTATAGTCATATATCTCTATGTTTGTCTATTTTCTCTTTGATAGGCTCACGTACATACATACACGTAGGAGATCTCGTACTAAGGATGGTGGTAAGAAGGGAAACTCACAATGGCGTTTTCTGTATATATATACGTATATATATATATATATATATATATATATATATATATATATATATATATATATATATATATATATATATATATATATATATATATATATATATATATATATATATACTATGTACCGTACAATGCAGTGCTAGGGAGTTGCTGTGTGGTGAGGAGCTTGTTGAGAGGTCTTGTTGGTTTGGGAGCGTTGAGTACAATGATCTTCACGGCTGTTGTTGTTGTTGTTGAGATTGTCGGACTGTTGATCGACACGGGCGATTGCCAGAAAGGAAACTCACAATGTGCTCTGTATACATATTTGTATTGGATGTACAATGCAGCGGTGCTCAAGGAAGTGCTTGTGATTTACAAGCGTGATGTAGAGAGAGGGCTGGTTGGTGGGATGCTCAGGAGGACAGCTTGTGGGTCACTTCATGCTCACCGGTGGGAGCGAGGACCGCCAAACAGGCGGAGGAGGAAGATGTTGCTGGCTGGTTGGTGTAGGTAGAAAGAAGACAGGTTACCACGGGGTCAGATGCTGCCTGCGGAGGTAGGCGTGGGTAGATAGTTACGCTCGTGGAGCGTCATGGTTGACCTAGACCACGAGAGCATGCACTGCCGATTCGCCGGGTCAGCTACTCAGCGACAAACAGCGTTTGGCAGGGAGAAATCACTACAGTCACTCCTGCCAGATATGAAAGGCTTGGACACGGGCCTTTGGCTCAGGCGGCCCGTTTGGTGGTTCCGGCTGGAGATCTTGGGAGCAGCCAGACCGGGATTTGGGATTGAGGGTGTCCTACCTGCAGATAAGGAAAGGATACCGTAGGTTGCAAGTGTGAAGGGACCCTCGGTCAGTGAACGCTTTCCACCAACCCCCACTCTTGATGTGGTCAATAAGTTTCGGAGTGGCGCCCCCGAACTGGGTCCGCAACTTGCTGGGGAGGATACTTCCGGTTATCTGGGCGGGATGGGTGTATCGTGTGTGACGACCCGGTTAGTGGTGAATGAGGTTTGTTTAAATTCTCGGGTTAGAGTGGCCGCTGGTGTTGTGTGTTCTGGAAGTTTCTGAATTCTGTTTCTGAGACTTTGTGTGACTTCGCAGTCGAGGATAGTGTTCCAGTGGGGTTGGCCGCTGCCTCCTGACAGCAGTAGGTGCATTCCCTGACGACATTTCCGATCGTCTTCCAGGTGCACTTGTAAATTCTAGTCGTAGTCGATGAAGGCAAACTCTGGGTTTGTCTTGGTGTTTTCTTGTCCGCGAAAGGTGGCTCCCCTTGTAGCCACCAGGGTACCATTTGGCTGATTGGGAACCAGCGTTGGAATGCGCCTGGCGTAGCCTATTGATGTGGAGCTTGGTAGTCTTTCTAAGGTGACTTTGATTCGTTGCAAGCTTACTGAACTCTGAATGTACGCTTCTAGAACGTGGCTGCTCGGCTGCTTGTCTGCTGCGCCACTGATCCTACTTGACTGGGAATCCAGTGTAAGACGACTGGGCGGTTTTTGTTTTTGGAATTCCTGTAGCTAAAAGTGGGAGGATCGAGGTTATGATGTGGACGTTGTCTCTGGTTGACTGTGTTGCAGTGCCTGTACGGCCGATTTCAGTCCGTGTGAATTGTTCATGATGATGGACTTGTTGTATTGTGTTGCAGCGTGTTGTAGGGCCTTTGAGATTGCTACCAGCTCTGTTTGTAGGGTGGAGCAGTCATTAGAAAGTTCCACGGAGGTGGTCTGACCCTGGGTGTAGAAGGCTGCTCCGGATGGAGCACAGCTTTGGATCCACCGAGCCGTCTGTGAAGTATGATGCTGCATTAGCCGGTGTCTCGGTGGCTACGCTTCCAGAGTTATTTTTGGAGGTCCCTTCTGAGGTTGGCTTTACTATCGCCTAGGTCGGTAATTTCCATATGTGGCTGGTGGAGGGCTCCATGGTGGAGGAACTACTGCAAACTACTGTCCGTGTGTCTTGGCTGTTCTTGACGAGTGCTTCTGCCGTATGTGTCGGATGACCTCGCTTGCCCTGTGCGACCAGGCAGGCCCCTCACACCTGTGGTCGAGATGGAGGGGAGGCACTGATTCGAATTTTGGCAGCCAGGGCTTATCTGATCTACAGATTTTGGCGAGGAGACCGGCTGTCACCTGCTTGGACTCGTGTACTCGCCAGGTAGGTTCGGTTTTACTTGCAAATTGCAAATTCTGGTCCACATGGGTGCCCGAGCAATTTGGGTCCTGAGAGCATTATTTTGGATCACTTCAGCTTAGCCATCTGGTCTTCTCAGTCCAATGAGTGCTGGAGCACTGTAATCTACCAGCGATCTGATGGCGGCCGTGTAGTAGGCTTTTGAGCACATGGAGGTTTGCCCTGCAGTTGTGCTGGTGTTGACCCTATTATATTGTGTCTGCTCTTCGTCCCAGCCTGAGATACTCGAAGCTGCGGCTTGAAAGTGAGTTTCTGGTCAAAACCAGATTCCAAGACACTGGTGGTAAGGTCCAGACTACTGGCGTGTTTTTGTAGGCGGAGAGTATCTTGTCTGGTGTGTTCAGCAGATGGCCATCGCTTTCGACTTGGCTGGATTTATCTTGGAGTACAGTCTGTTGCACTCTCTTTCTATGTTGGAGTGTGTTGGTGTGTTGGCTAGTCTGTTTGATCCTCTTACTATGTTGTAAGTCGTCTGTATAGCATAGGAGCTTGGCTGTTTGTCTGCTGAAAGCGAAGTTTGACAAGATTTTCCATCAGGACATTGAACAGCATTGACCGAGGATGCCTCCTTGTTCTTGTGGGGTTCCGTTTTCATGGACCCTGTAGCTTGAGGTTGCTCCCGAAAGCGTACTCTTGCTTCTCTCTCTGTGCAGTAGTTCTGGATCCAAATTTCATAAACCTTCATATTTTATTTTTCCTTTTTCAGCGAGCGTCGCTGTAATGGCCAGTGGATTTGCTAGTTCGAAGGCCTTCCAGGTCGAGGAACACCGTGTTGGTGCATTCGGCGATGTGCCGGTGTTCGGTGTATAAAGATGTGAGGGTGTGGCCCTACTTCTCTCCACTTGGAGTCGCATTAGCCTTTCTCCCGTCTTCGCTATGCAGCTGGAGAAGGGAGATGGCCCCGGTTTGTCTGGATCTCTGGGGCTTCGGAATGGGCTGTATATCTGCCTTCTTCCATTCCGGGTGGGGAGTTCTTTGTGCTGTCCACGAAGCATTGATGACTTGTAGCAGAGCCTCGTGTCCGGCTGCACCGCATGGGAAAAGCATGGAGTAGGTTATCCTGTCGGCCCCTGGTGCTGTGTCCTTGCTTGCTCTTTAAAGGACTTCTTGAGTTCTTGCTTGCTGGAAAGGTCTCTGCCTGGTGTCAGGCCTTTCACTGTTGCAGGCCCTTCGATCATCTGGTGTCTGACCTGTCGCAGACGCCGTTGTGTCTCCCTCCGCTCGTCTCGAGGTTTTGTGCTGCTGCCGGTCAGAGAACAGTTTTGTGCCCGCAATCCTCTTCTGGGCTGGGATGGGCTGGTGGTGGTGGTGGGTGCTGCTCTCCCAGAGATGCCCCTTCGGATCTGGGGCCCATCTGCCAAGGGAGGTGCCTGTCAGCCTGAGCACCAATTTCTGAGCCAGCTTACGTTTTTTATTTCTTCTTTCTCTTCCCCTGGTATCCTTAACTAAGTGACTTCCGCAGGAGATGTCTGTTTTGTTTCGTGGCATGTCTCCCCGTGTAGTGCTCTTCTTCTCGGGCCATGTTCACTCTGTGGTTGAGTTCTTTCACCCTGGACATTGCAGTACCAGTAATCATTGTACCGTCTTGATGTGGGTTTTTTGTTTTGGATAGCTTTTCTGCCAAGCAGGAAACGCCTCGGCTCAATTGTTGGTGGAGGGCTTGTCTCTGCCCACGGGTGTCATGCGCCGCCGGTTGTGATTCTTCATGCCACTTAGCCAGGTGTTTCTTAAAGAGTCTCCAGTCTGCCTTTTGGGTATTGTATCTCCATCTCGGCGGGGTGGAGCGGGTGGCTTTGTTCACCTCAGCGTTGTTAGGGGTGGCGGGGCGGTCGCACGCGGGGTGTAGCTGCCAGAGGCCGGCCGTAGTGCACTGGGACGAAGGTTAGATCGCGCCTTCCTCCCAATGGGTGGGCTCCGGGTGTTCAGGAGGCAGATCTCGGGTGTCTTGAAAGGTGGTGTATAGGTGTAGGCCGTCTCTCATTTGTGGGCTTTACTGAGCTTAGGAAGGGATGATGTGCGTTGAAATCCTCCTATAAGTGTGGCGGTGGTCTGCGCCGAAGTTTAATAATTGAGTCACCTCCAGTGAGCCCTTGGTTCTTGTAGATGTTATGAACAGTTAATTCCCGTTCTTGGAGTGTTACTTTGACGGCCTGTGTCTCTGATGTTTTCTCCCATGGAAATTGCTGCATGACCTCGGAGTGAGGTATGCTTGATCTTGACCAAGATCATAGATCCCTCTTGCTGACGCGTAAAATGTTCCTGTATGTCGAAATCCATTGAATTTTGAAACAGTGGTGTTCTCTTGTAGAAGTACTTTTGTAGCAGTATAATGTCAAGTTTTGTCCTTGGCTGCTGCTTGCAGGAGGTGTTTCTTTGTTTTGATGCCCTGAGTATCCCACATGTAAGGGATGTTCAGGTGCTATAAGTTTTTCAATTACTGTTTCATCGCTGACTTGCGGTCCTCGGGAGCGGAAATGTTCAGGTCCGATTCCGACCACGGCCCAGAAGGCAAAACCACAGAACAAGAAGATTGAACCTGATCCAGTTACACAAGGACCTGGGCGGCTCACTAACTCCAATAACAAAAATAATAATAATACAGCATTATATAAATAAACCAATATTAATACAAAGGTCTGACGACCCAAGGAGCGGAACCAAAGACAAAACACCAATAAGAAAGATGAAGCGATCTGGTTGAGCCCAGATTCTTTCTTCTCTACTGTATTTCAGTTTCACCACTTTTCCTTCAACTCCTAATAATCTTCTTTCACCTCTTAACTAAAGACTTTCATCAGACCTTTCTACCTACACCAACCAGCAAGCACCACCTCCTCCTCTCCTGCCTCGCCTCGGCCAAGAGCATGGGGACCCACAAGGTGGTCCTCTATGACCTCACCAACCAGCTCTCACATCACACTTGTAACCAAGCTGCCACTTCCCCAGAAGCACTGCTGCACCGCACTTCACAATATATACAGAGAGCACATTGTGAGTTTTTCCTCCCCATCCTGAGGTGAACAATAACCCGCACTTACCAGCACCACTGCTATGGAGGATTAACTGCAGTCAGAGAGACAGAGCTGTATTTATTGAGGCAAACATTACTGTAAACGTACAATATATTGTAAAAAAAAATTATACGGCTGTAAACACTAAACTGTACTCTCCAGCAGATGCTGTCATCTTGAGCTTGTGATGCAAGCAGGCCAAATGTTTATACTGTACTGGTGATACAGGATGGCCTTTGTCCCTTATTATCTGCTTTGGTAGCTGGTTAAGCACCTCAGAGGAGAGACAATTGATTTCCATTGCCATAGAAAATGGGAAACTTATACAAAATGGGAAATTGTCACAATCAATACACTCTTAGTACTGAAATGAACTTAAGGCCTAGTTAGTGCTAAAATGAACCCAATAACTGGCTAGTGCTGAAATTAACCTAATACCCAGTTAGTGTTGAAATGAACCTAAGACCTGGTTAGTGATGAAATGAACCCAAGGCCTGGTAAGTGATGAAATGAACCCTTACCCAGTGCTGAAATAAACCCAAGACCCAGTTAGTGCAGGAATGAACCTAATACCCGGTTAATTTATTGTACATTCAACACAGCATCATACATTTAACACGAATTTATCATACATTCATCACTAATTTATAACAGATTCATCACTGAGGAATGGGTGAATGGTGGTGGAGGTGCTGCAGAGGCTGTGTTACAGGAGGATGCAGACTTTGAGGGCTTTGAAGTGGAATAAGCCCACACTGTTTTCCATGGCAGTGGTGGCACTGCTGTGACTAAAGTCTGCATCCCAACACAGCTTCTACAGCAGCAGCACCACCACCATTCAAGAGCTTCTTCCACCCATTCCTCAAGTGTCGTCTCTGTAATTTTGTCCCAGGTTGAACACTGCATACCAGATGTTGTAGTTCCTGAATGTCTTCTCCCCCTCTGGCACTGGTTCCACCACCAAAACATCTTTCAAGAGGAGGCATCTATAGTGGTGTTTGCAGGCCAGAATGATGCCCAGTCCATGAGCTGTATGTGTGAGGTGGTGTTGGGTGGCAAAAACTTCACATTGATATACCCAATAACACTTTTAAGTCATCTTGAGGGTAGGTAGGTGCATTGTCAAGGATGAGCAAGGCCATGACCTCTTACCTGGGGATTCCATGGACTGTCATCTGAAATTGTCACACTGCGAAAAAACATAATGGAACCAGCCATCAAATATTTCCCAGGTGAACCAGGCCTTTTAGTTAACATGCCATGCCACAGCAAGATGATACAGTTACAGAGCATTCTACAGTAGGTCTCTGGGCATTTCCCTCCACCATGGGTTTGATTTAATGGGTCCCAGCAGCATTGGCACACAACAGCACTGACACACAACAACACTGACACATCAGATACTTTGTTGTTACCAACTTCATGCCAAAGTGATTTCATGATTTCATGATTTCATTTAAAATTAGTTTGCTTCACTGGTGCCTCATAAGATATATTTATGAATGCCTCAAACCTTCCTGGATCTGCCTGTGCTCTAAAATCAATTAGACTGAGGAACAATATTTGCTAGAGTAATTTAATTTTAATCTTAATCAAAGTGAGTGGTAAGAGTAGTCTGGTACCCCATTGATTACTGCTACTGACAGATCTAGGATTTTTAATGGGAACACTGGGGAGAGGGAAGGGATGTTCACCAGGTACTACTCGAGGTGTAAGATTATTGGAAGACTATTTATAATATAAACTTAGATTAACCATCGTAAAATACACACAAGCACTACCACCTCATCAGTATAGTCGTATCATTGGATTGTGAAGGATTGGATCTTACGTACATAAGAAAATAAGAATGGAGGAAACTGCCCATACTGGGCAGTCCCGTTTACACCCAACCCCTATCGCTCATATATCCAACCTATGTTTAAAGCTATCCAGCGTATTTGAGTTAATGATGATGTTTGGTAACTTGTTCCACTCATCCACTACTCTATTTCCAAACAAATGTTTACCTAACTCGCGCCTAAATCTAAATTTGTCTAATTTAAAACCATCACTACGAGTTCGCTCCTGCTTGGATAATTTGAGTACCTTTTTTAGCCCGACTTCCATTTATACACCTCGATCATAATACCCAAGGAGTGCAAATTAAGATGCTTTAACCTATTTCTGTACTCAAGGTTCCTAATGCCTGGGATTAGTCCTTCTAGGGATTCTATATCCATTCTGTAGTACGGTGACTAGAACTGAACTATAATCCAAGTGAGGTCTCACAAGCGCAAGATATGTTTTAGGATAACCTCGCTAGTCTTGTAACTAACGCTCCTTTTTATGAACTCAAGTACTTAATTAACCTTGTTTCGAGCAAATACATTGTTTACTTGGTTTAAGATTCCTACTTACCATTACTCCTAAATCTTTCTCAGTCGGATTTCTCTATAACAACGTTGTTCATCTGATACCTGGTTTCTCTGTTTACATCTCCTAGACTAAGTACTTTACATTCGTCCACATTAAATTCATCTGCCATTTTTCAGACCATTCAAAATTTTCTTTTAATTACACTCCCTATTACTTATGTTGCTGTCTATGCCTATATCCATGTCATTTATGTACAGTATATAATAAATAATAATGGTCCAAGTACTGTGCCTTGAGTAACTCCACGACCACTAGTGACGCTACCCCAATTGCATTTAGTGCCGTTAATGATTACTCTCTGTTTCCTGTCCTGTAACCACGTCCTAATTTAGAATATCTCCTCCAATGCCATGAGCCTCCACTTTTCGTATTAGTCTTTCGTGGGGGACTCTATCGTCCACTGATTCTAAAACAGCTGAAAAGAATGTTAATATATTAGACAGACATGAATGCCCTTTTGTGAAGCTATGTTGGGAATCATTGATCAACTTGTGCTTCTCCAGGTGATTTCGAATAGAAGAAGCCATTAGCCTCTCATTTCTTTGGCATCATTATCCCCCACTAACCATGGCCACCTATAAAAATTTGTGTCTAATAAAGTTAACACAGTCAAGGAAATGTACAACTAGTACAGTATATCTATACTGCACATGAAAGGATAAATAAAAACTTGTTTCTAGACATACTTTAAATAATGAAATGTTACATTTACAATACTGTACAATGCATTGGAGAAAAAAATCTAAGAACACATCTTATTTCTCAACTGCTATAAACAATTCAATAATTATACAGAATGAAATGTAGAAAATATAGTTATCATAAAAATTGGTCCCACGAGTCAAGAATATATCTACATAAAATTCTAAATAAAAAATGGCTACGTAGATCTTCATTTTCAAATAAAAATTATAATGACCATATCTTAAAAGTTTCATTCTAATCCAGACACTAAGTTATAAGCCCATCCATGTTAGAGGAAAAGTTGAAAATTTAATATGGTATTTCAATACTGTACCATCTATTACATCATAGTTCAAGAATAATGGTACTTTCCTTATAATAAAAGTTTAATTATTTTGTGTTGTAACTTTCATACGACCAATTCTGGTCATTCCCTTGTTCATGTGTTTTAATAACAATGCCGAGCTTTAATAACAACGCAATCTATGAGCAATCTTCAAAACCAACTCAATCATTATTGTATGTATTGTCACCTGAATACACATTCTACTTCAAGGATACACAAACCTCCATATGGACACTTGGATGTGGATAACAAAGATTCTATACAAAATTTATCCACAAAAATACCTCAATTTCCTGAGACCAAGTCAAATGGTGATATGTTTTTACATTACACGAAACTAAATTTTCATGGTAATTCCGATTTTTTGTTCAATCCAGAATGCGACGCCTATCTTATACCTAGGTATGTTAATGCCTAGCAATAACTCGCTTTTTAAATTGCTATGATTATAAAAACTTCATGGTTTGAACTATCCAACTCTGTAATCACTGGATCTCAGGTAATCCAGATATCAGTGTAGAATACCCTCGACCACATCAACTCCACGTCCTTATTAAGTAAAAAAGGCACTGTCATTACCAACAAGCTTTGGAGGAGGGAATTATATCACAGAGGAGTTCACATTGGGGAAGATGTTCATTTTTTTTACATCTGGTAACGAGTGTGTGTGTGTGTGTGTGTGTGTGTGTGTGTGTGTGTGTGTGTGTGTGTGTGTTGTGTGTTGTGTGTGTGTGTGTGTGTGTGTGTGTGTGTGTGTGTGTGTGTGTGTGTGTGTGTGTGTGTGTGTGTGTGTGTGTGTGTGTGTGTGTGTGTGTATGTGTGTGTGTGTGTGTGTGTGTGTGTGTGTGCATGTGTGTGTAAAGGTTTACCACATTCATATAACATACTATTTCCCAATGTGTGACATAAGTGAGGCAGTAACCGTGACAAAAAGGTGTTAGTGAGCATAAAGTTTTGACATACATACAGGATAATAATGCTTAACATAATAAAGTCTGTAACACCCAGGCCACTGTTCCCTGCAGCATCAAACCAGCTGCTGGAGATGACAGACTATGCACCATGGTGTCCTTTGTGTGTCTGTCTGTATGTGTGTGTGCTTTTGTGTTTACTTGTTTATATATAAAAACAATTCTGCAATCACTGAGATTCATTTTCATTGCATGTTAATATTCACCTCAAAGTAGTATATACAAAGCATCCTCATCTGGCAGTTGAGTTTTTGCTCAATACAGTGATATGAGTAACCTGAGCCAGCGTGAAATTGCTACATTACTAGTGGAACCAAAGTTCTACATATGGAAAATAATGGAATGTTTTGGGGTTTTTTCACAGGGTAATTAAAATCTATCTTACCAAGAATGAGGACCTATACTACAGGTGCATAACATACTCTATATCTGTATTATTCATTATCAAAAAATATATACTGTATTAATAACATTTACAGATTCATCTCTGTCAACTGTTGGAATATTTGCCATTACATATCATTTGGCTGCATCTGGACCAAAGCAGGAGGTGGTCTGTATGAATGAAAAAATATATAAATATATATATATGTGCCTCCTCATTTACAAATCTATCAACCAGATCACTGACCATCATCTTCTTTTATTGTATTTCACAGTACATTAATACAAAGACTATTCATTTTGAAAAAGTATATATACCTATATAACTGTCACTCACATACCAACATCAGTGCCCATTCTAGTACAGTACTATACTGCATAACATGTGACAATGCACTTGAAATACACATATGTAAATATTCAGCAATATCTAAGTCTTGCTTTTGGCATAATCACTATCATCATTAGAAAATCCATGTAAGACAGAAATAAGATTTACCAAAAATGGTAATGGAAAGCACCTATTTTATATTTACAAATTGAATAAGCAATTTAGAATATTATTGTATTATGTAAATTTAAGGACTTAAAATGCCAAAAATTAAATATTCCACTTATGATATTTTTGCATGCACAATGTGTATTCATTAAATTATTTTATGTTCTTATGTACATTAAAATTCAGTCTGTGTCAGAACTACTTAAAACAGAATCAGCATTCATGCACACACAATAACCAGTAACTCTTGATATTAAAATGGTAACAAACACTTTCTGATATAAAACTATCTGAGATATCAAGACAATGTAAACAGTACACAAAACTTCTTGATGAGGCTGTTGTCCTTTAACTCAAGTGAGAATCATCTACATAAACATTACACTGAGTGATAGCCAGCTATCAAGAATACTAGAGCACCTTAACATTCATGTCTTGTGTATGTACTGTACTACTGTAGTATTACATATTTACCTCGTAGCCTTAAAGATGGTGACAGCTTAAATAGACTTGACAACATTTATGTAAAACAGATAAATTTTTCTTTTCACAACATTTAAATTGATGATATTCAAATACAAAAAAAAATTTTTTTTTAGAACTATAGCAACATCACTATCATCTATCTATCTATTATGATACATGATTAAAACAATTAAGTTTAATCTAGCAGGTATTTACAACACTCCTACACACTTTCTAACACTCTGGGCAACCATTCACATTCATATAATAAATGCAAAAGCAATCAAGCATTAAATTTTATTAAAAAAGGAAAAAATAAAAATGCACATTACGTACGAGAATTTACAAGATTCAAGTAACTTTTTGCAGAACAATAACATGTGACACTATTCAAATTCAATGTGAATTTGAAGCTGATGTCAGATGGATGGACTGGTTACATTTTGATATACTATTCTGAACCAGTGCTTCCAGCCTCACACTTTTTCTTGTGTTTTCCCTTTGTGTGAGTACTGTACATAATTATACACAGTACTCTATGAAATACACATCTTCACTACTCAGACAAGTCCCTCGCACAACTGCTTCTTGGGGACCGCACCACATTTATTTTGACTTTTGTGGAATACTGGAAATCATACATGGAAGACTTCTTGTTACGTTTTTCTCTGATCTTTATGCATACAGGTACAGTCAGTCATAAATTCCACCACTATCAGAGCAATGGTTCTTTACGTATCTCCAAATCACAGAATATGTTTCCCATGTATTATAAGCATCACACTCTCTAGATATGTTCAAAATAAGCTTATCAATACACTGAAATAAGAAGCAATTTCCTGAATTGCAAGCATTCCTTTCTGAGTCTTTTTGTTTTACTCCATAATAATCCACAAGATGAGCCTAAATAAGACAATGTGGCCAATGAAGAGTATGCAATAATAAAATCTGAAGCAGTTTTCAAGAATATTTTTCTTGCTGTGCTTTACGTGTGGCTCTATTCAAGAGAATTCTCTTTCACCCTTTTCTAACCTTAGCTAACATAGATATTATCTTGTGACAGAGTCTTTTGTTGTAGGATCATTTTAAGTGAGCTGTAAGGTTAAAGAGTTACCACAGTACTCATAGACTTAGTATCTAATGAGCAATATAAAAATTGGAGGTTTCTCAACACACATTTCTGACGCCTTGTCTCAAATTAGTCTCTCTTCTGGTGGTGGCTTCATCATGTTACCCATCTCAACTCGGGGACTGTAAAACTCCTGAATGAGAGAAAAATAGGATACTTAATGTGATCATCTAAATAAGCCATTTTACAATTCTGTCTACAGGTAACAAAGATTTCATGCAATGAAATAAACATATTCATTATTATAGTTCTTCCACATATGTATTTACTTATTATGTGAAACCGATGAAAACTGTTTACCATTTTACCAGTTACCAAACAAGAAAAAGCCTCCATAGATTTTGTAACCTAACCAGTGCAAATTATACCAAACCTCATCAAACACAGTGGATGGAATCTTCCAGCTTTATGCATTACTAAACCAAGTGAGTGAGTGTGCAGAAAACAGGGAACAAAGACAAAAGCAGATGAGAGGCACTGTAACCCAAACACGCTGATATAATTAAGGAATCACACAGTTGCAAAACTATTTCCATATGAGTGAAGAGTGAAGCTACTTGACAGGCACTACAGTTAGAAATTATCAATACCTTCTAATACACAAAGAAAATGTATTTCTATATTATTAGACAACCCCATTAAAAAAATATATAAATCACATACCTGTCTACTTGGAGAATATGTTCCTCTTGTTTGGCGCTTCTTTTTAGCCATCATTAGGAAGACAGTGAGGCCAACAATAGCAATTATTAACATAAGACCAACCACACATCCTACAATGATGGCCAGGTCAACCTGTGTAGAACTCTCACCTGGGAAGCAAACGGAATACAATACGGTATATAATTGGAGTACAGAAACACATTCAGGCTCTTTGTTTAGTATATGTACCTATATTCAGTAAATTCAAAGCTCATGCAAAACATAAACAGTTCCTAAACACACCTTTTCAGTGCAGTATGTTCCTTCCCACCCATCCTGGCAACGACAGAAAGCTCGAGTTTGATTTTGATTGTCTGGATAATATTGATCGCATAGGTGAATACACACACCTCCATTGCTGCAGTTAAACTGAAAAATCAATTACAGTATTATACACTATAAAATAACTCTTTATCTTACGTTTTTACACACTTACTGTTTAAATTTCCTGTGCATCCATATAAAAAACTTTTTCACCTTAAAATTCAATCAACTTGCTCCAATAAAAGGTACACACAAATGTTCATCCAAATACTTCTGTTGCTTTATTCTTATACAATGTTATTCACACTTGAATATGAATACACAATAAGTAATACACACTGACTAATACTATGCTACACTCAAAAAGTTTCCTAAATACTCCCTGCTGAAATATGAGTGCATCTTGTGCCTGAGCTTCTTAGAAGCCGTAAAATATAATAACTTAAATGGTGAGTGATGGAGAATAACTACACGTTGAAAATTTAACAGTATTTGTAGACTTAATAACATTAAGAGTGTTTGAGAATAATGAAGTTAGTTAGATAAATAAGTTAGCATATCGGAAGTAAAAAAAAATCGTAACTCCTCATTTTTTTTGTAAATCAATTCATGGGACAATTTTTGGGGGTAACTTTGGATTATCACAAACTGAACTTTTGTAAATTGGTAACTGCCTGTACCTGATCCTGTCCACAAAGAATAATTGCATTTAATTACATTAAATATAATGTCAGTTGCATTCTCCGATGCCTAGTTTCAAATTTCTGCAAAATTGTTTCATGACTACGAAACCTACTTGTGAAACTCAGGTCAACCTCAACCAAAGCTAAGTGCAAAGTCTCTCAGCCTGTGGAGAATGCAGAAGAAACTGTCAGGCCACAAATGTACAGTTTAACTAAGTCTTTGGTAAATAGTAGGAAAGTTAAACTGGTCAATACAGTCCAGTCATCATCACCATTTTATGGACATTTTCCACCAGTAGGTTAGCTAATATTGAATTTATTTAGTCTTTGGATACTTGCTAACCTCTCCATAAGATTTTAACTAAAACTTAAAAATCTAATGATCAGGTATTGTCAAACCCTCAGATAATGACTCGGTGAGCTGCCCGCCCAAACGACAACAATCATCACAAATACTTACTTCTGCACAAGGGTTATTCAAATATCACGTCTCCATGTGAGCCTCTTCACAGTCGCATTGGAAGGTTCCCTGCAGATTATTACAGGTTCCACCATTATTACATAAGTTTTCTTCACCTATTTACATCCTGTTCACATGTAGAACCTTGCCAGTTATCAGGACAATGGCAAGTTAAGTTATTTATGCCGTGCTCACACGTGGCACCATTTTTACAAGGGTTTGAATCACACTGCTGATGTCCTCGCTGCAGAGCACTCCTTCCCACCCTGCACTGCATTTGCACTCCCAACCCTGAGGAGACATATCATTTTGAGCCATTAATAAATACTTCAGTAAGCTGAGAAAAAGAGCTTTCATAAGATTTAATACTTGTTGTTTAGTATAGAAATAAAATTTGTGAATAGTACATTGAACTTCTTATTCAACAGAGGAGGAGTGAGGAGGATGAGTGAGTGGTGTGTGTGTGTGTGTGTGTGTGTGTGTGTGTGTACACAGTGAGAGAATGAAGTATCTTCCCAGCTTTGGCCAAAGTATAATGAAACATGACTACCCACCACAGTGAATGGTGTCACTGGCAACCCTTCCGTTCCACAGGCCTGCCAACTGTTTATGGGCTCTAAACATGTGTCAAATGGCTCAACCGCTCTGTTATGTATTCATAAAAATTCCAGGAAGATGGTTCATTCTCTCAATGTATATGCATTTCCTTAAGACACTGAACCTATCAATAAGTATAGCACAGTACATCAATAAATGAAAATTAACTCTGGTCCTAATTGACTAACCTCATCCTGGTAGGTCAGGTCACAAGTACCATGCACACAGTTGATACTCTTCAGTGCACAAAAATCGGTTATAATTTCACAGTTGCTTCCTGAGAAGCCAAATTTACATGAACAGGTGTATCTCCGCAACACCAGTTAAGGGATCTGGAAAAAAATAATTGTAATGTTTAATTAGTCATTCATTATAATGTTATCATGCTTCATATTCTGAGTAGGTGCAAAGCTGATAAATGCATCATTAAACCCCCAAAAAAAAAAAAATAAATAAATAAATAAATAAATAAATAAATAAATAAAATCACATCCCTCAAAAAACTGTTTTCCAAGAAATGCATCTAGAAAACAGGGTAATCAGTCAACATGAAAAAACAATAGTACCGCACAGGTTAAAAAGCTAACAATTATGTGCCAGAATTAACTCACAAGTAATGAGCTCACACACATGGTACATAACAAGTGTGAGGATTTCTACTTTCACTCCTATCCACAAATTCCTGTACTGCACATTTACCACACAAAATATGAATGGATACCAATAATTATAATGACATTTCCTGTATGAACACCAGAAAGTTAAAACAGGTTAGTAAAGAATTTGTTTTGGTCAAAATGGTGTTTAGACAGGTAAAAACTGTCATTGGCAAGAGGGCGACGATATTAAATCATGGGTAGCACTAAAAATTTCAGAAGGGTAAGGTGTAAATGAAGCAATATAGCCATCAAGCATAAGGGCATACTGAGGGGGGACATGGGCGTTCCCCCACCCAATTGAGCTTTTTAAGCTTTCTCAAAAAATACTTAGTTTGTAAATCAAAATATCAGAAACATTGGCCAAATTAACCCATTTAGGAGTGTCCTCCTAATATTACGTATTTAAGTAATTATTTGATGTTTTAATTGCCGGTACCCCATGTTGGCCTGACGACTTAATGCTAGGCATTTACATACCTAGGTATAAAGCTAGACGTCGCATTCTGGACTATATCACAAAAACTGGTTTTTAGAAAAAAAAAACAGCGTTTTTTCTTAGCTCAACGAATGTCTGTCGTGCACTGCCGCCTGAGTATATCTCAGTTGTGTTTAAACTGCCAGAGAGCATTGGTCAGTAGCGTGTAGTGCTACATAATATCTTTGCTGCATCATCCTGCATGCCTATATTTATCGTTTCATATGACTTACAGGCTTAATTGTGCTATATAGTGCGTTTATACAGTACTCATCAATGAAGACTGCAGTGATTTTATAAATTGATATAAAAATTGTCAGAAATGATTGAAAGGTGTTTACGCATCCACGTTATTTTTAGCGTGTTATTGAATCATGAATACAGTACTGTATAGTGAAAAGTGATATAGAGAATGTTTATGACATGCTATAATCATATATATTGCCTACAATAATTGAACTGTCAGCAATCTGCGATGTTTGTTCAGCCACTAGTGTCCAATAGAATTTCCAGTTGCTATTAAGCTACTCATCCTTCGTAATTATGTAGCCGTAGGGCTTGTGTACCGTAACTATATCAGTGAAGATTGCTGAATAACAAAGTGCTGTGCAGTACATTATCAACAGTGTTACAAGAAGGAAAAAAATTTCAGGAAATAGATAACAGTATTTCGGCACCAACGTGGCACATAAATCGGGACTGTTTGTAAGCGGGTTAGAGGAATATAGTGATACTGTGATTGTGATACAGAGAATATTTACGATACTTACTAAATATTAACCTCACTAATCCAATTGTTATCTGTCATAGTCTGTGATATTTTCAGCCAGTTGTGTTTAATAAGTTTTTTCTATAACTATTAGGCATTTTAAAAGTGAAGAACCCCTCATGAATACCTTGAATAATGGACCTTCTACATAGATGAAAAATCACCGAAGTACCAGTACGCCAATATTGAAAAAGGCTTATAGCTTTTGGAGTAAAATCTTACCCCATGCTACATTTCAGCAAGCTCTAGGAGAATGGGATGTTTGGGCAGAAATGTGGAAATTAGCACCTCACAATACTAGGACTACAGATGCTATCCCAGCCCTAGTAAAATGTGACAGCAACAGCTTTCCTGTCATAAACAGATTGCTGCAAGTTATTGATGTCCAACCAGTTACAACAGCAAGCCCTGAAAGATCAGTCTCAAATCTACGGAGACTAAAAACCTCGCTGCATGGCACCATGAAGGAAGATAGATTGTCAGGTATGGCCCTAATGGCTATAAACAGAAATAAACCCAAGTCTAAGTGATGCCCCTTTGATTCTTGATAATTTTGCTCAGAATAAGAATAACATAGCAACTTGAATAGTATTAATGATATGTCCTTTCTAATTAATATACCTGTATATTAATTAATTGTTTCGTTATTTTCGTACCGGGAATTCAATGAATTATCAGGACTCGAAACTGGTAGAGAGAGAACAGGAATCCCAGCCGTTACCACTGCATCGACCCTTAAAACCTTACAAATAAGGTTTGAAGGGTCGTAGAGCAGTGGTAACAGCTGGGGTACCTATTCTCTGTGTACCAGTTTCGAGTCCTAATGAAGTTAATTGAATTTGATATATCACAGGGGGATTTCTGTGTATTTGTCCTGTGCTTACTATGAAAGAGTGTTTGAAAATACTAAGTAGCTTTTTTTTTCAATTTGTACATGCTGTATTTGATATTAAATTTCTTGTTCTTTTAAGATTTTACTTCATTCATACTTTCTTTTTGTAACTGCCTGTGATTAGGTAATAAAAAAGGCTAACCAGTATGCATGCTTATCTGTGATTATCAAGTAAAGAAGGATATTTTTTAGAAAGTGTTAAAGAGAAGTTAGTTTGTGAAGTATGTACAGTCTCCTCGACTTAAGACAGGGTTCAAGCACGACGACCAGGTCGTCGATTTGGTTGTAAGTCGAATTGACAAAAATAATAAGTAGAAATTTTAAAATAAAATACTGTACAGCAAAAGTAATCAATAATGAAAAATAAATAAAGTGTTACTGTGCACTTACTTTTAATGTAGTCAGCTGAATGTACAAGGGTCTCAGTAATTTTTTAATTAAGTATGGAGACTACATTAATTGGATGAAGCAGTGAAGGAGACAGGGTGGGTCATCAACTTCGCTTTCTTCAGACAGTCTATCACTTATTTGTTGAAGGTATTGGATCATCTTCAGGGAGTGAAGAGGCAGCAGTGGGGGACTTCTTAAAAAAATACGTCCAATTTAGAATGCACAGTTTGCCTTTTCTTTTCCAGTATAAATCTCCCTGAAGCAAGCAAGTGCATCTTGGATCTGTCTGTCAACTTTTGCAAATCGCTCAACATTAGAATCCATTTCTTCAAACATTTGCATCCCCTTATTAATAGTCGTAAATGCCTCTGCCATTTGTTTCACTGAAAACTTTTTTGGGAGGAGCAGGTTGTTCTACATTTTGTCTCTTCTTCCTCTGCCAATTTCTGTGCCTCCAGTTCAATAAGATCCTCGTTACTTAGCCCATCTGCTACACTTTTCATCAACTGCTCAACATCTTCATTATCAATTTCTAACTCCAGCTGTTTACCCATCTGCACTATCTTGTTACTAATCTCAGAAACTGCTACATCTTCATTAAATCCTTTGAAACTATTCACATATCTTTTCAGGACCTTCTTCCATATTCCATTCATGCACTGACCTGTAACCTCATACCATGCTGCAGCTATGTTCTTTGTACATTGCAAAATATTGTGGTCCTTCCAAAATTCTCATAACATTTTCTCACGTTCAGCAGCAGCAATAGTCTGGATGGGTCGTACATAAATGATACGCTTTAAAAGCAGCAATAGCACCTTGATCCATGGGTTGGATGACAGAGGTAGTGTTAGGTGGAAGGTAGACTACCTCAACACCAAGGTGCAGGTCATCCAGGTGTGATGGGTGTCCCGGAGCATTATCTAAAATTAACAAAATCTTGAACGTTACCCCTTGTTGCAGACAATACTCCTTGGCTCGTGGAATGAAACAACTCAGGAACCAATCCTTAAACAATGCTGGGGTCATCCATGCTTTCTTATTACTGTGATAAAACACTGGCAATGTGCTTGCTGACATTTTTAAAAGCCCTTGGGTTTTCAGAATGATATACTGTATCATGAAGGGTTTTACCTTGAAACCAGCTACATTCGCCCCAACAGAATGACTTGAATCCTGGCATGGTTTTTGCCTCTTTGTGGGTGTATGTCCATTCTGGCATGAGCTTCCAGAATAAACCAGTTTCATCCACATTAAATATTTGCTCATGCAAAAATTCTCCACGATGACACAATCGAGCTCCTTTTTAAAAGCTTCAGCAGCACCCACATCAGCACTTGCTGCCTCTCCACTCACCTGTACACTGTGCAAATTGTAAAAAAATTTTTAAACCTTTGGAACAACCCATGACTTGCTGTGAAGTTTTGGTCGCACTCATCTCCTGCCTGCTCTTTCAGGGTTTCGAAAAGGCTTCTTGCCTTAGCCTGTATGGTTAGAAGTTTATCGGTAAACGCTTTTGTAGCTGATATTCCATCCATGTCATGAATAATTTCTCCATCTCATGAAGAGGACCTTGTCTTTTTTCATTATTATTGTGCCCTTCATAGGTGCTAATCCTTTCACTACCTCACGAATTCGTTCCTCGTCCTTCAAAATTTTTGATATCGTCGAGTGAGAGAAGCCAAGGTCACGTGAAATTGTTGATACCTTTTTTTTCATTTTCATATCTCATAATTGTTTTCATTTACATCTTAAAAGTAATTGATTGTCTATTTTTCTTCACAGCACCACAAGAACACTCACTTTTACGCTTGCCAGCCATTTTAAAGGGAATTACAAAAAAAATTTTGTAAGTACACAACGCGATAACTAAGAACAACGACGGCCAAACACAAACTGAGCGGGATACGACGTGGATGCTGTACACCACGTGGCGGCAGGGTGTGCCAGCCGAAGTTGCCGTACGGCGTCACTTTACGACCATACGTCTGGACTCAAAAATAATGTGAAATATTTTATACGACAATGGCCGTCGTAAGTCAAGGTTGTCGTAAGTCGCATATGTCGTATGTCGAGGAGAGACTGTATTCATGCCTAGCATGAATCATTGTGTAACGAAAAGTAAGTAAAATTTGCATATCACATTAATGGAGTCCAACATAATATTGCCAATCTAAGTTTTTAGTTAACCCCCCCTCCCTGATGAAATCCTGGGTACGCCCTTGATCAAGCAACACTACAGTCACTGGCCCTAAGGTTCAGAGAACACACAGAACTGCAGAAAAGGGTCTAAATGCACATTCAAATGTTATGAAAAAACGGTGAAATTTGTTTAAGCATCCTCTATTAAATCAACCATAAACAACATAACCATGGAAGAATTGTGGCACCTCAAGGAAAAGTAAACTGCAGGGACTGAGGTGATACTGCCCAAGCTTCAGTAATTTTCCACTAATAAAACACTAAGGAACGAATTATTACCAAACATAAATAAGCAAACAGTGTTTGGTACACACCTTTACCTAATTTACCCTTGTTAACTGTAAGATGGTTGATATTTCAGTTCCTCAAAACATCATGTTTAGTAAAAAAAGAAAGTCTTCCACTTATACTGTACCTCTCTAATTAAATATGACATAACTAATACAGTAGAACGTCAATTTAATGCAAATCGATTTTAAATTATTGATTTAAAGTGACACAATATTTTAAGTTTTGCGACTAATGTTTCCCGCCAGACACCCTCCCGCACCCTCAGTTCTCGCGCCGACGCTCTAGTGAACGGACATGCTGTGTGACACTATCTCCTTCCACCACGTGCATCACCCATCGCCACCATGATCCAAGAGGCCAGCCACTACATCATTAACTGGCCCATCTACTTCTGGGCAGACACAGCCGTTATCCAGTACTTCCCGCGTGTCAGGTGCCTCCACAGCACCAGACAGTAATGTGGATGATGAGTTGGCTGAGTTGGGCTCTGCATCTTCAGAGGATGACTTGCCTAACTAAAAATCTATTTTTGATAGCCTAAAGTAATGAAAAAATAAGTTGAGAGGAAAGTGAAAGTGCAGGGGGAGGGCCAGTGATGCAAGGCAGCAGACAGTACAGTGCAGTACCACACAGTAACAGTACCGTCCAGCTCTCAACTCAACTGTAGGGAGTGCTTGCTGCCTATACATCATTACGCCATATATGTTTCTCATATTTATTAGTTAATAAAAATCCTTTTAGTATTTTGTGTTTCTCTCAAGTACCAAATTAAATTATTCCATTGAAGCAACACTTCGATTTAGTGCAAATTAGATTTAAAGCGACCTCTCCTGGAACGTATCTCCCGTTATATCGACGTTCTACTGTATAGATACTGAATTCTCTGTCCCCAATGCTCAAGAAATTTATGAAAGAAACAGTTTTACTATTTCTAAAATATTTTCCTCAAAAAATATATATCAGTTCTTCTCATATTTTCTTTTCCCATTTCATTAATTCTTGCCTCATATCATACAGGTTGGTTGTTTTGCACATCTGAACATATAATCATGTAAGAGTTTATATACTATTATGAAAAGGAACTTCCAGAAAACCTAAATTACAGCAACTCACTGAAAATATCTGTGCAAGTTGCACCATTGAGACACATCAAGTTGGAACAATTCTTGACTTTCAACTCCTCACAGGTCAGCCCAATGAAGTCCTCTGGGCACTGGCACACAAACCGAGCAACTTCATTCACACAAACACCGCCATTCTTGCACGGGCTGGTAGCACATTCATCAATGTCTTCTTCACAACTGGAAATTAAAATTTTTGATTAATTTCCTATACAATGTATGATTTTTTGGGGGAAAACATGCTGCTGATGAGTTAAGTCAGGCTGTGTGAAGCAATAGGGGTACACCAAACAGAAATCTCAGCAGGAATAACTTATTATGCCTGAAAGAATGAAGGAAGAGTTGCTGTTTGCTTTGGATTCTACCCACCTTGCATTTCAGTGGACAGAAGATTAAATGTGAGAAGAAAAAAGTTCCTCAAGACCCTTTACAGTAATTGAATCAGAATATCTGATTTGAAAGGACATCAGCAAAGTATACAGTTTGTGAAAAAAAATCATTGCTAATACTTTTAAATTTCAATAATGTTTTATAAAATGTTTAATATAATAAAATTATTACCACAGATATTCCTTAAAAATATATACTGTACTGCATACAGTATACAGGGTGTTCCGTAAATACCTTTCATAAATCAGGGGGTGTATTCCCGAGACATAAATAAAGATAAATGACCAAATTTTTTATTCTCAATAGTTCAGATACAGCACATGACAGGTTTGATAGGAATATGATGAAACCTACGGTTACCAGAAATAAATCACCTTGATTTCTACCTGCGAGGTCACATAAAAAGCAAGGTGTGTGTTACAGAGGTCCCACACCACAAGGAATTGTGGCGCTGTGTACAGAAAGTGTGACAAACATTCGAAACATCCCCGGGGTCTTTGAGCGTATGCAACACTCATTTGTGCGATGGGCTGAGGCCTGCATTGACCAACGGGGCGGAACTTTGAACATTTGCTCTAAATGTTAATCCCAGTACAAATCATATGGCATATGGTACCAGTATTGTTAATAAACGACACTAACAGCAGTGGATGTTTCATTTACACCCCATATACTGTAGGTTTTATCACATTACTACCAAACCTGCCATGTGCTGTAACTCCAAAAGTATTGAGAATTGACAATTTAGTTATTTATCTTTATTTGTGTCTCAGGAATACACCCCCTGATTTATGAATGGTATTTACGGAACATCCTGTATATTTCTTGTTTTCTAATAATGTACTGGTGACAAGCTTCATGTTTCTCTATGGAGATAATAAACTAGCTAAAAACTTTATTTCCAATTCCAAGTCAAAATGAGTTTTAGGTACGAAAAAAAAAAATGCTGTGAATCATCCCTTTCAGTAAAATAAAAACTACTATAACAGTATCTATATAATTCATTTTGAGAGAATACTCACAATTCTCCTGTGTATCCTGGCATACATTTACAGGTATACTGATTGATGCCATCAACACAAGTTGCTCCATTAAGGCACTGATTAGCAACACATTCGTCAATGTTAATTTCACATAATGAGCCTTCAAAACCAATTGGACATGAACAACTGAAGACTTCTGCTGGGTTGGAACAAGAACCTCCATTCAGGCATTCTTCATTATAACAAACTGTGCAACCAATACTGGTGAAGGACTCGTCCTATGGACAAGAGAATCAGTGTAAGAAATTTGATGCCATATCCTGTTCATTATCTTACCTAATAGAGTAAACATGCAAATAACCTTAAGTGAATTAAATATAAACACAGCAATTATAAATATTATAAGGCAGAATGTGTATGAGCCACTGACAAAGGCGAAGAAACATTCATATACAGTATGTATGTATACTGGTAATGTAGCTTCTCTCACTTCCTTTTTTCCTCATCATGACACATTATTAAGGACAAAACAAAATGTTACCCTATGCTTACTAGTCTCAGAAACTGGTTAGCTGCTGAGTTGTTGATAAGATGGAGCTGTGAGAAGAATGGAACCAACACCCCCTGGATTCTGGTGGCTCCCAGACACCCTCGGAACACTTGGGGCATAAAGTCATCTTCAGGCTGGAGGGATCTTATTGAGGTGGTTGAGGAGTCAACAAGTGATGGGTCCAAAAGACTGTGGGTTGGTAGTGTATCAGGTGATGCACCAATCCTTATATCTCCTGTAAATGTAAATGATTAGAATGACAAAAGTTATAATGACAACATATATTACACCTTATAAATTTAATACTGCTACCCTTGTACTTCCATTGGCAGACTAATTGTACAAGAAATGGGTACAAGATTAGGCATGATGGCTTGTAACCTAAGATGTGATAGAGTTGGTCGCCTTGTCACAATGTGTGGGTAAACACTTTACATTTTAGTACAGTATTTCTAAAACTACGGTCCTATCTAGTGCAACATTACTTAGGTCCAAAGTTAAACATGAGTGAAGCTTTGCAGTAAAGAGAATGAATTATTGACAAAATAAACTATATGAATATAAAAATAAGAGTACAGTATCAGCGTGTCTACTGGCCAGACAAAATAAAATTCCCAGGCTTTTCCATGTTTTTCCAGTTGTAAATTTGAAAAATTCCAGGTACATTAATTTGGTATTTATAATGCCAATAACAATATTAGAGGTTTTCAATAATATGTATACTGTATACTATTGGGAAATTTAAAGATAATATAAATGATATTAATAAAAAAATTGAAGACCCTTTCACAACCCACCCCAAGTCTAGTGATGAACATCGGCAAAGACCTTGACACACCCCTCCCTATATTTCTCCTCGGATTCGTGCGATTCCCATGGGTCGACCTGGACGTTCCAAAAAATCCAGAAATCCAACAAAAACCGAAAAATCACACTCCTGATCTACCTATATGACTCATGATTAATATGTGGAATCATCCACTTTAATAAAGTCACTTAATTATAAGAACAATTCATCTCTGACAATACTACAGTGATCCCTCGGTTAACGATTTACCTTCAATAAGATTCTTAAATTCGGTTAACGAGCAATCCCTCGATTAGCGAGTTTCTTACGAGTGGAACTCAACATGTTTTCGCTTGCATTTAGCGATCCACCAGCTGTAGTATTAGTTCGCCAATACAGTAATCGGTTTAGGGCTTAAATTTCAAAAGTTTAATATTAAATTTTTTAGTCATTTTAACAATTATTGAACATAATTGAAGTACAGGAAACTAGTTTTATGCGCACCATCCAGCCTGTCAACACACCATACAGGCGTCAGTCTCTGTGTCTTTTCAGTGGAGTTAACATCTTGCTTGAGATTCTCTTCAACTAAACGCTTTTTTCTGTGTTTCCAAGCAAATTATTGGTCATTTTGAAATTTATTTTACATATTGACAATATATAATGCAGTGCAGTGTTGATTCAAAGAAAATAATCTTGATTTACACAGAGAACTAAAATTTTATGGGTGAAATGGTGCCATGGGATGACTTCTCTTCCACCCCAATGCCTTCTCTTCTCCCTTCTCCTCCACCCCCATTCTAATTCCCATCATCATCATCATCATCCAGGAGCCTTCTACATACACACCTCAAAGTAAGTGTACTTTACTACCTTATTTGTTGTTTTAGGCAATTTTCGGTGAGCTGGAACCAATTACCCAAAAACCCATTGAAACAATGGTTTCAGTTAACGAGTTTTTCGGTTAACGAGCAACCTTCTGGAACAAATTGTGCTCGTTAACCGAGGGACCACTGTAATTGCAGAATTAGTAGGTATAACCTGTAATATTTGGTTATTGATCGCAAAGTCCTCGTTTAATGTTGCCCCCGATAACGTTGTTTCATTATAACACCGCTATTCTTTAGATACCCATAATTCAGATAACGTCTCGCCGATTCAGTATAACGTCGTTACGGACTACTTTGTACAGCGCATTTTTTGGCACGCTACGCTCTCACTCTTGGAGCATCACACAGCATCCCCAAGCGTTGCCAGCCTTGTTAGGCTTCCACAGCGTTCATGCGTGTTTTAGTGTTTTTTCTCTTAATACTGTACTCTAACCATTCAAAATGGCTTCCAAGCACCCATCAAGTGCTAGTGATGCTAGTGTTGTGAAGAAGCAACGTAAGACCATTAGCCTTGCTAAGAAAATGGAGGTTTTAACCCGTTTTGAGAAAAGTGAACATGCAGTGGACATTGCTGTTTCCTTAGGCAGCAAAGGGTGAAGGATCGAAGGATGAGACCTTACGGCCAGCCGAGGATGGTTTCAACGTTTTAAGCATCGTTATAACTTTCATAATATTAAGATGACGGGTGAAGCTGCTAGTTTAGATACGGTTGCTGCCGAGATATTCCCGCCGGAGTTCAAAAGCATTATTGAGGAAGGAGGCTACTCAGCGAAGCAAGTCTTCAATGTGGATGAGACTGGTCTCTTTTGGAAGAAGATGCCGGAAAGAACCTATATCTCCAAGGAAGAAAAAAGAGTGCCAGGTTTAAAGCGGCAAAAGACCGCATGACGCTGCTGCTTGGCGTGAACGCTGCTGGCGACTTCAAGCTGAAGTCTATGCTAATTTCTCGCGCTGCCTACCCACGTGCCATGAAAGGTTACTCTAAGGATCACCTTCCTGTTATCTACAAGGCAAATAAAAAGCCATGGATTGGATAACTAGCTCCATACTAAGCCAGAGGTTAACTGTGTACACCGTCCCTGCACTGAAGGAATATTGTGCCAAGGAGAACTTGGACTTCAAAATTCTTCTTGTCATTGACAATGCTCTAGCACATCCTCCCAGTCTCGACGACTTACATGACAATCTTCGAGTTGTCTTCCTGCCTCCCAACATGACAGCACTGCTGCAGCCTATGGACCAAGGCGTTATCGCCGCATTCAAAGCGTATTATTTACGGCGTACCATGGACCAACTGCTCAAGGCTACTGACGGAAAAAATAAACCTAAGATCCGAGAATATTGCCGGGGCTTCAACATTCTTCATGCAATCGACAATATTGGCAAGGCATGGGAAGAAGTTTCAGAAAGTTGCCTGAATGGTGTGTGGCGTAAGTTATGGCTCGAGTGCGTGAACAGTTTTACAGGATTCACGGACTTAGTCCCATCTGTGAATAGGGATATCCTCAGCTTGGCTAGACAGGCAGGCTTTTATGAGTTGGAATCTGAGGATATTGAGCAAGTCCTGGCATCCCATACAGAAGAGCTTACTAATGAAGATCTGCAACTGTTAACAGAACAGTGTCGCTGAAGACAATGACGAAAAAGAAGAACCACAATGAATGCTAACTACCAAGAGGATGGCAGAAGCGTTCGACATGATCCAGCAAGGAATACAAATCTTTATTGATGATAACCCAAATAGAGAACGTAACTCAAAGATTGTACGCAACATGGAGGAAACTCTTAGTTACTATAATGAGATCTACAAGGACAAAAAGAAGAGGAGCACTAAGCAGTCAACTCTTCAACTCTGGATTCTTTTTTTCGTCACTGGAAGGCAGAAGCAGCATCTTCACAACAGTCTGTAAGCGAGGAGGAGCAACTAGCAGCGGAGGAACCCCAGTCAGAGCGGGAGGAGCCACCCGCCGGGACTCAGTGACTCGCCACTCTCCTCCTCCACTCCACTACCCACCACACACCTGTTCCACCACCTCTGCCCATCAGTGAGTAAAATACAAAATGATTTAGTTTATTTATATATTTACTATTTTCTATAAAAATGCCATTGAATTTCTGTGTATGTAATGTATTTTATCGGGTAAAGGGAGGCTGGGGAACGTAACTCTCGTATTTTATCTGTTTCTTATGGGGAAAATTTATTCAGTTAACGTTGTGGTTTTCAGGAACGGAACCACGACGTTAAGCGAGGACTCACTGTAATACATCATTAATTTATGGTAAGATTGCTGTCAAAATAACAAAATTCCCTGCCTTTTTCAGGTTTTGCTGACCAGCAGACACCCTGATAGTCTATATTTTTAATAAAATGCATATAAAGGTGATTTAAAACTTACAGGCACAGCATAATTGACTTTTTAAATATCTAATTACTTCAATGGTCATTAATTAACACTAATTACTCAAATTTTTTAATTGTGAACCCAGATCCTTAATCAGCATATAAAGTAGTACCTTAGTATGGAATTTAAACAAAATTTATTTTTTGACCTCGCCAAAAACTAAGGTACAGTCGACCCTCGTTAATTCGGACCCCTTTAATCCAGAGTTCGGATAATTCGGACAAAATCTGAACTTTTTTTTTTTTAGTAATATTACCTACGCGGACCTAAAGCTAAAATGCTGGTCCACCCACTGCTGGGATAACACCAGCGTCTTTTTGGTTAAATGCAACATCTCCACCACTAGTGTGGGGGGGATGCAACTTTTGGCTTCAGACATGAAAAATATTTACCATTTACCGCCAGTAAACAATGGAAACGTAAAATATATACCAATTAGTAATGAAAAGTTGTGCAGTTCCTTCAGCAAATGAAGCTCACCAACTAACAATAGGCTAAATTACCTTACAACGTGTTTTCAGTAGTCTATGTTGAAGTTCTTAGCACAGGCTAACTTATCATATCATATACGGTATCACACTTAATATAATACCCGGTAATCTACTTCAACCTCCTATTGTTTACAACGACGCATGACACACCACCAGCTGTTGAGTATCAGCTACACCGTACACTTGTTTTTTGAATCATTTTCAGTTAAAAAACTGTTACATCACATGTATATTTTACCTTAACTGTGCCTGAATGAATATATTCTCAGAAATAAATAGTAGCTTTGCTGAAACGTGATGTATTTTAATGTAAAATAGGATAAAATACATGACGAAAACAAAAGATTTTACCTAACCTTCCGATGTTCAAGAGAAATTACTAGTTTTTTTAATAGTTTTTGGTTAAAATACTGTTATATTACAATGGTATTCTATTCATACTGTGCTTGATATAATGCATTCACGGAAATGTAATATTTTTGCTGAAATGACGTACGTATTACAGTGGAAAGTGGGATAAAATCGTGACGAAAACAATGACTTTCGCTTTTTTTCGTTCAAAAGATGTTACCGTAATTGCTTTTCGATTGGTTATCAGTTCAAAAACTGTTGTATTACAATAATATCCTATCCTAATTTACTTGAATAAATACTACGATACCATATTTCTGAATATTTTCATTAAAATCCATCCAAATCATTTTCCTTGTCATCGTCTGCAGCACCAAACAGCTTCTCCCAGTCCTCTCCTTGAACAGGGCTAGAGAGTACATGTTTTTCGAATCGTTTTCAGTTAAAAAACTGTTACATCACACGTATATTTTACCTAAACTGCGCCCGAATGAATATATTCTCGGAAATAAATAGTAGTTTTGCTGAAATGTGATGTATTTCAATGTAAAATAAGATAAAATACATGACGAAAACAAAAGACTTTACCCAAGCTTCCGATGTTCTTGAGATGTTATTCGTTTTTTTAATAGTTTTTGGTTAAAATACTGTTATATTACAATGATATTCTATTCATACTGTGCTTGATATAATACATTAACGGAAATGTAATATTTTTGCTGAAATTACGTATGTATTACAGTGGAAAGTGGGATAAAATCGTGACGAAAACAATGACTTTGAAATATAATGCAATATTAACCCCTAAATCGGTTAATTCAGACAATCGGCTAAAACGGACACCCTTCCCCCCTATTAGTCCGAATTAACGAGGGTCGACTGTACTGTTCTGTATTAGGTCAGGCATATTTTATGTAAATTGATATTTTTGGAGAAAGTGAAAACTAACCTGTTAATATAGTATCGTCCATATTTTTAAGAAAATGTATATAAAGGTGATTTAAAAGTTACGGGCACCAGACAAATTCCCACCTAGATTTTCCTCTTGGCCTGATTTACATAAAGGCATTGTATTCAACTGACCATCACCTGCACCCAAAAAAACTACCACCACCCTGCATCAGCTAGCCAACACATACTGTACATGTATTTTCACTAAAATTATGACATTATAACAATAAGCATGTACTATACAGCAACAATTGTAAGAATGCGTAAATTAATTATATAAGATGTGGTAATGAACGATTTACTGAGAAGTGTATGCATCAGATTGTCCGTCTCAGAACTATTTGTAACCGATACAACTAAAATGACTTGATAAAAGGTGTGCTTGGCAAAGCTTTGGTGGATCTTTTTTGTACCTATTATGCATGTTAAATTTTTTATGTAAAATTAATACAATAACTGTATTTTTCTTTTTACTTCTTGAACATTCACAGCCCGTCTCGCAAAATAACCCGAGGTTATTGTATTAAGGTACAAGAACGCAGACACTACGCTGACTATCATAACTAGTAAAGTGACCCATTTGATCGATAAATATATACCCAAGACCAAACCCAGTGCTTCTAGGAATACGAGGGGATCCCTACACATGAACCATGTGGCGGTCAACAAAATTAAGAAGAAAACCCAGAAATTCAAGACGTGAGTTGGGTCAAACGATGAGCAAGACAGGATGATGTATGCAAGAGCCAGAAACCAAGCAAAGATAGAGTGTAGAAGGGCTGAAAAGGAGTTCCAGAGGCTGGTTGCAAGCGAGGTCAAGTCAAACCCAAAGGCGTTTTACCGCTATGCAAAGTCGAAATTGAAAATGCGAGTAGGAGTATCAGACCTGAGGCTGGTGAATGGTAGTTATGCAGATTCTGACCAGGATAAAGCCGAGGCATTGAACAGCTTCTTTTCCTCGGTGTTCACAAGAGAGGATGCAACTAACCTTCCTGAGTTTGAGGACAGACGGTTCGACACAGCACTGACCCACATTGTGTTCACAGAAGAGGGTATTAGAAATAAACTGTCCAGGCTAAAGAAGGTCCATAAGAGTCCCGGACCTGACATGGTGCATCCTAGAGTGCTAAGAGAGTTGTGCAACGAGCTTGCAGAGCCCCTGAAGATCCTGTTCTGTAAATGCCTGGATGAACAAATGGTTCCCAGTGAATGGAAAGTGGCTTATGTAAGTCCTATCTTCAAGAAGGGTGGTCGTCACTCCACGGACAACTATAGACCGGTGAGCCTGACCAGCATAATATATAAAGTACTTCAGAGTATTATTAGAGATGCCGCAATGGAACATCTAATACAAAACAACCTTGTAAAGGATTGCCAACACGGTTTTATGCCGGGGCGCTCCTGCTTAACACAATTGCTCAAGGTATTGGATATTTGGACCCATATTCTGGAACGGGGTGGTAATATCGACAATATTTACCTAGATTTTGCCAAGGCTTTCGACAGTGTACCCCACGAAAGGCTGAAAATCAAACTGGAAGGGTACGGAATTCGGGGAAATGTCCTAGCGTGGATAGAAGACTTTCTACATGACTGCATGCAGTGTGTGGTGATTAATGGCACGAAATCGTCATCTGCACCTGTCACAAGTGGGGTACCACAGGGCAGTGTATTGGGCCCACTGTTGTTTGTTTGTTTCATAAATGACATGCCTGACGTTGTACACTCCTCCATACAAATGTTTGCCGATGACGCCAAGTTATTTCGGGAAATTAAGAACCAAGCTGACTGTGAAGAGCTGCAGAAGGACCTCTGTGGGCTCCAGGAATGGTCGAAGAAATGGCTGCTGAGATTCAATGTCACCAAGTGTAAGAGGATGCACCTGGGGCATACCAACGGTAAGGAGGCGTATCATATGTCCCAAAGGGATGAAGAAAATGCACTAGTTGAGACTGTATGTGAGAAGAACCTAGGTGTATATGTTGACAATGAGCTGAAGTTCTCGGGCCATTGCGAGAAGAAGGTAAATCAGGCAAATAAATTATTGGGTCTTATAAGAAGGTCGTTCAGATATCTAGACGGTCTGTCCCTCGTAACAATCTTCAGGAGTGAAGTGCTTCCCCATCTGGAGTACTGCCACCCCATCTGGTCCCCGAGATATGCTAGGGACTGTCAGTTGGTTGAAAATGTTCAAAGGAGGGTCACCAGACTGGTGCCTGCACTTCGGCACCTCAGCTACCCTGAGAGATTGGAGCGCCTGAACTTGCCTAGCTTATGCTACAGATGGGCAAGGGGGGACCTAGTTGAGGTGTATAAGCATCTCAGGGGGCACTACTCAGTTGAGTGTCCTTACTTGAAGCTGGCGGACGCTCGCCCCACAAGGGGTCACAGCTCAAGATTGAAGAAGCCGCAAGTCCAGAAAACTGTGAGGGCAAACTTTTTTGAAGTGAGGGTTGTAAACTCTTGGAACAATCTACCAGAGTGTTGTGACGGCACCGAGTGTGAGCTCTTTCAAGACAAAACTTGACCAACACTGGAGCAGGTTCAGGTACATTCAGGAGCCGGTGCATGCCCAGTATTTGCCAACAGTGCTTGACAGAGAAGTGACCGATCGCCCGGGCGGCTAGCGAGCCGATCTTTTGGTGAAGAAGATAAATGAAAAGGAAAAGTAATCAGAGATGTGACCGATCGCCCAAGCGGCTAACAAGCCGATCAGTGGCGAAGAGGATAAAAGTAAAAGTAAAAGAACAAAAATTCTTTAAAAAAAGTACATTTGCTTAGGTAAAATCTGCGAATGATATTTAATGGTGTTAAGAAGGATTGACTAGCAACAACATTCTTCAAACATATACAAGCAAGAGTGTACAATGAAAGACAAAAGTCGTGTCGGGAAATTTGGTGAAAACATATGCCGAAGGGCTAAATTTTTGGTGGGTTCTGCCTTGTGGTAGGGGGCTCTTAATGTTTCACGAGTTGTATTTAATCTTCGGACAAAACCGCGACACGACTTTTGTCTTTGATTGTACACATGATGACCTTTTAGTTTTGTGACAAAAATCTCATCATATATGGACTCCACTGCATATAATATAAAACAAAGTTTAAGAATTCCTGAACATCATCAATAATAGATTTTTCTATGTAGGTTGAAAAAAGTATTTAGACACATACCATTTAACACAAGAGTTGTGAAATCGATGATAACAGCAATATCTGTGCCCAGCAAACTTGTATCATCCAAAATTATCTGAGAAAAGAAAAATAATTACTTTTGTATAAAAATTCCCTCAAACATACTTGCCATGCAACACAAACTATCTATTTGTGTTTTGTTTCATCTCCAAATATACAACAAAGTGACTTTTGTATAATCTGCTCCAGTCATCCCTGTCCTGGTATAACTCTCTACACTGACACACTCCTCTCTCTACATCCTTTCAATTCAGTGTCAGTGACTTCTTTCTACTCTTTCCTTCCACTTCATTCTTAATAACTCCATTAAACACAATTTCAACATTCATTAGTTCCAAGTGTGCATCATCATCTTGGCACTTCCTTGCATAGGGAGGTACAGAATGAGACACAATAGCAAAGTGTATTCTCTCTTATTTTTGGTAATGGTGAAGACATATGAAAGTAAGAAAGGAACAAACAATTAAAACTTTATTTACCTGAAGGCCGGTAAAATCAAAGGAGATAAAAAGAGAGTGCCACTCTCCATTCAGAGTGGAATTTGAAGTAAAGGAAGCACTTCTAGATGCAGAACCATTGGTCTGATGTACCACAACAGAACTGTGGTCCAGACCAACCCATACATGAGCATCAATTCCTGCAGCCCAGAACAGCACACCTCCCACCTGAAGGAAAAAAAATATTTGTGAGTATTTGGCCAACTGCTCTTCATACAGCCATCTGGCACCATTTTATATGCTGTACAGTCACTCAAAAAATTATCTATACAAAATTGTGTTGAGAAAATATGACACAATGGACAACCTTACCGAGAAAACATGAGTCTCCACAGTTCATTCTGAAATTCATTTACCAACTCAAGTACAGATAGGTTTGTGGATGACTGTACATATGATTATTGTACTTTACTATTTGTAGTACAGTACATCAAAAATTGTGACAATCACACACTGCTGCAATGGTAAGTTAGTTTATCATCCTTGCTCACACTGATACTTCTTTCCTCTGCCTGGAGTCTTCATGAACTCCTATATCAAATTTTTATAACGTTTCCTCATTTTTAACTCCTACATTCTGTAGCATTTCCAGCTTTCCTACTCCTACTGGGTCTTTAATATATACAGTACAGTACTTGGCAAAGAAATATTCATCCTTTTTTCATACATAATCTCTTGAAGAACAAGTCCCTGGCAACTGTATGATTTGCACATAAACTAAATAAAACAGTTCAGTATTCCATACTAAAATTGTTAGTTCTTTAACTTCTACAGGAGGGGGAAATTTGTCAAATACCAGTGGTAGAACCAAAGTCAGGTATGAAATCATTTGTTTTATCTCGTGTACATACAGTACAGTATTCTGGTTTATGCAACTTCAATGAATTTGTATTTACATCTCAAGTATAAGTGACTATGTTTGCTGTTTTGAGTAACTACCTGTGTGCTCTATTTGTGTTTGATGCTATGTTTACTTCTAATAATAATAATAATAATAATAAACGGTTTATTAATAGAGTTGCAGCTGGTGGCTGAAAATATACAGACTTCTCTGTGTGTAGTCATGTTCATAATCACAAAATGTTCCTATTTCTAAATATGTACAAGTGTTTGTGTGTGAATAGGATTTGTGGATCGTATTCCAGGGTAATGGTTAGCCAGCGCAGTTGGCGAGTTGCCCGGTCTTCTTGGACTATTCCTTGACACTGGGTCACTCGTTAACTCAGGGTTTGACTGTTGTGTTGGCGACAGTTTCTACACCTTAAATAAATTCACGCCTGGGTGGCCCTTGGGCCGGCCATCCTCATTACACGAGGGGCAACCATTATACTGTAATAGGTTATGTAAACAAGAGAATTCCCCTAAAATGGGGAAACTATCATATACAATAATAATAAAATTAAATCTGCTTCCAGTGCACAAATAACATAAATCATATAAATTCAATATTCTGTAATTATAAAAGCTACAGCTACTATAAATTAAAAGAATATGTTATAACACACACACATCAGTCAACACACCTGGCTTATGTTCCAGCACACACAACAGTAAACACTCACCTGGCTTCGATAATTCAGCGTGATCTCTGAAATCTGGCTCGGTGGATTTCTAAAGTTGGGTGAGTACGTCATGGAGGAGTTCACACCATTGAGTGTTAAGTTGGCAAGACACTCATAACCATCATCTAGGTTAACACATTCAGATCCTTGAGGGCACTCATATATAGCACAATATTCCCGATCCTCACACGTTTTACCTTTAAAACCAACTGTACACGTACACCTGAAATATCAAATCGGTACAAGTGAGATGTTATAAGCTCTGTGTGACTGTAGACCATGTAAATATAAGTCATGATATAAAGCAAATTTATATAGTGTGTATCATGGTAGATATTAGTTGAAAGTTAAGCACATTCTATTCTCAAGGACATACTATTACTGTAATACTCTTATTCTTATATATTTATTAAATTCAATAGGTAAATTTTATTAATAAAGTGGTTGAAGTAACATTTATGAAACTTAACACTCATTTTTTTTCTCAGTTCAATAAAGTTGCTCTGAGGAACAAAACCTATTCTAAAAAATTACTCTGCAAGTAAATACTATAGGTTAGCTGTGGAAATTGCAGTGATGTGTTGATTTTTACTTCCACTTTCATGAAGGAATAATGAACTTCATTTAAACATCATTGAAGAAGTTTACCCACTACTCCAACACAAGTCATATACAGTACTTACAAGAAATCATTCCATGTTACACTGCAGGAGGCACCATTCTTACAGGGGTCTGGAGTGCAGGTGTCATCACTAACTGTTCCTTCAAGGACATTGATGATATCTAATTCTTGCAAATTTTCACCAGGTAAAACAACAGCAGACACATTTTGCAGTGGGAAAGGTTGTACTAGTCTTGTTTCTGAACCATTGCTCAGCTGTGAATAACATAACAGCACTTACACATCTGAATTTCTTTGTTGACAATGTCATTGTATTACATATGATATTCCAAATACTGTTAGCTCAAAATAAGCATCACAGTAAGTTTCTTATTTCTAGAAAGAGACCACTGCAAATGACCCGAGAACTTTTCTCCATTTACACAGCAACTATAAAAAAAGCAAATTTCTTCAAAAGTACAGGTAATTGACTGAATAATTATCATACTTTCTAACAGAGAGTAAGTTTAATATTCAAATATTACCTCTTTAAATGCTCCACACAACTTAAGAAAATTCAATTTTAAATTATTGCTACTGTTTAATAATTGAAGTTTTAATATAAGATTCAATGCAGAATCATTTATAGGATACAATACATACTAAACAGTTTGTTGGTAATTTTCTCCTCAAACTTATCACTACACATGACTTTTGAGTGAAAAAACAAGATAGAAATAAGAAAGTGATATAAGGAACAAAAGCTTCACATATTGTATACCGTACACAGAATTTCTCAATAGGCCCTTCATGTAACAACTTACCCGAATATCTTGCAAAGTTCCTTTAAAATGAGGTCGAGTTACGGTTGCGGTGAAATTGGTGACACCAAGTTGACGCTTGACCCTCCCTGAAGTGGTCTCCGGAACACCACCAAGGTACAGGACTTGAGCTGTTAGGTCACCGCCGTATGTCAGCGTTGCGTTCAATACTAATTCATTATCCACGTTTACTTCCAAGTCATTATTGATGCGCTTTACCTGTTCAGCATAAAATTTAAATCTCAGAATCATTACACAATAAATGTCCATTTATACATTTATAGTTTTTATCTTGAAACCTCTCTCACCCAATATACTGAAAGGTGGACAAAACAAAAAGCAAACACACTCTCTCTGTATTTGTTGCCATGCAGTCATTCTTACTGTAGTGATAGATGTGTTTTGCAATAAAGCCTCAAGATATCTGTATCACCCGTTATCAGCACATCGATCCTTTTAAATTATTCGACCTGTGCTCTACTGTCATCAAATGTTCCTCCCACCTTTGGTGCATCCGTTACCCCATCCTTTCATTTTCTTGATCCATCCCTTTCACTCCAAGTATCCACCTCTGAATTATAGTTTTACAAATTTCTCACTTTCATTCTCTAAATATTTCCAAGTACCCTAACGTTGGTTAGCAATCAATTGAACACATCTTTCAGTTCCCCATATTATTCTTTATATCTACTTGTTTTTATCCTATTCACCTCACATACTGTTCTCAAGTACTGTACACTACATAATTTCTGTCACTTCTAACTTCCTTTTCTGTTGCATCCAGATTCAATACTTCACACATGTTTAGTAATGTCAGCTTGACACTCCCCTGTAATGTTAGCTTAAACACTCCCCTATATGTAAATAATACCACATCACTTCAACACTGCTCACTGAAAATGCTTACGTGAAGTAGATGAGGGTCACCATCAATAAGCACCAAGCTGCTGATAGTGAAAACTTCCTCAGGACCATCTAACAAAAGTCGTAGAACCAAGTTGCCGTTTTTAAGTTCAGCAATTATGTGACTCTCCTGAGATCCTGAAACAGGTAATTTAAAATAAAAAGAGGATAAATAAAATTAATATAATTCTTTTAAAGGAAGACAGATGACTTATTATGAGATCAAAAAGATATGATCCCCTATAGAAGTAGTATTACCTTAAAGATGAATGTTACTTTGAAAATATCCTCCATATGAGTTACTATCTCCAGAACTTAACTGCTTCGTCAGCCACAACTAAAATTTCCTGTTCTCGTTAAAGACATATCATCCAATCTCCTTCATTCCACTGCCTATACAAAGCAGCATTGACTGTGATATCAAATCATAAAGAACTGGAATGAGCCCCTATAGATGGCCAGTTTATTATCACCTCATGCCAACCCGCTCCGAAATATCAATGTACTGTACAGTCGTGAACAGAAGTCCTGTCACCCCTTCTGCTGCTCCACGAACCCTGAGATTCAGACTCATGAATCCGAAGCATTTATGGGCAGAATAATGCACCAGTGTCTACTGCTTCGGGTTCATGAGTCTGAATCTCTTGGTTCGCTGAACAGCACAAGGGGCGACAGGACTTCTGTTTACGACTGTACACCCTCAGTTTTAAGGTGTGTAGTGGACGTCTCCCCTACAACTGCGTAGCCGCATGCCACCTGCTACGTCTTCCCTAGCAACCAAACGAGCGGCCCAGGGGGGGGGCGTCACCAGATGCCACAGTATCCTAGCAACGGAGTCAAAAGACCGGCGACTTCCCAAGCTTGACTCACGGGTGACTCACGGCTGCTGTGTATATAAGCTCTGTCTCTCCATTGAGATTCATTCTGCTCTCGGTTCCTGAACACGCAACACCTCCTCCAAGCAAGCTCCTCGCTGTCCCGTTCTCATTCAACCTGGAGGCCAGCAACAGGCAACATCTTCTCTAACGAAGCTCCTGCACATCTACCTCCTTCAACACGCTACTCACCGAACGTGTCTACTGAGCAGCTCCTCACCACATGGCATCTCCAGCAGCAGACTGTCTACCATATAACTTATATTATATAAGAAAACCACCACCTTAGAGTTTCCATCCATCCTGAGTGCTAGACAACATTATATCACGAAACCCTACAGGTGACTGTTACCTCTATTTAATAATTTCAATGTTTTGTGTCTTAGGCTGAGGGTTTACCTGAACTTTACATAGAAAAAAATCTCTTTCCAATTTGTTTTTTTTAATTTTCAGTAAAACCTCATTCTATTATGGTGATCAGTAGGGTTTCAAAATTCATACAAAAAGGTTTAGATCAACAGTACAGTGAATGGCACACATTTGAATGCAATAAAAGAAGGTGGACAGTACCACAGGACAATTTGTAGAGTGCAGGAAAAATAAGGCGGTACAAGAGTTTATTACCCTGCATCCCATCATATACTGCAATGTAAAACAATTATTTAGTTCATTGAATAAAAACCCAATAGATAAAATTTAATCTAACCTATTGTCTGACTATCTTCATAAGTTCCAAGATAGAAGATGAGGCCATTTGCTTCTCTGGTGCGCACCAACATTGACACATCAGCGTGGTTCCTATAGGTGCCATGGTCAACCTCAGGGATGAGCACCGTTACCAGACTGTCCTTTGTGTCTTCATTCCCAAAAGTAGCGGGAGTAAAGCCTGTAAGATAGAATGATTTTGAGACAATGGTAAGTAATGTGTGCAGAGGAAATTTTGCAATTTTATCTCTGCCTTATAGATAGAACAAAACTTATTTGAAAGAGTGAAAAGTTTTGAATATTAAAAAGCAATAACAAAGCTGCCTGTGGAGAATATGAAGAAAAAAAATTTTGCTCAATCAAATTTTCATATAAGAATAGGGACTATAAACCATCATTCTTGTACAATACTGTGAACTAAGGATATTTTCTGATATAGGCTTGATAATTTTATCACTTTATCCACTGTTGTTCAGAATGTACAGTACATTATATCTCTAAGAGAACAATCTTCTCATATAATGTGCTAATCTTAATTTCATTCTCCGAAGTTGTCTGCTGCTACAGTGCAGGGTGGCCCAAGTCACCAGCAACAAACACTTATCATAAAATACACACGGTAAGGAACCAAGAAAAATATCAACACCAAGTTTGTTTTTCATGCTGCAAACCTAAGACAATACAAGGAACTAGCCCATTACGTAAGATAGTATGATGTCTTAACCCTTTGAATATGATGACCAATTCCCTTAAGCAAGAAGACATGGAATTATGCAGTCATTATAAATACTCAAGGGGCTAATACACAACTTTTAAAATTACACTTACGAGGATATTATAGCCGTGTCGCAGAGTACGCAAATTCATAGTAAGCAACCCCACTTATAAACGTCTGACCCCGTGAATCGCTCTTACACTTTGGTCTTGTGCGAGCCAACCCACCCAGCATCTCTCGCTAGCTTCAGCGTCTTTTGCTTGCGAATCAAATCTGCCCACCCAGCATCCCTATTATTTGCCATATCATAACGTCATAATCATATATTTTTATCATCATTTAAATACTTAACTATTCAATTATCCATTTTGATGGTACAGCTGGTTGAGCTTATTGCCAGAAGGGGATGCCAATATAATTTGTGATAATAATAATCTTGCCAGCTAGTTCACGAGCCTTTTCCTGCATCTCGCTAAGGCATCCTTCTCTCTCCTACACTGGTTCCATGAACATCTTGCTTTCAGGTAAGCCCTTTTGATTTTGATTTTATAAAATTTGCATATGCTGTACTGTATAATATCTATGTGTATTCATTGATCATTTAAACCACTTCCATACAGGGTACATGTTTTGTGGCAGTTCACGCATTTGCCTTTTTACTTAGGGTAGGGTTACCTTAGTATAAAAGGTTTTAGTTTGTCCAATAGGTAGATAAGCAGCTTCTTTTTTTTTTTAACTTATCTGAATTATTATTATAGGAGTATTAAATTTTTGCTCCTCAGGCCCCAATGTGGGTCAGTGACCTTTGCCCGGGTGGGCTAATCCCCTTATAAAAAAAAAAAAAACAAAGCCGCGGGAAATTAAGGTTTGTTTACATCCGGCAGTTCAGCTGCTCTCTCTCTCTCTCTGCTTGTCTATAGAGAGTACAACAATTAACCCTTCAATATATATGAGCAGTAAATAAGTGTTGCTTTCATATTCTTATGTAGAGTAATGACGATAAGTTTTCACATGTGCGCACTTACATACGCGCAGTCTCACTTTTTTTTTTACCATTAATGGTTAGCTACTTATATTGTTCCATTTATTAACATTAATAACATTACAGGTACTTCAAACAACCATATTAATTTTTTTACATTAATTTTACTACAGCTAAAATCAGGGTTTTATTTTCTTCAGTTTTATATGTAAAACTAATCAGTCACTGGTTTTGTAAGCTTTAACATAAACAATGCCGGCAGTCGTCTCGTCTCCTCTAATATTCCACGTATTATTAATAAAGTGTATTGTTAATTTTGCACACACAAACATTAATTCAATAAAAACAAATTCAGAAAAATTAATTAAAATATATATGAACAGTAAATAAGTGTTGCTTTCATATTCTTATGTCGTATAGTAGCTTCTCAAATTTCGCGAGTTTTTAATTCTTAACGTATTTTATTGGAACACAAAAAAATAAAATAAATAAAAATTTTGACGGCGGAAACTTGAATTTCGACGGGTTTGAACGGCCCGCCAACGTGCAGACGACGTGCATAATCGTGTAAACAGCGTCATTTCTCTTATGTACAAAAGATTCATTATTGTTTATTACTGAATGTCTTTTTTATTGAATTAATGTTTATGTGTGCAAAATGAGCAATACAATTCATTAATAATACGTAGAATATTAAAACACACGAGGAAATGACACAGCATTGTTCTCGTTGATTACAAAACCAGTGACTGACTGGTTCTACATATAAAACTGAAGAAAATAAGACCTTGGTTGTAGCTGTAGTAAAATTAATATGGTTGTTTTAAGTAATGTTATTTAATGTTAATAAATGGAACAATAGAAGTAGCTAACGATAATGGTAAAGAAAAAAGAGAGATCGCATATGTAAGTGCGCATGCGCACACGTGAAAACATATCGTCATTACTTTACATAAGAATATGAAAGCAACACTTATTTACTGTTCATATATATTTTAATTAATGTTTCTGAATTTGTTTTTATTGAATTAATGTATGTGTGTGCAAAATTAACAATACAATTTATTAATAATACGTGGAATATTAGAGGAGACAAGACGGCTGCCGGCATTGTTTATGTTAAAGCTTACGAAACCAGTGACTGATTGGTTCTACATATAAAACTGAAGAAAATAAGACCCTGAGTTTAGCTGTAGTAAAATTAATGTAAAAAAATGAATATGGTTGCTTGAAGTACCTGTAATGTTATTTAATGTTAATAAATGGAACAATATAAGTAGCTAACCATTAATGGTAAAAAAAAAAAGTGAGACTGCTCGTATGTAAGTGCGCACATGTGAAAATATATCGTCATTACTCTACATAAGAATATGAAAGCAACACTTATTTACTGCTCATATATATTGAAGGGTTAAATGTTGTACTCTGTATAGACAAGCAGAGAGAGAGAGAGAGAGAGAGAGACTGCCGGATGTAAACAAACCTTAATTTCCCGCGGCTTTTTGTTGTTGTTTTTTTTAGGGGATTAGCCCACCCGGGCATAGGTCACTGACCCACATTGGGGCCTGAGGGGCAAAAATTAATACTCCTGTAATAATAATAATAATTCAGATAAGTAAAAAAACTGCCTATATACCTATTGGACAAACTAAAATCGTTCCAGACCACAGGAGTTTCCGGACCACAGAATGCCAGACTAGAGAGGTACAACCTGTAGGAAAAATGCCTCTACAGTACGCTTAAACCTCACTAATTCGACATCCTTGAGACCCTATTCCATTCAAATTACCCATAAAACTGTGAATTAGTGGAGGCCAAATTAGTGAGGTTCTAGTGTACTAATTGTACTGTACATCAGAACAGACAACTTTGGCTTACAAAATAATATAATTTATAATACAAAAATATGAATTATTGTCATTGAATCTTTACTTATGTTTGTTAAATTATAAACAAGGAATGCAGTGGCGGACTGGCCCACCGGGATACCGGGAAATTTCCCGGTGGGCCCCAAAGTGATGGTTCCTTTGACTGCGTTTTGGGATTAAGTGGGCCCTTTTGGACCCTTTTGAGTGGGCCCTTTTACAAATTTTCCCGGAAGAAATTTTTGACCCAGTCAGCCACTGAAGGAATTTAAAAAACTGAAATTATGAGCATTTACAAAAAAATTTGCAAATTGCTCATAAGTGGACACAGTACAGTATATAATAACTACAGTATTTTTTTTAATACGGTACCAAATATTTATAATTTTAAATCAAAGAAAATATAAAACTGACTACAATGTATACAAGTTAATAAGACTGTATAGCATTACTTCATATTAATACTGTACGAATATTTTGGGAGCTACTTTTTTCAATGATTCCTCTGAAGAAGCTAGGTAAACAAAGAAGTAGTAAGACATATTTAGCAGCAGTAGTAAACTACCAGCTATTTGCTACCATATGTACTGTATTGATCTAAAGCTTTAAGAATACCATAATTTGTAAGAGAATAATACATTTCTCTCCACACAAAAAAGCTATATAAATTTTTAAGCAAATTTACAAATATGACAGTGAATCAACAATGTTTAAAATGCAATAAATGGAGTTAATAAAACATCTAATTACGGTATATCTCCTTAATAATGCCACCTGAGACCATCTGCCATGAATAAACTGATGATGTATGTGTACCCTGGGTAGGGTGTGCACCCCCCCCCCCACATAGTTCTAGCTACCCACTGCCCCATATTGCGAACTACCCACTGCTCCACCAAATTCTTTATATATATCAAGTTTCTAGCCAAGTTGATTTTAATGTCAATTTACCACGTCTCATGCCCTAAAGCTTCCTGAGACACAAACAAATTTCAGTAAAAAGTTCATTGTTGATTAACTACATTTATTAGGATCGACTGGCTTCCCCATATCTTCAATTACCAACAGGAACCCAATATAATACAGATAATGCAAGCTTAGGTCTTTGAAAATATCTTTAATTAAATGTTATATCCCTTCTTCTTAAGCCTAAGATAAATACTCTGTCTTGAAGTAAAAAATCACAGCAAAAGACTATCAATACAAAGAGTGTGTTTATCTAATCCTACATCAATAACTTACAAAATCATGTCTACACTACTACTTTATGAAAACTCACAACACAATCTAAATTAAAAACAAATAACCATAATCAAATATTAACTCTACAATACAACTTTTTTTTAAAACAAAGAAAAGAAAAGCTCAGTCAAGTGCAGTAAAATAGACCTACAAAGTGACGCTTCCCATGTCGCTCCTCCTACAAAAATTGAAGAAGGACATGTAAGTAAAGGAACAGTAAAGCAAAGCTTCCTCTCCTGACTACCAACAAGCAGTTCAAAGAGAAGTAGTTTGAACTCTTCAAAAACTCACCATAGATCTTGAGTGATAACATGTTTGAAAAATAAAGCTCACCCAGTAATAATATGGCAAGAAACAGAAGCACAAAAGGGCTGTAAAATTTAGTGTCTAAACATGTTGCTACAAAACACTGAGGAGTGATTCTGTGCATCATTGAGGGTTGTGCACAGAAGACAGAATAACTGAGTCAACAGGAAAATGTCAAGGTGCCAATGTGTGATAGAATTTATTTGGAAAATATTTGAAAGAATTGTGTTATAGTGTCAAGTGATTAGAATTATCTAATAGTGAAAACTTTCAGAGCAAGGAAGTATGATTACATGACAAATAATAAGCTTGAAAAGATGAAGATGGCAGGTGCATTGAATATAAAATATTTATCATATAAAAGAAATTAAAGTAATGAAATAAAATGAAATAAATAAAAATCACAGATCAAAACAAAATATTATAAAGTGAGCTGAAAGGGGGAAAGATTACATTACATATAAGATTAAGAGTGTCTGAAAATTCTTCAAGCCGAGAGACAGTATTTAAACCACCCAATGAACAACAGGGCGAGACCAAGTTTGAGTTATATTAATTACTACTTTTAACTGTTTCATTCTTCCTACAACATAAAATGAATGCTAACTAATGCCACTTGTGCAAAAATGCTAAAAGCCATCATACAAGTGCATGTGCTATACTGTTATACCACCTGTCAAATACATTTTATATGTCCATGCAAGAGAGAAAAAGTGAAATTATAAAGTTAATTCCTTAACAGAAAATTAAAGTAATGCAGTGCTAATAAAGTTTCAGACTTGAAAACTCCAGCACTATCAATCACTGATCACTCGAGCAATTTCCCCAAAAGGGATTTATCAGTAATTAAAACATTTGCTTTCTTATAGATAAAAAAGCTCTCTTCAGTGAAAATCTGTGAACTGTTACAGTGCAGTCCAAGACCTGACAGCATCAATCATGCTCATCATAAAGACATTAAGAAACTCTATTACTAAATGCATTATTTTGCAGTGTGGGAGAATACTTTGGTGTTGTGTCACTCTCTCACATCTGTCAAGAACCAAAGTTAAATTTACATGCTGAGAAGACCCAGTTGATGGCAGTCACTTCTCAGGATAAATTAAGCACATTCCTATTGAAAACAGTACTGTATATGATCTAAAGGGTCTGATTTAGTTGATTTCATCACACCATACAATCTTCCTTGGTACTGATGGCATCTTAATTGCATTATCTAAATCTAGGAGTTGCTAGAGCACGTTTTAAAATCTAAACTGTTGTGTCAACTTCAAATTAAGTATTTACTATTTATGATATAATGCAGGTGAACCTTATGATAACATTTATGTTGCACATGAAATGTCACAAAGAACACATGATATAATTTGCTTAAGACACTTACTTAATTGACAGGTGTTCCCAAGGTATGGCCTCTTGCAATTACATTGGTACTTGGTCCACAAATCCACGCATTCACCATCATTCAGGCAAGGGTTAGGAATACATTGTTCTACACGTGGACATCCCTCATCAACCGATACCTTAAGGTACAAAAGAGCAGAGTTAAACTGCAAATGGCATCCTTATATCATTTAAACATGTTAACAGTGAATTAAAATGAAAAGCAGCTAAATAAATTATCATCAGTGAGGAAAGATTACAACACTTCTCTAAAAATTTTTGTTTATTACTGACTTAAACATAAAGTAGTAAGCTGCGAGCTGTTGCTGTGATGGTAAGAATACTCATTATATCAGATACTTTACGCTTAAAAAAAATCCATATGATATTATTACTATCTACTTCTAGCTAGCAAAGATGAATGAACACTTTAAATAAACAATTTAAGTGGTACATACCCTCATGGGCTCTGGTACAGTACTAGGTATCAAGATTGAGCCATCCACCATGACATCCTCCATGCAGCCAGTGAAGAATGGTGCTCCTTTAGATAATATCTTTAGTGTTGGAGTCGCACCACCTGTTAGAATATAAATCTACTAAGTCTCCTCTTTTGAGCACCTAACTTCTTAACAAAAGAATCCTGTTTCTTTACCACTTTTCAAGCCCTTTCCTACTCTAATATAGCGTGACCAGAAAGATTAGACCACGTGCACACACACACACACACACACACACACACACTTACTTTCCCCTAAGTCCCAGTACTAATTTTAATCAGTTAGCCATATGTGAATAATAAATACACTGTTCGTATACCCTGTATATACAATAACATTGAATTCCTCATAAGCCTCATGGAGCTAAATATCACATTTAAGACTTACTAGATTCATAAAAAAAAATAATACTAATAATATTAGTAATGAGCATCACAGCATACTTCTCCATTCTTGTGCATACCTTAAATTTAAATCCTTTGAAAAGCTTTTATGAAGTGTTTTAAAGAAAAAAAAGAAAAAGAAAATCAATTCAAAGACATCACGTTCTGTACCCAAAGCTGAATAAAAGTGAAAGTGGCTTGTTAAGGGATATACAGCTTTAGGCTTATCCTTGTTTCAGTTCACAAGAAGGCAGTGTGGCCAACACTATATTCAACCATCGTCAGTTCTCCAACTGTAAAGTTACGTCTCCTTTTACACTTGGGTGGACTATATGCACCCTGGGCACCATCCTGTGAACCTTAGGATAAGAGGAGAGCACTAATCCATTGAGCCACCTTATCCCACACATTCCAATAACATTTCAGCTAAGGCATACAGGTCCAGTCTCATCAACCAATATATGAACTAATATATAAAAAAAAAAAAAAATAAAAAAAAACTTACCCAAAACAGTTGTTGAGAAGGAGGTATCAGAGCTGTTGATGGTCTGTACTGGATTAATTGGATAAATTGTTTCATCATCGTTTGCCGAGAGTGAAACATGACTGTCATTCACCAACATTCTCACATTCTGCCACTGCCCATCATTGAGGTCAGAACCAGTGAAAATACCTTCCCATCTGTAAATGAGAATATACTGTATATAGAATATATATATATATATATATATATATATATATATATATATATATATATATATATATATATATATATATATATATATATATATATATATATATATATATATATATATATATATATATATATTAGTGCCAACAGTCATTAAAATACTATATTGTACAGAAAAAATTAAAAAATAAGAATATAATTAAAATTTCCCACAATTCAAAATTTTACCCCAAATATTCTCACTGTGGTTCAGACGATCTTACTTGTTCAGGAGGGAGGAGTGGAAATTTAGTCGACCTTGTACAAGTTCAAGTTTGATATAAGTCTCCCCTTGTCCCACAGCAAGTATCCCACTGGCTAGAGTAGTACGGAATCGGAATGAAAGTTCATATCCTGGAGAAAAAACAAAAACAAAATATATATTAACAACTTTGAATTGATCATCTTTTACACGTCTACATAACACAACTACTGTACATGCACATACAAAACTTATTTTCTTTTAGTATCCCATTTTATTTAAAGTTGTGATCACTCAAGTGACTTCATTTTTATAACTATAGAATAACAGAGATAGAAAAAAATGGAAACAAATCATTCTTGGAAATTTGAACTAATGCTGTGCAAGGATACTGTATAAGGAAAATATGAATTAAAATAAAATTACTACCTCTCAGCTACTGCATAATAACTGCAAATTTACATAAATATCAATGCTTTAAATAATTAATATTAGAGTTAAAAACCCAACAAGTGAGGCTGCAAAAGACCATGCAGCATGGAGAGCTGCCATCAGGTAACTGTGGCTAACCCATACAAGTGTGGAAAATGCTTCAAGATGTTGACTGTACGCATTATGATGCTTTGAGGTTGTGGAATCACCTGGAGCTCATGAACAACAATTACCTTCTTGCCGCTGAGAGTTGATGAGAACATACGAGTTGCCAGACAACGAGAGTGTAGTCGACTCTTCACAGTTCCGTCCAATAAAACCGTGCTCACAATGACACACGAAGTCATGTATTGTCTCATTGGTGAGTAGCGCCTCACAAGTGCCTCCATTGAAGCAATCAATGCCATTACAGCCAAGAAGTTCAACTGAACAGTTCTTACCACCAAATTCCTCCTGACATAGACACACATAATCTGCCACCTGAAATGCAAGGAAAATTAAACTGCATAATCCTACAATATTAATAGCATGCAATAACTTCAATATCAGTTGTTAAAAAACTACAACTCTAAAGAAATGGGATGATGAGTGAGGCTATATAGAATATGCACAGTACACGAAGAAAAATTACTTAGGATAATGGCATGTAAACTTATATTTCGTCCAAAGAAGAATGTGATCGAGCATTAATTAATATTCATGCTTCTTCCTTACCTTATCAACACAAGATCCATGGACACATGGCATGTATAGTTCACATTCATTTATTTCAATTTCACAATTAACACCTTCATAGCCTGGCCAGCACAGGCATGAGTAATCATTGATGCCATCATAACAAACACCATTCACACATGGATCGCTCTCACATTCGTCGATATTAATCTCGCACAAATCACCTGAAATTATGAAAAAATTCTGAATTAAATAACAATACATCCAGTTGAACAGTTTAAGGACATAACTTTGCCAAAACTGCATTATTAACTCGTAAAGACATGCTAAATTCTACAGCAAGTGGAGATAGTCCAGTACACCGTAATGGGATGTTGTATTTAGGCAAATTATACACAGTAAAATTGTATGCAAAAAAGAAAGAGGAAAACTCATTACAGTCGACCCTCGTTAATTCGGACTAATAGGGGGGGAAGGGTGTCCGTTTTAGCCGATTGTCCGAATTAACCGATTTAGGGGTTAATATTGCAATATATTTCAAAGTCATTGTTTTCGTCATGATTTTATCCCACTTTCCACTGTAATACGTACGTCATTTCAGCAAAAATATTACATTTCCGTGAATGCATTATATCAAGCACAGTATGAATAGAATACCATTGTAATATAACAGTATTTTAACCAAAAACTATAAAAAAAACGAGTAACTTCTCTTGAACATCGGAAGGTTAGGTAAATCTTTTGTTTTCGTCATGTATTTTATCCTATTTTACATTAAAATACATCACGTTTCAGCAAAACTACTATTTATTTCCGAGAATATATTCATTCAGGCGCAGTTTAGGTAAAATATACGTGTGATGTAACAGTTTTTTAACTGAAAACGATTCGAAAAACACGTACCCTCTAGCCCTGTTCAAGGAGAGGACTGGGAGAAGCTGTTTGATGCTGCAGACGATGACAAGGAAAATGATTTGGATGGATTTTAATGAAAATATTCAGAAATATGGTATCGTAGTATTTATTCAAGTCAATTAGGATAGGATATTAATGTAATACAACAGTTTTTTAACTGAAAACCAATCGAAAAGCGATTACGGTAACATCTTTTGAACGAAAAAAAGCGAAAGTTATTGTTTTCGTCACGATTTTATCCCACTTCTACTAACACCTACGTCATTTCAGCAAAAATATTACATTTCCGTGAATGCATTATATCAAGCACAGTATGAATAGAATACCACTGTAATATAACAGTATTTTAACCAAAAACTATTAAAAAAACGAGTAACTTCTCTAGAACATCGGAAGGTTAGGTAAAGTCTTTTGTTTTCGTCATGTATTTTATCCTATTTTACATTAAAATACATCACGTTTCAGCAAAACTACTATTTATTTCCGAGAATATATTCATTCAGGCACAGTTAAGGTAAAATATACATGTGATGTAACAGTTTTTTAACTGAAAATGATTCAAAAAACAAGTGTACGGTGTAGCTGATACTCAACAGCTGGTGGTGTCATGCGTCGTTGTAAACAATAGGAGGTTGAAGAAGATTACCGGGTATTATATCAAGTGTGAAATATCAAAAAGGTTTTTATTCCCGGTATTTTTTGTAGATCAATGAGAACTGTGGTACCGTATATGATATGATAAGTTAGCCTGTGCTAAGAACTTCAACTTAGACTACAGAAAACACGTTGTAAGGTAATTTAGTCTATTGTAAGTTGGTGAGCTTCATTTGCTGAAGGAACTGCACAACTTTTCATTACTAATTGGTACAAATTTTACATTTCCATTGTTTACTGGCAGTAAATGGTAAATATTTTTCATGTCTGAAGCTAAAAGTTGCATCCCCCCCCACACTAGTGGTGGAGATGTTACATTTGACCAAAAAGATGCTGGTGTTTTATCCCAGCAGTGGGTGGACCAGAATTTTAGCTTAAGGTCCGCGTAGGTAATATTCCTACAAATCTTTATAAAAAAAAAAAAAAAAGTTCGTTCAGATTTTGTCCGAATTATCCGAAATCCGGATTAAAGGGGTCCGAATTAACAAGGGTCGACTGTACTGTCATGTTCATTTCTGAAGCCGAATTCTACCAGATCTAACTCCATCACAGTTAGACCAATATCTTTAATATTCACAAGTATCAACAACTGCCATAACAACAGCTTTATAACACAATGAATTCAGAGCTACAATGCCATCACTTCAAGTATCTCAAAGGGTATGCAATTATAATAAATTAATTTTACATCATTGTGCTGTACAGGGTATATGATGATTATTACCAGATGTTGCTACAGGTAGTTTATTAGATGGACAATATTCAATGAGCAATATTCTCACTTATACTGACAACCATGACACCATTTTATAACCAAAAGCAGTGACCTCTACAATGGGCAGACATATGAATTCAGTCCAAAGTGTCAAAAGTTTTAAAATGCAACTAGAAGATTTGTAATATCCTTATTTTCATCTATTCCAAATTATAAGACACAAGTTAAATTATGTTAAGCAACAACAAAATAATTACTACTGTATTATACTTTGTGTGCAGCAGACAAATAAAATAAAACGTTTACACACCTGTAAAACCCGGAATACACTCGCATACAAAACCTCCAGCAGTTTCATAGGTAAAGTTGGAGAATATGTCTAATTCATAAAGGGTCAAGTTGCTGCGCTCCAGACAAGTAGCACCGTTAAGACATGGATAACTTGCACATTCTTGAATGTCCTCCTCACAGTCCTTCCCTAGAATAAAAACATGCAAATGATAATATCTGTACTGCAATAAGGTGGTCAAAGCTTTTAATAATAGATACTTAATTCAACATACACTGCTACAATATCAATCAGCACTCAAGTACAAGTCTGACTGTAGAATATTATGAACTACAGTACAGTAGTTAAAGTTTTAAAAACACCCCTGTATGTAGAGCATGTAACAAATAATGGTGTAAAAAAATACTGAACAACCACTAGACTTCAATCTGCAGTTGTTTGCTGGTAGCTTGTGTTAATGTAAGTAATCAGCAATTATTACAAGCGATACATTAGTTTCCTCATACAAGAAAGTCTTCATTAACTAAACACCTTTTAACCAGTTAACTCCACAAACCAGATCTGGGAAAGCCATCTAGGTAATTTTTTCTCCGAGATGTAGCCGTGTTTCTGCTTACTGTGAAAAAAATAGTCTGTCATACTGAATTCATGATTCCCAGAATGTGCCTGAATTCATACAGGTACTCAAGCATTTTCTTGTGGCTTTATCTTTGACCGTGGCCAGAAAATATGTGGTGTTGATTTCCTGGGATTTGAGACATGCTGTACCTGTTTTGTTTCTTCCCACTGTGACTTGAATATCTTACGCCAGTTTCTTCATCTCCAGTTGTTGTGATCACATATGCAAGTGACAGCAATATTTTTACCTTTGTGTTTTTAATTCTCTATATGAAATTACAGTACAGTACTACTAAACCATGTCTAAGATGCCAGCCAAGCCTTCAGGAAGGAACAATGAGAAACAATATAGGTAACCATGAGAGAAAAACTTTAAATAATAGATACTAGAGACAGACCAGTGTATAAAAGCCTGTATCCCAGCACAGTAAATCCTCTGTTTACGTCATTTCTGATTCTGTTATTTTGTTTAATTACAGCTGCTGTGTATTAGGGATCACATTCCAATTAAAATTGTTTCAAATTAACAGTTTCTTTTAAAATTCAAATTTGCACACTGCCATTATACTTTGAGCAATTTTCTACAAATAATTTCCTCTGCCACCTCTGGTGAGTGTTAAATAAGACTGGTTGTACATTGATTAATCTAGTCAAGGAAGACTAAATTGTAGATAAGAAGATAATGTTTAGTTTATCCATCTGTCTATCTATAATAACACCTCAAACATGTGAAATCTCAGTGTTAGCTTAACTTGTGGATCTTGTCTGCATTATGAAAAAAAGGGAGTGAGAGAGATATATTGTACTTTGGAAGTACAGGAATAAATAACAGGGGAAAAAGACAAAAAACAAAGAATGGCAAGGTTTGAAGGATGTTATTACTAAATCAATGCTAGTTGCAACTCCCATGTAACTTAAAACAAAAAATCAACATACTCTCTCAAAGAACATTACAAAAAAAATTGAGAAAGGAGACAAACCTGCATAACCATTATAGCAGAGGCATTCGTAATCCTTTACAAGGTCGGAACAAGTTGATCCGTGCTGGCAGGGAGATGACTCACAGTCATCAATATTTATCTCACACTGTGGTCCTTTGAAGCCGGTGTCACTACAGTTACATGTGTACTGGTTGATGCCATCAGTGCACACACCCTCATTCATACAAGGGTCGGACTAGAATGTAACAGGTGAGCATACTCTTTATTACAACATCCTCAAAACGTGTGAAAAACAATGATAACGTAAGAATTCAAATTATTTACAATAAAAGAATTACTGCGGACAAGAGTAAGAATGAAAAAATAAAAAAATAAAACAAGGAAATTTTTTTCCATCATGCTTGCTAGTGAGAACTTAAGTGAGGGCATATATCAATGATGCAAACTCTGAGTGTGTAAAGTGATATTGTACTATAAACTTACTGCAATATCCAACGTGTGATTATAATATTGTACCAGAATCCAAAAGACAAACAAAATGCTAATTATGAAACAAAAAATAAAATGCATACCTCACACTCATCAATATTGGTGGAGCAAAGCTTGTCAGTAAAGCCAGGCAGGCACTCACAAGTGAAGGTGGCAATACCGTCATAGCAGGTAGCATTATTTTGACAGGGGGCACTTGCACACTCATCAATGTCAATATCACAGTCAGTGCCAGTAAAGCCAGGTTGACACACACACTCATAACCATTAATTCTGTTGATGCAAGTACCACTATTGCGACAAGGTCGAGAAAGGCACTCGTCAAATTCCAGGTTGCAGTGATCACCAGAAAATCCAGGGCGACAGTAACATTGGTATGATCCATTGGTGTTCTCACAGATACCATTAACACAAGGACGTAACAACTCACACTCATTTACATCCTCCTCACAGTTATGTCCTGCAAAAAAAAAATAAATAAATAAAAATGTAAATAAACATTTTTATAAGATAAATAAATAAAAGTGAGAATTAAGCAGGATTAACTTGAAGCTACTCACTATGAAAGCTTCACCACTTGTTCAACACCTTTCCTCCATTAATACAAAACCAAATGTTTCCAACAAAGAAATTTAGTGCTCAGAATTTAATAGAAAAAGTTCAATTCACATAAAAAAAAAATGGGTCTATTTTAAAATGACAATGCTGTACAGTATATATTATGAGAAACACTACAAGCTACTTCAAATGACAATAACAGTGTCAATTGAATACTGACAGGCAAACAAACTACTGGAGCTCCATATAAATGACAATAACATGAAATAAGAGTAAAACAAGGATTCTTGGGTTCCCAGAAGCACAGATCCATTCTACTGTATTCATGGAAAGTGAAAGTAGGTCCAGCAGACCTGATAGACTGTGTCCAAGAAACATATGTGATAGCATGATACTGTATTGTTTATGAAACCAGTGTGAATACAGAAAGATAATGTTATTATGTGAATAAAAAGTTATTAGCACAGATTTTGTTTTGCTTGTTGAGGGAACAGATAATTACCACAATACTCGAAGAAACTCCAAATAAAAAAAAAAAAAAAAATAACAAATAAATAAATAAAGAAATAAAAATTCCAGGTACTGTGATCATTCAATAAATTATCATCCTTTACCTGTGTAACCTGGAGGACAGACACAGCTATAGTTTGCCATTCCATCATGACATTCTCCTCCATTGAGACAAGGATTACTCTCACACTCATCTATATTGATGGAGCAGTTTTCCCCCGTGAAGCCTTCTGGACAGCGGCACTCATAACTGTTCACCATGTCGTAGCAAACTTTACCATCAGAACACGTCACATCAAAACAATCATTGATATTGTTACTGCAGTACAATCCTTCAAAACCTGAAAATAGAATTGAAACATTACACAGTGATGGACTGTGGTTTATCTGTATAAATTGTTACAAAACTCTACAGAGAATAACAGAAAATTGTCTTATCGATCAGTATCAATCTGTCATTCCTACATTCAGGGGTTAGTGAGACAAGCACGGCTTACTTCATTATCTTTGACTGACAATCATCTCTACACTATCAAATATTCCAACCAACTCAGAAATAAGATGCATTATTAATATAAGTTTACTTACAATGTACTTATAGAAGTAGATAGAAAATTAGCATTGATACAGGAGACTTAAGAGCTAATTTTATGTTGATAAGAAAAGTTTCCTCTATGTATAATACAGCTAGAAATCAACTAATGTTCTAGTTTAAGACTTAATATTTCATATTGTTAAAACTGTCATAACATATTATATATATATATATATATATATATAAATATATATATATATATCATACAATGAATACAGCACACATATACAACAAACACCCACACATGATCCACACCTTCACCTTAACACACTTCTAACAGATAGTATCAATACCACAGGACGGACGGGACACAATAGCCTTAGCACCCTCCATCCCCACCCCCCAAACGCTGCTCATGATTATATATGCTGTGGTTATCAGCATATACCTGGATCACACACACCTACAGTAAATCCTTGCACACACACACACACACATATATATATATACACAGATAGATAGATAGACAGATAGATAGTATTTAATAAGGAACTTGCTGAGCTCCTCATTATTTCTTTTAGTGTACTGTACTGTACTGTATATAACGAGCTCACCTGGAATGCATTCACAGTAAAAGTCTTGAGGTCCTAGAGAGGGGATACAGGAGGCAGAGTTCTGACATGGGTTTGAAGCACAAGCATCATACTCCTCTTCACAGATGATGCCCATGTAATCCTCTCCACACTCACACACATAATTGTTTACACCATCAGAACATGTCCCTCCATTAAGGCACGGATTTGATTCACATTCATCTATGTCTGTCTGGCACGTCTCTCCTGCCATGTGAAGAAACAAGTTTGAAAATATCGAGTGTTATTAGCTTTGGACTTCAAAGCAGTCATCTTTAAGCCTCAGAAATATCACAAATACATTCCAAGGAACTGAGAGGCAGACTTAGAAATTAGTGTTTCGAAAAAGCCGAGACAAAACATAAGAGAACAGGAAGATTTACAAAAGATTCTCTAATTAGCAACTTCTAGCACTAAAAGGATGAGAGTGTTAATGCCATTGGCATTCTTGCTAAAAATTCTGTCAGTGAATGTCCTTTAATTGCAAGCCTTACCTTTAGTCTCTCCTGATGATTTTATGGAAACGGGGATCTATTCATTAAGGTTTAACCTTTAAAGAAGATTCACAGTGAACACATTATAACAAATACCCAAAGGAAACAATTGCACTCTTGAGGGAACATTGTGAAATATACATAATAAAAGCACTCAATAGTAATATTATTAAAACTGAGAAGAAAAAAGACTGCAGCAGAACACAAACCACTTAGCTACATCAGTACTTACGTAAAGTTTATTTTCTTTAAGGAAATAAGTACTTAGCTTACCCTAGGTTACATAAAATGCCAAATGTAAGTTTACCAGTAAATCCTGGAGGACAAGTACAGTCAAAGCCATTGACTCGGTCCTTACAAGAGGCACCATTAAGGCACGGGGATGAGGCACATTCATCTATTTCTTCATCACAGTTCTTCCCAGACCATCCAGCCTCACACTCACATTCATAGTCACCAATCTGAAACATTTAAACTTGTCATTACTCACCATCGCCATCACCCCCATTTTACAACCATTTTCCACACTTGCCATCAGGCAAATTTGAAGCAAAATTTACAGCTGGATGCTCTTCCAATGGCCAACCTGCTTTTACAGTGGGAAATGGACATTACATGTGAAACTTTCAAGTGCCCTCTTAGCAGGCAAGGCAGGGTCAACACTCCCTAATGGTTTAGAATATGTATTTAAACAAATAATTTAAGAACACCACTTTCATTAAATGTATGAAGACAAGAAGGAATTTATGAACAAAGCATATTAATTTCTAAAAGTGTCACATTATGAGCGATACAAGGAACTTAAGATGGTGGACTAACTATATATTCACAGGCATTAATGAAGTATGTCAAACTATCAGGTGAAGAAGTTTGAGAGAAAACTGTACACATGACAACCTACTGCAAATTTGGGAAAAAATGCTGTACTCTTTTCTTGTCTTATCTATGAAACCTCACTCGGCTTTCCCCCCAGGAAACTCCTTTAGAGAGGGTGGTTGTGATAAGAACTTGCCTCTTCTGTCTTCTATATTTCCTTGTTCATTCCAAAAGTGCAGTTTCATAAATATATGAGAATACTATTTTTGTTCAAGTCAGAATGCGACGCACAGCATGTTACCTAGGTGTGTTAATTCCTAGCAACTGATGAAGGCCTTAGGGGTAAAGCAGTCATGGTAAAATTAACACAACAACTTACGGTATTGTAGTCCTGAGACAAAATGATTTGGCAGCATGAAAAGCATTGGTTGAAATTATAAAAAGCATTCAGGAATTAAATAAAAATCTATATATAATAAGTACATAAAGGTGTTCAACAGAAATAGTATTCACCAATAAAAAATCTGCTTTGAAATAGGATAAGCTATTGACAGTGTTCTAAATGGATGGTTATGATTTAGATCAAAGGTTAAAAAAAATAAATAAATATAAAATCTTTGGTCATGCTTTTATCCAAATTGTTTATGTTGTTGCGAGTCTTTTTAGGTATGAATTAAGCAGCAAATTTGCATAAGACTCCCTTGTTTCTGCTGTCCAAAGAAAATATAAATGTCTTCCTTGTAAAGACTTATAACAGCCATTTTCATCTTCTGCAAGTTACCATCTTTTAATACCTTCCTAAATTAATATACTTGATAAGCATATATTACACAAGAACTCTCTCTTACCCTGCAAGTGCCTTATGAATCAATGTTTCCTTTTTATGACACAAACATTATATATTTTGACAGTATTTGCCATTAACTATTGAATGAAAATATGTTCATCAGATTATGGCAATTCTAAGCATAAACACAAGCATTCAGTACACTCTCAATCTGGTTATTTTCCCAGTAGCCTTCCTCATTATGCCTCAGTGTTCAGTATTTCAATATTTTACAAATTGTATATCATTTTTCCTGACAATAATTACTATAAACAACTGAAAATTTGCTTACCAGATCATGGCAATTTTGGTAATGAACACAAACATTAAGGGCACACTCATCACGGTTATCTTCACAATAGTCTCCCTCAAAACCTGGTAGACACTGACATGAATAAGAGTTTATTCCATCCTCACAAGTTCCTCCATTCTGGCAAGGATCCGATAAGCAGTCATCAATGTTGGTTTCACAGTTGCTTCCTGTTTGATGAATAAATTTAAATATTTTTCAATGAATTGTACAGTAATGCAAAAAAATAGGCAGTTATGTAGTTATCTTATCCCAGTACAGTTCATGTACAGTACGTGCCAACACTAAAAGAGAACAGACTGACTGCCCAACCTGTTAGTAAGCTGACAATTGAAGAGGATAGCTAAGTACTGCATTATCTTATCTGTGAAATCTCTGTGGGTGTGGCCACAATAAAAGACCCCCAGGTTGACTTATCACTACAGTCATAGCTATATCAAATATTTATTTTTTTATAAATACAATTAATCTCATTATCTCGAGTCATCTGCACTTCTACCTTTCTAGTCATGAAGTGATCATTACTGTAAGGCTAATAAATGTCTCAAAACAAGACAAATGCCTTGATTCACACAATAAGAATTCACCTGTAAATCCTGGAGCACAAATGCAGGTAAATGAATTGTCTTGGTCATAACACAAGGCTCCATTTTGACACGGAGATGATTCACATTCATCAGTCTCAAGACAGTTTGGTGGGGTACCTGGAAGATATTTGTATGTAAAAAGAAGCATTTGACTGTGAATATTCCTATTTCCTAACTGAATACTGTATCTGTACTTCAAGTAAGGGAAACTCTCTTCTTTCCTTTATATAAGCTCATCTAACTACATCTAGCCAGAAGGATGACAGTGTCCTGCTGCGACAACACACTTCAGGAAATTATATAGAGGTAAATGGAAATTCATTTCATCCACCACATAAACTGCTTTCTAAAGAAAATTACTGTACAGTACTGTACTAGTAAATATTTTTTTTCTCATTAAAAACACCTTTAAAGTATAGAAGCAGCAGCTAAACATCTTGATCTTGTCTATTCTCACTCTAAAATTCTTGTGTTTACCTCGGTACAGTATGTGTCAGGAAACACATGACAAAAAATAATCTGACGAACATATAAAATTAAAGTAAAGACAATGAAAATTTCTTTATGGCCATCAATTTGGCAAAAGTTGTGATGGTGTAAGACAGGGTAGAGGGTGTCTGCTGCAGCAATGAAAACTACCTGATTAACCAACCATCTATGTATAGATTGCTTGTTTCCTTCATTTATTTTCTTATAAAAATAACATAAGCTATACCTTAGAGGTGAAAAATAATTATTATGGCCAGAGCAACGAGGAAGAAAACATTATCTTGCTTAACCTTTTTATATGACACAGACACTACCCACATTAATAAAGAAAATCTATCCTAATATATGACAATACCCAGTTTAGTATAGTAGTACACAAAATGTTGCATAAAACCTGTCAACTTTTTGTTTACAGTAGACAGAAAACTGTACACATTATTGTCCTCACCTGAGAAGCCTGGGCTGCACTCACACACATAACTGGTAACACCATCCTTGCAGTTCGAATTTTCTGGGCACGATACATTATAGCAGTCATTTATGTTGTGCTCACAATTGTCTCCTTCAAATCCAAGCATACACGTACACTTGTAAGCATTCTGAAGGTCTGTACATGTCCCTCCATTCTGACAAGGGTCTGATGAGCATTCATGTACCTCCTGGTGAAAAAAGTGATGTGTACAGTAAGCTGGGTTTAAGTGCATTACAAATAATTAACATTACAATTGGTAGTCACCCATCAGTGGGTTAAGGCTGGGGTAACTATGAGAAAATAATAAAAAAAAAACTAAAAAAAACAAAAGATTAATATTTTTCTTCACTTTCTACATGCAGTATTCTAAGATGCCAAAAAATTATACATCATTCTCAACATTAATACCTGTATAAAGGTTTGTCATGGCATAGTTTAAATTTGACTAATTTTACAAATATAATGTTAAACACTAATACAGTACTGTACAATACTAATATATATTATAGTCCTGAACACAAATCCTAATAACTGTTGGTACTCAAAAACAAAATACTGTACAGATTAACAAAATCATATCTTTTCAACTAGAAGTAAAGTTTAGAAATTTTTTGACACTAGCTTACTAAAAAAAAGTCAGAAGTGCAACTCACCATTTCACAATGCTTTCCCCCAAACCCGGGTACACAAGCACACTCATAGTCCCCATAGTGGTCATAGCAGGTCGCTCCATTAAGACAGGGATCTAAAGTTGAACATTCGTCTATATTTTCTTCACATATTGCCCCTTCATATCTGAAAGTACGTATATTATTATTTCATGACTTATTATAAGCTAACTGGAAATAAAAATGCATAGAGGTATTCAGCTGAATATCCATACTTCAAATTTATTCACAGGTTAAATTTGCCCCTTACTACAGACCACTAAAAACATTCCTGAGCAGAAATAAAACAGGTTCATACCCAGTGCCTTCACAGTTGCAGGTGAAGTCATAGATGCCATCAACACAGACGCCACCGTGCCAACAAGGCTGAGACGCACAGTCATCTTCATTGACCTCACAGTGCTCACCATTGTACCCTGGCTGACAAAGACACTCATATGTGTCCTCAAATGATGTTACAGTGCAGGTGGCATTGTTCTGTAGGTCAGAGACAAGAATTAATTAATGTTGTAAATAAAAATACAGTAATGTAGAGTAACTAAACAAAATACAGGTATTAATCTCCTAGATACTTTACTATAGTACCACTCACTATGGTTGTATGTGATAGTGGTCAGCAAAGAATTATAATGCTAAATAACTGAAATAATAACTGTATAAATTAATGGAATACTCAAACATTGGAGACAGTTTAGGAACAAGTGAGAGTTGGCCGTGATAAAAACACCTAAAGTTATGCATAAACCATATACAAAAATCAATCTAATTCTAATGTGATCACTATATATGATTTCTATTTTCTCTCACAGTGTTCCTTACAGTGACACTTTCCTTCACTCTGATAACCTTTTCCTGCTACATGTATACTGTATTATAATGACTGAATGTGATCGGCTCGTTAGCCGCTTGGGCAGTCGGTCACATCTGTTATAAACTGTTGGCAAGTATGTACTGTACTGGGGATGTGCTGGTTCCAGACTATATCTGTACTTGTGCCAGTGTTGGTCAGGTCTGGTCTTGAATGAGGTCACACTTGATGTCCTCACAATGCTCTGGTAGACTGTTCCAAGAGTTCACAATTCTCACTCCAAAAATGACTGCCCTGACAAATTCTTTAACTTCTGGCTACTTCAACCTTAAGTTGTGACCCCCTAGGTGGTGCGAGCATTCGCCAGCTCCAGGTATGAATACTCGACTGAGAAATGTCCTCTGAGGTGTTTATAAATTCTAAGTCACCCCTTGCCAAGGCTCTTATGAACCTCCAGCTTTGATAATTTGTTCCTAATACCTGTACACTCTTCTGAGAAAATATATGCATCAGCGTTGTGTTAAACCATCTTTCTTCAAACGCAAGGAGACTGTTCACGTCCTCTCTTGCGAACACTAAGGATATGAATTTGTTTAACACCTATGTTTTGTCCTGATCTGAATCTTGTGTAACTACCGTTATCAAATCTCGGATCTGATATGCCCACACGTGTCTTTTATTTCGTTTTTGCAAAACGGTAAAAAACCTTTAAGTTTGACTTGACCTCACTTGCAATCCACCTCTGAAACTCTTTTTCAACCCTTCTACACTCTGACTTTACTTAGTTCCTGAATCTGGCATACATTGTTCTCTCCTGCTCATCATTTGTCATGACCCATCTCTTGAATTTCTGAGATTTCTTCTTAACTTTGTCAACTGCCTCATGGCTCATGAGTAATAAGTCTCTTTGTGATTCTGAAGCCAGTGGGTCTTGGATATATATTTATCAATTAAACAGTTCACTTTACTGACTATGATGTTCAGGGTAGTGTCCACATTTTTTTTACCAGTGTATCAAGCCAGTGAATACCCCTCATCTCCTCCATCAACCTGTTGTAAGTGCCAGAGTAATATTTGAACACTGGCCTGCTCTTATCATTTGCTGTCATTTGATCACTCTTACTGCTGTATTAGATATTCTCTGCTAAGATTTTTTCATGTGTTAAATGTACTAATAGTGAAATTATATTCATCTTCACACTGAATCTCCAATACAATTCCACCTTTAATGAGCTCTTTATGACACTTGATATACAATACTGTGTCATCTGATCACTTTTCTTACAATATGAAAATTTATCCTATTCTAAATGCATTACTATAGTATTACAGAAAATTGTCTGTACCTGGCATGGATTACTATCATTGTCACAGAAACTTTCGTCAATGGGTACTTCACACATCGATCCTGTAAATCCAGTACGACAGGCACATGACGTAAGATTGCCCTTCCGGTCTTCCTGGCATAAGCCTCCATTTTGACACTGGAATTCAGGTCGATGACAGAGAGGTCCTGTGGAGAACAACACATGGTTATAGTTTACAATGAATTTTGCTGAAAAGTAAGAAGTTAAATTCAAAATAAGAAATACATTAGTTTGAAAGTACTGTACAGTGTAAATTTAGAATTACTGTATTGAAGAAAAAATGCAGTATTGTAAGTGATAGAGGTTGAATCTCGGTATGCTTAAAAAGTTTCTTATCACAACAACTAAGGAGACTGAAGTAACTGGAGCAAACCAATAGAGCATCATTTTAAATCCCAAGTACAGTAATGTACACTCGAACCTCGCCAAAAACTGTTCAACTTTTTTAATGTTGTGTCCATGTGAAAGATGCATAAATTAGCCAGTAATGTAGACTGCTGTACAGTATACTTTGAATTAGTGAAGGCCAAATTAGTGAGGTTCTAGTGTACAGTATACAATATGAGAATATGAGGAAATCTTAATGGAGTACTGTATTTTTACTTTAAGTTCAGCCCTTTCTTCGTTCCTAAAAATGTCTTCCAAGACACACCCAATGAACACAGGTCACACATGAGTGTTACATGCAAGACCTTCTAAGCTCTGAAGAAGTTTTGGTAGTCAAAAACTAAACAGGTACTACCCACCCTTGTCATATGGACCACAGATGTTGCCTACCCTTTTAAATAGTTTTCTATGGAAACGAATCATGGTTCAGGTGGCCCTGCCAGGGGTCTCAGGGATCTTGGAGGTATGAGCTCTCCGTGCGTAAAAAAGATACAGTAGAAAGTCGATATAACACGAGATACGTTCCAAGAGAGGTCAAGAGAGGTCGCTTTTAACCGAATGAATTCGCACTAAATCAAAGTGTTGTTTCAATGGAATAATTTAGTTTGGTACTTAAAAGAAACACAAAATACTATAAAGATTGAGAGTCTACCCAGATGCACCTCAGTCCATCTCCTAGAATAAACAAAACATTGTTTTTTGCAGTATTATGTTAAAACAAACGCTCATAAATCAACACAGCTAAAATTATGGGACGTGAAATGGTCTGTTTACTAGCCATTAGCTGATGGGAAGATGGGGGGGGGGGGAGAAGAGGTGTGGTGATGTGTTTGACAGCTGATGCCAAGGTCTAGTACTTATTTATTTATCTGTCCTTAAGAATGACTAAGTTTTTCTCTTATAAAATGTCACTAAACTGACTTGGGAGAATATAATTAACATTGCTGGAATTCTTATAAGATAGTGACTAGTTTGAATATATACATGCTGTAGTTCACATTAGACATAAAAATTTGAGTTATAATTACAAAAGGCTTAAATTTTTATCCTTTGTGCAAAATATATAACGTTTATATTCAAATTATCAGCTGTCTTGCAAGGATTCTAGCAATGCTAATTATATTCTCCTAACTTTAGTCTGTGATATTATATAAGATAAAAACTTAAAGCCTACTGTATAACCACCAAACCCTGGCTGGGAAGGGGGGAGGGAGGGAGGAAGGGGAGAGGGAGGGAGGAAGGGGAGGTGACAGTGACATGTTTGACAGTTGGTGCCAAGGTCTAGTGAAGTATTTATTTGTTTATTTAAGTCCTTTAGATTGAGTTTTTGTTTTTTGTTTATAAAATGTCACAGAAGTGACCGGGGAGAATATAATTTACCATGCTGGAAATCTTATAAGATAGTGATTAATTTGAATATAATCATGCTATAGTTTGCACTAAACAAAAATTTTAGTAATCATTTAGTACATTATTTTGAGTACATTAACAGTACAGCTTTGCCCTTAGGACAGTGTAGCGTGCCCAGAGAAACATTAGGAGCGAATTTTAAAATATGATGCACCAGATTGACTCGCGCAAAATAGGAAAGATTCGCTTTAAATTAAAACATTGTCCTTAATTGTGGGTGTCGCTTTAAATCAACAATCTTAAATTGATTCGCTTTAAAGTGACGTTCTACTGTACAACGAAGAACAAATACTGTCCTACATATGTAATAACAATGTGAAAATAAGCTTACAGACTTAGTACCTACCAGTGTCTTCCTCACAATGTTGCCCAGAATATCGGGTGTAACAGTTACACAAATAACTTTCTTGTGAAGATATGCACTGACCATGACGGCCACATGGCTGGGAGAAGCAGTGATCCTCACCATACCCATCTAAGGAGATACATTTATAATATATCTTAAGCTTACATATGACTAATTCTGATAAAAGTTAGTGTCTGCAACCAATAGATAATTAGAAATACAACCTTATACATTTTAAATAATTTCAAATTTCAATAAAGATATTTTTTTTAAACTTTATGGGTGAAAAGTTCTTGATAGAGGTACTGTACTTGATAATTTTAATGTTGTGTAGCACACTTCTGAGGATGCCAGTTACACCGGAGGAAAAATATTCTTTGAACCTTTCTTACCTGTGAACTTCTCATGTGTACTGAAAACTAGTAACTAAACCTAGTTGTTTACACAAGAATATGATGAAACTGACATCTTGTCACATGTCAGATTAAATATAGCTCCACACTACAAGTAAGAATTAAACAAATCCCTTAAAATTCTAGTTTCAAATCTCATACAGTACTAGTAAATATTTAAGTGAGAAACATCAGTTAAAGAGAGAGTGAAGAGAAGAGCGCTGTATCTATAAACAGGATCAGATGACGGAGTAACAAGAAATACCATTATTAGTAGTGGAAAAATAATTACTATACTGTATATGGATCCATTTTAACCAACTACAGTACCAGTACATGAAGAGATGTGCCAAATAGGAAGTGATTTTCTCTGCATTATTAATAAGAAAAAAAGAAGGCAGTGAGTTATAGTAGACTTTAATGGATAGAGGACAAACTGCTTCAAATAATCCCAATATCTTTTAAGTTACTCCCTTTTATGATCCCTAGCTTAAATTGGTCATAAATCACCTTATACTGCATAATCCATAAATTTGGCACATCCCTGGTTGCATAGTACACACATTGTTACTGTTTCTATCTATGTAATACACTACTGTATAACAACTAAAAGGTAGCATGCACTACTAGACTCCTCCAACACTTTGCTACAATACGAACATAGTTTTTAATACAACAAAGATCATTAGCTACTAAGGTCAAATGCATTTATAGAATCAACTAAACACAATAATTTGAGGTTATTAAAGTAAACTAGATTTGAAGTTTATTTTCTTGTATATGTAATATACTCTAAATACTCATCTAAATAATACAGATGGTTTACTTTGGTCTCAGCATGTAAATGTGGAGGTGGTTGACAATTCACATGTTTGAGGAAATTTTGCATCTTTTAACTCTGCTTTAAATGTAGGTCTAAGCATTCATGACACAAATACTGTACAGGTTGACAATCCCTTATCCGAAATCCTTGGGGCCAGAGGCATTTTGGAATTCGGAATTTTTCAGTTTACAGAATGGCTAGTATTTTTTTATGTGTGTATTAGCCCACCTGGGCACAAGTCACTAACCCACATTTGGGCCTGGGGAGCAAAAATATAGTAATACCTGTAATACCTGTAATTCTAATAATAATAATAATAATAATAAAAATAATAGTTCTTAGGTCTAGGTCGTGTTTCTCACTTTTTATCTTTTTTTCATTCTTGTATTTCTTAATTAGTATTATTTTATTATTACAGTATTATTGTTATTATTATTAATTTTATTATTATATTTTATTATTATTATTATCATTATTACTTTATTTGGGTGAATTTTGTATTAAATTTTTTATTTACTATGAATAATTATTATTATAATTATTATTACTATTACATTTTCGCCCCCAAGCCCTGGTGGGCTAATCCATGTTAAAAAAAAAAAAAAATATCGGTTTTCAGAGCTTTTCGGTTTTCGGATAAAGGGTTGTCAACCTGTACTGTATATAAGGGTGTGTGGGTGCACCAGCCATGTAACACAATTCACTATAAACTAATGTCCCTCATACATAACAGTACAATACCTTAGAAGATGTATCCATATATAGTTTGATGGATTGATGTTCACTTAATTCCCCCCATATATATATATATATATATATATATATATATATATATATATATATATATATATATATATATATATATATATATATATATATATATATATATATATATATATATATATATATATATGCGGTCAATTGAACCCACAGGGTACCGCGTTAAGTGAAAACCGCATTAAGTGAACAACAGATCATATGGGATTAATTCCAATAGAGACTGGCCCGACCCCCAAACTCCACTTTTTGACGACACACAACTATGTTGTAGTAAAAATATTATCTTAACTTTATGATGGTATGCACACACAATTAATAATTAAGAGAAATATCAATAATATTAGGTTTTTTAACACTTACATTAATAGAAAAGATGGCTGGGCACACGGGGATGGGGGTTGGTTCCGAGGCAGAGGGCAGATTAATTATTGGCCCTCACCTGTATCACTTGTATCAATTGTATCACTATCCACCACAGAGGCTTGCAGGGCCTCTTTGTCAAACCCCTCAAAGCCCATATAAGTCCATATCCTCACTATAATTATCACTATCACTGACTTGGGCCGGCTGTGGTGGGTGGCGGGTGAAGAACTCGGTAATGTTTTGATGATGGGGGTTGGTTCCGAGGCAGAGGGCAGATTAATTATTGGCCCTCACCTGTATCACTTGTATCAATTGTATCACTATCCACCACAGAGGCTTGCAGGGCCTCTTTGTCAAACCCCTCAAAGCCCATATAAGTCCATATCCTCACTATAATTATCACTATCACTGACTTGGGCCGGCTGTGGTGGGTGGCGGGTGAAGAACTCGGTAATGTTTTGATGACTGGGCGACCTTGTGCACATCGTGACCACGCCGCTTCCCGCGTATATGAGTAGATGAACCACATTAAGTGAAAGTTCGGTTCTGGCGAGGCACCGCGTATATGAGAAATCGCGTGGTTATCAGCATATACCTAGACACGCACCTACAGTGATTTACTTGATATATATATATATATATATATATATATATATATATATATATATATATATATATATATATATATATATATATATATATAATATATATATATATATATATATATATATATATACATATATAAATATATATATTATATATATATATATATCATCATACAGTATATATATATATATATATATATATATATATATATATATATATATATATATATATATATATATATATATATATATATATATGTATATATATATATTATATATATATATTATATATATATATAAATTATATATATATATATATATAGTATATATATATATATATATATATATATATATATATATATATCAGGCAAGTTGCTAGAGTCAATTATTACTACAAAAATCAGAAGCACCTTGAAACATTCAACTTAATTCATTCTTTCTCAGCACTTGGTTCACCTAGGGACGTTTGTCTGCAAATTTGCTTAGCTTTTTCTCAGAAGTATATGAAGCTGTAGATGATAAGTCATATGATATAATTTATTTAGATTTCAGTAATTCTTTATAGAGTCCTCATGAGAGATTGATTGAAGGTAGAAGCACATGGAATAGGTGGATCAGTATTAAAATGGATTAGGTCATGGTTAACTGGTAGGAAACAAAGAGTCAGCATAAATGGATTAAAGTCAGAATGGGGTGCGGTCAAAAGCGGAGTTCCCCAGGGATCTGTATTAGGCCCTCTGCTGTTTGTTATATTCATTAATGATCTTGATTTAGGCATAACTTGTAGGATTAGTAAATTTGCAGATGATACCAAAATGGGGAGAGTGATAAATTCAGACAGTGACTTTGAACACCTTCAAAGAGATCTAGATACCTTACATGAGTGGTCAGTAGACTGGCAAATGAATTTTAATACTGATAAATGCAAGGTACTACAGATAGGGAAGATGAATACAAACGTATATAAACTAGGTAACACGGAAATAGAAAACTCAGTTTGTGAAGAAGATCTAGGTGTATTTGTTAGCAACGACTTGAAACCTAGAAAACAATGTATTAGCTGTTCGCAACAAGGCAAACAGGATTCTTGGGTTCATATCTAGGTCTGTGAGTAACAGAACTGCTGACGTTATCTTGAACTTTACCTAGCATTAGTGAGGCCACACATGGATTATGCGGTTCAGTTCTGGTGTCCTTATTATAGAATGGACATAGATTCTTTGGAGAGAGTACAAAGAAGAATGACAAAAATGAAACATAATGTTAGAAACCTTCCATATGAAGAAAGACTGAAAAGCTTAGGCTTACATTCATTAGAGAGGCGTAGAGTTAGGGGAGATATGATAGAGGTGTACAAGTGGGTAAGTGGGATTAACAAGGGTAAAATGGAAAGTTTCAAAAGGAGGCTAGCTAGATTCATGGATGATAGAGAGTGGTAGTAACTCTCGACAGGAGCTGCCATGCACAGGCCAACCGGCCTATTGCAGACTCCTTATTTTCTTATGTTCAGTAATAACGAAATAACTAGAACAAATGGCTTTAAATCAGATAAATTCCGATTCAGAAAGGATATAGGCAAGCACTGGTTTGGTAATAGAGTTGTGGATATGTGGAATAGGCTACCGAGTGCTATAGTAGGATCGGGGACACTAGGGAGCTTCAAGACGAAGTTGGATAGGCACATGGAAGTGCTGGGATGGGTGTGAAAGGGATCTGCCCTGTATGGGGCAGTCGGCCTCCTGCAGTATCCCACTTTTTATGTTCTATATATATATATATATATATATATATATATATATATATATATATATAATATATATATATTATATATTATATATATTATATATATATATATATTATATATATATATATATATATATATATATATATATATATATATATTATATACTGTAATATATATATTATATAATATATATAATATATAATATATAATATATATATAATATATAATATATATATTATATATAATATATATTATATATAATATGTATTATATATAATATATATATTGTATACAATATATATTATATATAATATATAAAATATATAATATATAAAATATAATATATAAAATACAATATATAATATATAATATATATAATATATATTATATATAATATATATAATATAGAATATATATTATATAAAATATATATAAATATACCTGTATATATATATATATATATATATATATATATATATATATATATATAATATATATAATATATATATATATATATATATATATATATATATATATATATATATATATATATATATATATATATATATATATATATATATATATATATATAAATATATATATGGTACTGAACCCCCTATATTTTCATTTGATCATTTATAATACAGTACTTTTTCCCTACGGTAGATTTTGGAGGGGGAGGGGAATCTAATTTAGTCTTTTATGTTATCTTTGCTGTAGCCACAACAAAAACAATTATGATTTGAGAAAAGAAAAACACCATGGACTTAGAATTATGCACATGTTATGTTTTTATGGTGATACAGGCATGAGATGGAAAGTATTTCAGAATATTTTCATGATAACAGATCAATATTCTCATTGTTAATTACTTTGCTTTGTGTGATCACTTTTCACTTGCTATCACTAGACTTTTACTACAACATTTCAGAAGTTTTGAGAACAGAGGTAGAGATCAGCCCCTCAACTAACCTTATTATTGTATTTACATCATGTATGCAACATCCCAAAGTTAAAAGCAGATGTCATGAGCAGTCTTCCTTCAATATATAATTTCGTAACTACTTCCATATCTTCATGCGTTCAAGATCCTGTAGCAACACTCAAAACATTTACTGACGAATTCTGAGTGTTTACTTAGTTCTACTCTTCACAAATGTTAACCATGCAGTAAATGATAATTAGATTTTGACAACAAAGATTTCTTTAAATAACTAATGCTGTGATAATTGTAATGTTCTTGCGTCTTTCTCATTGGTCTTGAACACTTTTACAGTGAAAATTTCTCTCTATGAAGTGGCACTTTGGCATCTTTGATAAATGAAACAGCAAGGTTAAACTCTCTAAAATATAATTAGATGCTACTCAATAATGCTATAATACTGTAATGAGGAGTTGCTTTAGCACCAGAAAGTTCATGCCTACCTCCACCTGGTGTGTGAGGAGGAGCAGAGAAGAGATGAACAAGTGCAGGCAGCCACAACCATGGCAAACGAAGTAGTCACCGCCACAACCACCAGAGAACAGCCCATCACCAAGCAAGTGCAAGTGAAGCCAAGACAGATTCCCAAACATCACTATACACATCATTGTGCATATTTGCATAATCACATAGAAAACAAATACTTGGCAGAAATTAGGGACAATATAGTTTTACACCAAGAGGAAAAATAGGAATATAAAACACTTTTAGTGAAATTAGAGAATAAATTTCAGGACTTCTTTAAAAATTATTTGATAGTCTATGCAAAGAAATAAATGCAGAGTGCAACAGTAATAAAATAAAAATTAGTTTCCTGTACTCACTACAGTCAGTACTCTCTGGAAGGGGACAAACATTCCAATCTACTCCAATGTGAAGAACAAGAGGATTTGTCATTTCAGTGCCAGCACCCTGCAGGATACACCCCGTGAAGTTGTGTCCAATGGTCAACTGTGGTGAAGGTGACCACAGACCCAGGTCAATGAGGGGTGCACTGGTGCCAGTTGTGTTGGCTACCATCACAGTTGACTGGTCCACTCCTAGTCGCAAAACACCTAGTTCAAACCTGAAAATGGAGAATTTTCTTAATGCTTTATTGGTCATACCTTTTTTTTCTTTCTAATTGTTTAGTTGGCAGCTTTTATAGCCCCTATGTACAGTAGGTGTAAAATACTCTTCCTTCCCCCATGAAATTTTTTTACTATCTTTTTTACTATCAACAGTATTTATACAGTACAATGCAGTATAATAAAAAGGAATCTTGAGTTTTTACAAGAGTAAATCACAAGAGATTGAACACCTGTGTTACCATACACAAAAAGGTCACAATAATAGTGTTACCTAAGGTAGACTCTGTGCCAGACGTTGTTGTTGAGTCTCCTTCCCAACGTAGTGATATGTGTCTGCTCATGGCGAGTGAGGGACAGTATCAAGGTGCCTTCCTCACTCACCCCCAGCACCAGCGTGTCACCACCAGCACCCTCCTGAAGAAAGAAAAATATTTCATGAGGATTTCAGAAACATCATGGTGCGCATATTAAAATGCCAGAAAAGGGAGTGGGATTTAATATTGATTTGTTTCACATTTGTCTCTTTTACTGAATAAAGTGAAGTGTAAGTTAGGTTAAGATGTCCAAAAATTAAAGTAGAGTACAGTACTGTAACACTTCCATGATGTAAATCAACGACTTGCTGGAGTGACATATAGTGAACAAATGTTGTCACACACATATCAGTAAGTTTACAATAGTACAGTATTGTATTACTTTCACAACGGTGGTAATCAACAAGCAAATCAAACTAATAATATATAGTACACTAGTGGTAGTTTATATGTGCTAAATTGAAAGTTAACATAATAGACATTCACTAATGATCATTTACTGAAGCCCATTTTGTTTAAACCATCATTATGAATAAATGACCTGTGACAGAAGGGTGCCATGTCGACAGGTTCGGAAGCTCATGGAGGTGTAGCCCCTCAGACTGAGTTCGACAGGCAGGACTACACGTGATGCCCCAGAAAAGTGGCCCTCCCGTGCACCTCCTCCCAGCGATAAGCCGCTGGCATCCTCTGCCTCCTCCAGCACGTTAGATGTGGCATTGTTGCTCCCAGACACTCCCCAACTCTGTAGAGCATATTGTAAAATTAATCATTTTGTCAAAGTGAATTTTTAGGAAACCCTAAAAAATTAAAATTAGATTAGGTTAGGTAAATTTAGTTAGGCTATGTAGGATCAGGTTTCAGTTATGTTAGATTTGGTTACATTGCATCAGGTTTAGCCGTTTAGTTTTCGTTTTCCTTCTCCCACATAGGTTCAGCAGATAAATTCTGAAATCTGCAGTTACAAAGAATATTCACCATACGATCCTTTGTAAATCCACGCCCCTGACCTAGACCACAACTCTTGACATGGCAACAATTTCACTGTTTTGTGGGCAGATTAATGTACAGTAGTCATACATGCACTGTACCGAGAAAAGGCTTGCAACATTTAAAAAAGGGTATACAGAGTACAGTAATAATAATAATGAAAATACTAAGGTAAAACACAATAAACTTAAAGAGATCTTGGAAAAAAATACTGTAGGCATTAATGAAGGAGATATCAGAATTTAAAAAATCTTTACTGGCAACAGGAAGCTGCAGTGTTATTTTTATAGTAAATAAATGAACTTACTAGTCGGCTTAAAGTTTGACAGGGCGTGCGACAAGGGTGTATTCTATCCCCAACATATCATAATATATTCAGAATTCTTAATAAGAACAGTTAAAAATAACAATTAAGGAGTTAATGGTAGAGTTATAACAAATATACGCTATGCAAATACAGTACCTGTAATACTGCTCTTATCATGGATAGTGAAGAAGTATTAAAAAAAATGGTTTAAATGTGGGGCAAATAATTAAGAATAAGTTAAACTGACAGGAAAACAAATAAAGTACTAAGGTTTGCAAAATTTCCCAATATAGTTAGATTAGTTCCAAACACTCACCGCTAGGTTGGGGTCCTCGACTAGTCTGTCTGCTACATGGCCCTGAGTGTGGTCGTGCCCGCGGCCATCACTGACAACCGACGTTGGTGAGCCCAACGCGTCAGACGGCGGGGTGAAGGTGGGCTCGTCCTCGGTGCTCTGGGACACAGCTGACTGCAACTGTCCGATCACCAATATCAAGCAAACACCTGTAAACAGATACATTATCTAATTAAACTGTTTTTTATCCAAATTTGAGTTTTATGTGCTTGAACGGCACTAAAAGTTACGTTTATAAAGGCCTCTAATGAATACCCCTAAGAAATATTTTATTTTGGCATCATTAATCTAAAACAAAAACAATCACAAGGTGATGGCCGTATAGATCCAAACCATAACACAGTGCCAGGGTTGGATCAAATACTGAGTTTTAGCAGTCAAATACAAATACTTGTGACATTATGATGCAAAAATACAAATACTTTTATTCCTTAATTCAAAAATACAAATATAAATACAAATACTTCTGAAATTAAGATGTAAAAATACAAACACAAATACTTTTATTTCCAAGTTCAAAAATACAAACCCAATACCTACACATCAGAATTACATTTTATCATCATTAATGCCCGGAAGATTTCTGGGCTCAACTTAGCTCGCTCAGGAGTGTAAAAATTACCAGCTTTGCTAAACACTCTCTAAGAAGGTGCCGACGTTGCACAGCAGCCTAAAATGCTCTTGGCAAAGTGCCTCAGAATTTTGAAGCTTTGTATATCACGCCAATACTTCAGTGGGTTGATGTCAAAAGGCAGAACACCTTCCTCTAGGATACGTTTCAAGCTCCGTCTTCACCACTGTAGTGTGGTTTGTTGACGGGCTTGCCATCGATGGCCCAGGTGGAGGTATGTAGGCAAAGAGACGAGGTCGTTTGGCAATTATGCCATCTTTGTCTTGGTTGATGCTCACGGAAAGCTCATTCTCTTGAATTTCTTCCTTCTGGACCTTCTCCTTGTAGTCCTTGGTAGACTCAGCAATAATTAAGTCCACAATCTTCGAAATCTTTTCTTTCTGCAGTTCCTCACATGGAATCCATGCCAACTTGAACCTGGGGTCCATGGCAACTGCGGCAATGACATCAATCCTCTCCAGAAATGGATGCAACCTCTTTTTGACAGATGGCTGTTGTGCATTTGCCAACTTAAAGCAGTAGAGCGGTTTATTTTCAGTGAACAGTTTGAGGCTGTGCTCAAAACCAAATACAACTGGTGCGATGCAAGAAAGTGTAACTATGTTTTCTCCTTCTACTTACGACATCGCCTCTTGGAATGGTTCCAAAACTTGTACCACTTCTTTCAACATTGCCATTTCCATTCCCTTCAACTCCTCTACAGTCTTTTTTGTTCCTAGAAGACGAATGGCTGAGTTGACTCCGCTGGTGTCCTTGAGAACTGACTTAATCATTGTCAACTGAGAGTTCCATCTAGTAGCGTTGGCGGCTTGCAGTGCAACCCCAATCTTTTCCAAGAACGGTGCAGCCACAGTAGATCGACGTATTGCAGTCACAATACTGTAGCACTAGTGTATCACAGTTGCAACTTCACTATTTCTGACACTGGGATCATTGAAGGCATCTCTTATGCACAGTTGCTGTGTGTGGGCAAAGCAACTGGACCGCTCTGGTGGAAGAAGGGCAAGCACTTCATCTAGCCTACTGCCTGTAACACTAACAAGTGTCGAAATACAAATACAAAATACTTTTTCTTCTGGGTGCCAAAATACAATTACAAATACAAATACATTGAAAATGAATTTAAATATAATTAAAATACAAATACAATTGTATTTGATCCATCCCTGTAACACACCATGAAAATGTTTAAGCAAGAGCTATGACAATTTTCACTACTTACCGGCACAATACGTTTCATACACCACAGTGCAACATACTGAAATACTTTAATTTGTGATGGACTAGGAGTAAATTATGTACCCCAGTACATATGATGGTTTACGTGTGCCCTGACAATGTAACTTAAAAGATTCACGCTACACACGTTGGAGCAGGATAGGGTCTGGATGTCTGTGAGTCAATTGCATTTTTTACAGAACTGGTGGGGATGTGGTTATACTACTAGTGCTGTAAAATACCAAGTATAAACTACACATAGCCTCCATGGTGATTCGAACCATCGTGAATCCTGACACAGATCACTGGCATCATGACATGGCATGATGATGCATGCAGGCAAGGTAGCTACGTAGGAGGGGTAGCACCAGTCCCATAAGGCTCTGTAGAAATCAAGAAAAATTCTAAGTTTTTGTCGGTTTTCTTACAGTATGAAACACTGCAATGGTATAAAAGATAATACAGATTTTTTTGTTTATTGCGATTGGAGCCACTAATACCGAATAAAAAATGAAAATTAATCACTCATCAGCTACTGTACTTGTTCAGCGAGCTCATTGGCTATCTATAGATACGTCACTTGGGTCAGCCCCTTTGGTCCTCTTGTCAACTGTGAAGGCGCGATTCTTAAAAATATCAAGATAATGTATTTTTATTAATGCCTTTAAATTTTTGTCTGACTTTTTTTTTACTGTGCTAATTCCTGGATTCTGCGCTCTAGGTAGTAGGCAGCTACCAAACAGGGAGGAACTACCGCCTGGGAAAATATTGGAAGCATAAATGCACAGGGTGAACATAAAGTCTTTCCCCGATTACAAACATTTATTACACAAAACATGTGCTTGGTACAAACATACATTTTTTTGCAGCTTAAAATATGCATGAAAAAATCTATAAATTCGTCTACACAATGCTACAGCATTCATGTTTCTATCTAGAATGGTCTTCGAGATATGATTTTTCATAATCAGGGAAAGACTTTATACTCACCCTGTATTGTCTAATTATAATAGATCCTGCTGCTATATGGCATTACGAAAATTGTGACCCAGTCTCAGGTAGCTGATCCGACTTTGTGCCTCATTTACACACAATTGCAGGTTCTCAATTGTTTCTCTTACTAGTAACAACACAACATACATACTATATCGTTTCTCACTATTGATCTTTTTTAACTCATATTTGTATTTCTTTATTATTATTATTATTGTGATATTATTATTATTTTATTATTTTTTATTATAAATATTATTTCAGTACTATGAATTATTATTAATATTATTATTACATTTTCGCCCCCCAGGCCCCGATGTGGGTCAGACACCTGTGCTCGGGTGGGCTAATCCCATAAAAAAAACCCGGTGCAATTTGACTTTCCACTGTCAGAAAAATCCTTACATAATATATATTGTATATTTCGTAATATATATTGTATATTATATATTTATGCAAGAAATTCCAATTTATTACGTTTTTCCTACTGTCTTACGTCGTGTATCTTGCATGCAGGGGCACAGGTGACTGCCTGACTGGCCCAACAACACCCAGCACATCGATATTCCTTGCGTGATTCACCCTCATTAGTTTTCAACTTCATATTACTCGTATACCAAACATGACGTCATCGTTTTTATAGTGAATGACGAGATTTTTTTGAATTCGTGAAAACATTATTTTAGAACTACAGTATGTCAATTTATAAATAATACACTACAATTTGAGTTCTTTACCTTGCCGTGTTTGCAATCTTGACAGACTCGGGTGACGTTTCCATTCGCCTAACTGTAAACGGTTTAAAGAACTGTTCTTCTATGCAGTGTTGTAGCTTAAAATTAGCAAGGCAACTTAAGTCAAGAAGCCTAACAATAGCTCTGCTACATAAAGCTGGCGAGCTAAAAATATGACTATAAGACTTCCCTCTAACGGGTAATAAAGTAGCCTGAAAATTAATATAACTTCTATTTGAAACGTTGGAGGCTTTATACAGCATCATTCTCACTGAAGTACTATTAACATCAGTATTAAAATATAATCAATTATGGAGGACTCCTATTCGTAACCCTCGATTGGTAATACCTATAAAATATTAAAGAGTTAACCTGTAGTACTGCCTTTCATTATGAACGTGGGAAGGCCTGAATGAGGTGTCAGGAGATGGGAGGAGGATTGTGGGAGGCTGGTAAGTCGGCAGGAGTTCATTCCCCGCCCGAGTCAGAAACGGTTCGTCATTGTTGACACTCGTCTTCTCGCCTCGAAGACCCCCATTTTCTTCCCCTTTGCAGGAAAGCTTTTTATTACTATAAACCTCTGTGCTCCTCCATCAACACCTTATTATTATTATTCACTGAATGGCTGGACATCTTTTTGTATTGTTTTGGTAATGCGCAACAGGGTTTGTGCCGGGAGACGTCACCACATAACAGACCGCTGGTGTTGATCCAGTTATCCAGCCCTGCTTCAACTGGACGGCGCCGACTCCGAGTCCTTTGTCTTTGGGACTTGTTACAACGTATCAACAAACCCAGCGTGGACAAAGGGTAGTTCCTAGTTACAATGCACAAAGCGCTTGTTAAACATTATACAGTGATTAGTAACTAAGATGCGACGGGTTCTACAAAGCTAATGTTGTAAACTTTGATGGTAGATAATTAATAACTGGTGTACCTTAATATGACAAACAGTTCTTGTCACCAGCAGGTCGATTTTTTGCTTAGTGAAGCAGCTGTATGATCACCTTTCCTAACAGACTGACTGATTAAGAGTAATTTTCTGTCGTGCCCCCCGCCTGCCGCCTGCTCACACCGTGGACTTCTCACTGCACCCCTGTCTTGCGCGAACCCAAAATCACCATTATCGCAAAATTCGACTTATTCTAAATTAAAATATCTTTACTGTGTGGTCAAGGTCAAAATTGACCAAAACTTTAATAAAAACAAAACATTTTAAATCCAACTACAGTATCATGAAAAAAATAACGTCAGAAATAAGCTTCTACAGCTTCCTTGGGTTATACTTCCTATTGCATCGCATTTATATCTTCACTATCTATGTACTGTATATGCTGAATAAGTGTGAGCTTGTATGACAACTATATTGAAAATATATTAATTAATGTCTGTCTATCTTACTCTCTCCATGATTGAAATTGGAGGAGAGGTAAGGAGAGACCCAGGGCTGGTCACTCGGGCGACAGTTAAACTAAGTTCTTTTAACACCAATTAAGGGGAAAAAAAGGTACTGTACAGAATCTTTTGGAAATAATATTGCGCCTAATTTTGTCTGTTTACGGGAGGTAAGTTGAACGAACTTAGTTTAAGTCGCAATGTAACTTACACGTTAATTTTGTGTTTTATCATTAGCCACCCAGTTAGGTGCATTCTAATATATTCCATTACGAGAAACATTATTCTTATGAACCTTTGTGAATAAGCACCCTTCAGCTCTCAGTAACAAGCCTCAGCTCACGTGTCGTGTGAGTTGAAACTCTTATTACCAGGGACTGTACACGAACTAACCTCTACATGACATATACTTACTCCACCCAATGTTTGACTCAGAAGTATGGAGTGCGAGTTAATAGTTTATTCTCAACATTATTAATAGTAAATACCCATACATGTATACAGCACATTTAATGTGTGAAAAAATCGTATTGAAAATGTGTTACGTGTCGGATGCATGACATAATGAGTGAAAGTTTAGCAGACTAACTTTCTCTGGGATGAATTACGCTCCCTAGGGAAGTTTTTACACTGGTTCCCTGTTACACAAAAACACGTATAGATTTACCAACGACGGTAATGACTGGCCGATTAAGTTGTACCTTGTGGTAAAAACAGAACGTACTTTGGCCGCTACAAATGTGAACAAAGTCGAGAATATACAACAACTGACCATATAATATAAATTTCATATTTACGAATAGAATGTACATAATACGATATGTTTAATAACGTTCAACGCCCATCATGCGTTTCGCTGGCTCACGAATAAGTAATTAATTTACCTGCAGCAAATATGAATAATCATTCTCTGATTTAGCATAAAAAATAATCAATAACTCATAAAATATCGCTAAATGAGCACACATTCTATATTTTATTTCATAATTATCAAACTGAAAAATAAAATGCACACCAATACAATATTTTTCCCGTGTTCCTCTGGTAAGTGAACCAGCCAATCAAACGCCATGTTTTAGTTTATCCATACCTGTAGTCTTAAACTCTAAATACAACTGGGAAAACCATCCGAGGGACAATATAGTGTGTGTGTGTGTGTGTGTGTGTGTGTGTAAACACCTTCATGCCTCAGGTGATAAGTGAGAGCGTGACCATAGGAAAGCCACATGTGACAGCCTGGGTTAATCCTGATAAAGAGCATCACCACCATCAGCATCACAAAGTTTGGTAAGAATCAATATGTATACCATCAACAATAATAATTATAATAATAATAATAATAATAATAATAATTTTTATCTATTTTAAAAAAGTTAGTCAGGTAAAGAAACTACGACTAAGTACATAAACAAAACAATAAATGACTTTAATATAGGGTTAAATAGATGTTAATAGGCATAAACCCAAAATTCAGTTAACTGGTTATCGAAGTAAAGACCAACTTCATGATTAAAGGGGTGTATACTTGGGCAAGTTATTAATGTTGATAAATCATAGTGTTGTAATTAACAATAACAGCACTATACATTTAAAGAGCTTTTTAACTCGATAATAACATAACAATAACCATGCAATAACAAAATCCTATCAACTCAACAACCATTCAATTACAACCAACTTGTAACAACTTCAATAATAACAACACCCATGCCCGTTATCTGTAAAAACATCAATATCCATGCAATTACACCAGCCATCTTAACTGTAATAACATCAATAACCATGCAATTACACCAGCCTTAACCGTAATAACATCAATAACCAAGCATCTACAACTGGCTATTAACTTTTTAACAACGTCAATAACAACCATGCAATTACAACAGCCTATTTGTAATAACTATCAGGACACACCGACATACACACCCACAGTGAGAGATACGGAGTACAGCCTCAAATCATTCTTCACCGCTGTTATCCGGTTCACCGGTTTTATTGTTTTCTCTAAAGAACTACAGTAATCTCACATTGTCACTTGAAATTAGATGTTACAATGCGTTGCTGATTCAATAACTCATGTATTTAAGCGCGTAATATTATATATATATATATATATATATATATATATATATATATATATATATATATATATATATATATATATATATATATATATATATATATATATATATATATATATATATATATATATATATATATATATATATTTTTTTTCCAACAATTCTAAATGAAGTAAGAATTGAGGTTAACATTTATTCATTTATGGTATATATATTTCACACACATATGCAAAATTACATCATCTACAACAGTCTATTATCTCATATATATTGGAACATAGGGCCTAGTCAGCTCTTGATCCCTTATAAAATGTAACAGATCATTGTACCAGAGTACGGGAGTGTAAATATCCTCAGCGGCAGCTCCTGATTTTTTGGATGCTTCAATTTTTTTCAGTTCCTTGCGGTAGGTGCTCCTAAGGTTGTTAATTTTTTGTCAACAGTATCTCTGGTGGCATTTTCGTCCTTTTATTTAGGCTTCTCCAGAAGTACCGGTATATCATATGCTAGGGTTGCCATACGTCCGTATTTTCCCGGACATGTCCTCCATTTAGGTCTCGAAATCTTCATCCGGAAGGAATTTGTAAAATTCTTCAAAAGTCCGGAATTTCATCTTCCATCATTTTCTCCACGGAAAAAAACATGAAACCGTAATGACGAGAGAGAGAGAGGTGGAAACCGTAGAGATCTCGTTCAGTTTTCGTCAGCTGATAAGTCACTTGTACTCCTGTACGGTGTTGTCAACTTAGCTGTCAAATATTTGATTGATAAGGGGGTAGAAGTTGATGAAGTGTTTTGACCAAGTTAGTAACCTGAAGCAGTTTGTGGAAAATTACAAGAGTGATGAAGAATTTAGTAATCTGCCAACACATAAAACGTGGACCAGATACGTTGAAAAATCAAAGAACATTGAATGCCACTCAGAATTGCTAAGAATTGCACAATTCTTCTTTGCTATATCATGTCACAATGCAAATGTAGAAAAAGTTTTTTCACTGATGCAAAGTCAATGGACAAAGGAAAGGAATAAATTGAGTGTTGAAACAATGAAAGGCATTCTGACTGTACAGTACAACTTCCGAGAAACATCTTGCAGCGACTTCTATACCTTTCTAAAGAGCAATCAGCCAATACTGAAAAAGATCCGATCTACAGAAAAGTATGCATGGGCACATCAAGTCACACACACAGTGTGGGAAGAAGACTGCAGCTAAAGGAATGAAGATGTTCAGCCTTAAGCAAAGGTAATTTTTTTTTTTTTTTTAAGATTTCTATACCATGTATGTTGTATATTAGCCTGTGTGTGCCGGGCAGGGGGGGGGATGTCTTCGGGAGCGTCCTCTTTTTTGAATGTTCAGATATGGCAACCCTATCATAGGCAGAATATCGTTTTCCTTTATCACTATAGTCTTTCGACTTTATCTTCCAGAGGCACTGGTATTGTTTGTATAATTCGATGAATTGCCCCCCAAAAAATCTTTGTCACATGATGTGCTTGTCATTTTCTAGATGTTTACTCACTGGGAGTTGCTATGAGACTGATTACGCCGATCGCACGACAGCCCAAAAGACAATCCGTCAGGCCAGTGCCTGGGACGGAAGGCAGAAATCAGGCGCCGACAGATTCTGAGCTTGCCGGTCCGGCCGCCGGACTCTGCCCACAATTGGCAGTACGATGCCCCCTACACGATCGGTTACGATTCCAGCGGACGGATAAGGCAGACGTATCGTCTATGGGGGGCTAATGTTTGAGTCCATTCTTTGATAAGTCCCTTGAATTCAACCTATATGATCACCTGTTTTCCACATAATTGCCAACCATTATTTTCACTTCAGCCATGTATAGTCAAATATAGTTAATTATTTCATTATTTTCTTCATTAAGTACAAGTTCCACACCACCGTTAGTTATCATTTGCAATTTCCGTTTCACATTTATTTTAATTAAAACAATATCTACTTACTCCTTCACGCCAATAACACAAGTAATTTTCTATTCAATAAACATCTTTTAACACGTTATTACATCAAATATAACAATCAACGAGGAAAAAATTAAACAAATAATAAATAGCTTTGTTTCCCCCTCACCCCAGCGATTTTGACGCCAACAACCTCAAAGAAACAAAGCCTCATTGTAATTTTAAAAATATTATACCAAACAACAAAATCGACATAGAAAAAAAAAGTTTATCCTGATTTAGCTTGATGGTGCGAAACTTACCAAAATCTGTTAATTTCCCGAGGACGAATTACTGACAATTTTACAGAAGAGAATAGTGAGGTTCAGGCGGAGGAAGACAGTAACTGGCACACCCCTTAGCCTGGCATCACAACCTGGGTGTTTGGTTAATTTAGAACAAGTCATTGTCAAACACCAGTATTGCTGCCCTTCATCACGGAAGCTGCTGTGCCATAGTCTCTTAGAATAGGTAAAACGAACCAACCTATCCTCGCCTAAATTATATTTTCAGATGGGTACTTTAGGTTAGGTTAGGTTAGGTTGGATTAAAGATATCTTTGTAGACTGTAATTCTGCTCTTTCAGGTTCCGTCGACAAAACAGTCAAACAGAATAAACCTGATGTAGACAACGTCCTATGTCTTAATTTCCGTGTGACTTACGAGTTAACCCAGAATAAGCCCTTAAAAGACTTTAGTTGTTAAAGAGCATTAATTTATTATAACACCGTATGAATATTGACTAGTATCCGCCACAGGGGTTACATAACTCTTATTTATAGTGAAGAGGTGTTAGTGTAATAGCGTACCATCAATGGCTTTGGCACACCGATCACGCCTCACCAACGACAACCAACTGCACGATTCAAGATATGCTCCACAGTCCACAGTGAAAATATCTCGTAGATGAAGAAGTGATGATGCACTTTATTGACTGGTTAGATTAGGCCTCAAAAATAACCTACAAACGTAACTTTGATGCTCCTCTTTGCAATTGATGAATAATTGACCAATCCGTAATATCAATAACTATAGTAAACCGTAGTGAGTAGTTGCGTAAACCCAGCAAGGGGGGGGGGGGTTGCAAGAGAGGACAGTGAGACTAGTCTGCGGTGAGTGTGGCGTAACCCAAACCAGCGACCGGCCAAGATCCACCACGTCTATAACGAGAGCCGCAGCAAGAGGTAGCCAGTGTAACCTAACTCTCCGAGACGTCGTGAAGGCAGTTGATAAAGTACTGTATAACATGGTTGCCTAAAATACAATATCCTCCCGTCAACACCAAAAAACTTCTGTGCAACATAGAGTGAGGGGCGATATGATAAGGTGCATAAATGGAAGTCAGGGCAAAACAAAGGGGACATGACAAAGGTACTCAAACTATCCAACCAGGAGCGAACTCGTAACAAGGGGTTTTAAATTAGACAAATTTAGATTTAGGCGTGAAATAGGTAAACACTGGTTTGGAAATAGAGTAGTGGATGAATGGAACAAGTCACCAAACATCATCATTAACTCGAATACGCCAGATAGCTTCAAACATAGTTTGGATGGATATATGAGCAATAGGGGTTGGGTGTAAATGGGACTGTCCAGTATGGGCCAATAGGCTCGCTGCAGTTTCCTCCATTCTTATGTTCTTATGTTCCTGGACGGCAGAAATGCTAAACTGGGAGTGGGACAATGTATACGCGTCCTTCCCTCACATTAGTGGAGTCCCCCAGGGCAGTGTCCTCTCCCCTATCCTATATACTTATCTATCCAAGCGACATCCCATCGCCAACCCAAATAGGAAACGAAGATATTATGTATGCAAATGACTTTACTCAAATAACAACACATCAAGGTAAATCACGTACACTGTAGGTCGACGACGCCGACACCAAGAGGGAAGTGGACACAATAACTAGTCCAGTGCATATCACCGCACTATTATCTTAATTCATCAGTAACAAGGTCTCTCAAAATATAAATAAATAAATAAATAAATAAATAAATAAATAAATAAATAAATACATCCATCCTTACCCGGTGGTAAAGTTTTACGTGGGATCACTATCGCCCTCACCAGGAGGAAGAAGTCTTGGCCACAGATCTGCTCTCGCCAGGCCACCAGTCAACCCTTATCCAGAGGAGTGCAGTCCAGCAAGGTGGCCTAGCGTTATATAACCTGTCCAAGTACAGCATCACATGAAGCTTTTCTTTTCTCGCAGCGCTTAGTCAGTCCATCGCACGCTGACTGACTGACTTGACGGGTGGATGCTTCCGCGAGTGATGGATGCCTCGTTTTCAAGTGCAGCTTAGAATTAAGACAATGAACAATTCTTGGTCACCATTAATGCTCTTTGAACGAATATCACGAACTCGCTTTAACCCCCTGAACACGATGTCAGTCGCGTGAGTATAATGAATTAGTCCTCTGAGTAAAACATTAATCTCTCGACTCCAATGATTACGATGTATCAACTCTTTACATATGTTCTCCTTCAGTAGGGAGACAATGTACTCAAAGGGTAGACTCCCATATATCTTGGTATTCACTATAAGAATGTTCCCACCATGCATGCATACATACAGTATAATGCAAAGTGACCAACACATTGAATCGAAAACTAATCCACTTGATTGATGAGACTCATTAAAGGTTACCTGTCCAAACACTGACCAATCACCTCTATTTCCTGTCTCTAACATTAGGTCGAGTTTATAAAAAAGAAATTTGTGGTAGAGATAAAGACTTGGTGGTTGTTCTCTTACATATTAAGGTGTTTCATTGCCTGGATCTTTGAACACGGATTATCACGTCAATTTCTATCCTTGACAACGAATTTCCTGAATTTAGTTATTGAACGATACTTATTAACGGTGGCAAAATGAAGCAGTATAAATAGTAACAACCTCTGTAATAATAATAATAATAATAATAATAATAATAATAATAAATAGAATGCGGTTTATTTCTGCGAATAATTATGGAAGCCTTTGATATCATTAATAATATATCTAGTTATACCTGGTAACATTGATATTATTAGTATATCCACCAAAGGTACTCACACATTGTAGCTATTATGAATACACCTGCCCATACACTTACACCTGTTTTATTTTATTTTTTAATGAACACAGTGAAACAGAATCTGATAACACTGTCTGGTCCCAAACGTTTTGAGTGTATGGGAGTAACCTAATCTGAGGCGGTGAGTCGGGGGAGGGCTGCGGGGGGGTTGGGGGGTTGTGGCTAGATAGTGGGAGGAGGAGGAGGAGGGTAGTGCTAGGGGTCTGGCTTGTGTCGAACCCCGGTAACTCCTGACTGTGGTGCTGGAGTGGTGGTGGTGGCGGCGGTGGGGGGTTGGATAGGTCAGGTCTGGCTAATATCTATACGCTGTTCCCCGCCGAGCGAGATGTCACGGGTTCGATTCCCAGGCCGGTGGAAGTTGTTTGGACATACTTCCTAGCCCCCATTAGTCCCTGTTCACCTAGCAGTAAAGTAGGTACCTGGTGTAAATCGAAAATTGCGAATTTGTATTCAGGGACAAGTTGTTGGAGCTTCCAATACCTTGATGACATAAACCACTGACTCTTCAGGCTTCTATGCCCTTGACTCTTCATGCTTCTACGCCCTTAACTCATGAGACATAAAGGCAAGCATAAACTTAGCATGCTTCCCTGTTGGGCACTGTAAACGCTTCTGCGCTTCACCTTACACAAGGATGTAGGGGAGTGCCCAATAAATAATAATAAAAAAAAGCTACCCCTCCCCCCTTACCTGTATGGAGGGAATTACCTCGACCTCGAGATACCCCAGTGACCCCGTGATACCCCAATGACCCGATGATGCCCCAATGACCCCGTGATACCCCCAAAGACCCCGTGATTTGACCTCAAGACCTCATATTACAATAGTGCCTTTACCCCTTCAGTTAAACACACACCCTACGTCTCCCCCTGTCCTCTCCCTCACTCACTCCACCTCTGTCCCCTTTCCTGGATTAAAATCACCCTTGCATAATCCTCCTTTTCCTTCTTATCTTCCTTTTGCCTCCTCCTCCTCCTCTTTCTATTATACTTTATCTCTACCCCGAGTCTGCCCCTGGGCGAAGAACGGGGGGTGTGAGAGGGGGAGGGTGGGTTGTGAGGAAAGGTTGTGCAGGAGGAGGGGGGGGGGGAGAAGCAGTAGATCTGGTTTGTGTTGACGGTGGTCGACTGCAACAGAACACCAGGTGCTGTGCTCCACCAGACCTGCCTATGAGAACACTAACCTCCTCCTCCCTCAACACCACGTAAAGGGTGTTATTGTCGTTTAACTGGATTGGATCACCTGAAGATCCCCCCCTCCGACCATCAGCTCATTTCACCTTAACCTAACCTAATCTAATCTAACCAAACCTCATCCCATCCAAAAGTGTTAGGGTGTCTTTAAAGTGAATTAACCTGGGAGGAGGGATATTTTATCGTTACACATTCATCACAAACCAAGAAGGTATAACGGGTAATGAACACTTCAAATCACAGTTGGGATGAATAAAAAAGGATATTATATATTCGAATAATATATAATAAAAGTAATAGAGATACGAAATAATTCAATGTTAAACCAAATAAAAATAACAAAATCATTATATTCTAAAAATAGCTTACGACTCAATCTTATAACGGGCACTCGATATTAATTCACTCCAACACCACCATCAAACCTGCCAAAAGACAACATCACAAACAAATAAAGATAATCATATGATTATTTTAAAGAATCAGACCAGACTTGGCATAAAGATAAAACTATATATACAAAGGAAAGTTTACGAGGTTAAGGTACTCCACTCACCCGTCACCCCCTACCCCCTCGTCACCCCCCACCCCCTCGACACCCTACCCCCTCACTCACTACACCCGCCCCTCAGAATGCCGGGTTATGTGCAGGTTAGGCCCACTAGGCTATTTGACTTATAAACCCACGCTCATCGTAAACAGTTAAAGGGTTTGGTGGTTACTCAAGACTCACATTTCACTTTGGCAGGCAGAAACACAACAATAACTTCAAGGGATATATTTACTATTCGTTTCAGCAGATATCTTAACGTTCAATTCGATGTAATAATAATTTAGTCTTTTCAGTGTACTATAGCCTGACAATACACAAATCAAGGACAAAATGTTTCTCTTTATTTTTCAGTTTAATGAGAAGTACCGAATAAGGGAAAGATAAAAAGCAACACGGTAACCTGACCAGCGATAATGAATGCACCAGAAGACATGATAGCCAAACTCGGCATCATCCCGCCACCCAGACATTAACAACCAGTCTCCAGAGCTTCGTACGCTGAATATTCCACTTAAATTAAGATACAAAACTCTATCTGATTGACTTAAGCTAAAACACAAAAAATTATCGTTTAAAAATGGCCTCAAAATTACACTAAGATCTACCAGAACAGATCAGTTCACTCAACATTAGTTAGCTTACTGGCTCATGCATAATATTTTATAACTATTGCTATATATCAAATAAATCCATATAGGACTGGAAAAGACACCCATTCTGGCTCACTTTAATGCCGAGTTTAATAGTGTATCTTCAGCTGCAAGGAATATCCACCGTTTGAACCTTAGAGGACCTTGTCTGGGCTACAATGAGAGCAACACCAGCCTTTCCTGTCGCGTTAACCTCCTGGCGGGGAAATACCATGACTCTTCCTCCTCACACGGAAATTCCGACGTATTTCCCTTTATCCATCACAAAGACGACCTTAACAGACGATTATATTGTTCTTAAATAGACCTAATGTTATCGGGAGTGAAAGTTATCTATCTTTACCCAATTTGAAGAAACGTTAAAGCTCTACCTTATGGTACTACCCAAAGGCCTCATGAAGTCCTCAATAAGTAGCCAACTTCCCGTTAAATCTAGCCAACTTTTCTCGTCATTAAGTTAGTTTTTAAAAACATTATTGAATTTTTCTTTTGTCGTAAGTCAACTTTATCCTATAGTATTTTTCATTACAAGTCAAATTTTATTCCATTGTTTTCTTCCTGGGTCAAGTTGTCCAATATTTGTTTTCGTAAGTCAATTATTTCGATTATTGTCCTTCACATATTAGTCTTTACATGTATCTGTCGTTTCCCTTTCTAAGTCAGTCTAGTTTTTTGCAAAATGCTTTTTCACGGACTCGTTTTTGCGGGGGTTTTTTGCGACAAGGGGAGGATGTGAGGTAGCGTGCAACGAATATGCCTCGAAATTGAAGTAAGAATGAGTGATTTGAAGTCAAACATATATCTAAAATCTAAAAGTGCTATCAAAACTCTTTTCTTATTTTCACTTACGAAGAATATTTATTTTATCTTCAGGTTCGGTCTCGTTCAAGATTCTTCGAACACTGCTGGAGACAACTGGCAACCCAAGGCCGTTTGTTTACTATAGTACGTAGTATAATATAATACGAAACAACAAAGCCCAACCAATAATTAAGCAACAGGGAACTAAGTAACCAATCACCGATAACCTTTTACATTCATTCATAACTTTAACTACGTACTATAGTAAACAAACGGCATCAAGTTGCCAGGTGTCTCCAGCAGTGTTCGAAGAGTCTTGAACGAGACTGTACAAGGTATATAAATTAATTTTTACGCCCGGTGTCGAGGTAAATTCATCGTACGAACCTTTGTTATTATTGCACCAGGTCCGTCACACTGATTAATATGGAAACCTTCCCTCCTGCCAGTGAGTGATCTCCTGTGCCCGTCTCACCAACACTGCTACATGAATGATGAATCTCTAGCTGGGACAATGTGTGGAGGTGCGCTGAATCAAGGTTGTGTGTGGGACGTGTTACTGTGGCTGAGGAGGATGTGTGGTAATTAAGGGTGCGGAGATGCGCTCTGAAGGAAATGTGGACATGCGCAGTGACTGAAGGTGTGGAGATGCACCTTAAAAGATGTGTGATGGAAGACGTAAGAGATGCGCACTGGCAGAAATGAATGTGTATAACTATAGCTGTGAAGACGCGCTGCGGTGTGTATTTTTTCATATAATACTAATACACCTATGACTAAATTAGTGGTCGCCCTTGTGTTAAAACAAATATATTTCCTGTAGTAATTCCAGTCAAGCTAACTTACCGCTGACTGATGAAATTTTTGCCCAGTGTTATAGTATGTGTGTGTGAGAGAGGGAGAGAGACTGTGTGTGTGTGTGTGTGTGTGTGTGTGTGTGTGTAAGGGTGTTAAATATTAAATTACGTGCCCGTGTACCTCTTAGCTGACAGCTCACTAAACACACACACAAACATTTACTATTCAGTCACAAAGTCAAACAGTCACTGACCTCACTTTGCCAGTCACGAATACTCCTTCACAGTTACTCCATCACACAGTCAGCCCATCACACAGTTACTCCATCACACAGTCAGCCCGTCACACAGTTACTCCATCACACAGTCAGCCCATCACACAGTTACTCCATCACACAGTTACTCCATCACACAGTCAGCCCATCACACAGTTAATCCATCACACAGTCAGCACACAGTTACTCCATCACACAGTCAGCCCGTCACACAGTTACTCCATCACACAGTCAGCCTATCACAGTTACTCCATCACACAGTTACATCACACAGTTACTCCATCACACAGTCACACAGTCATCACTCCATCACACAGTCAGCCTCACACAGTTACTCCATCACACAGTCAGCCCGTCACTTACATCAGCCTACACAGTTACTCCATCACACAGTTATTCCATCACACAGTTACTCCATCACACAGTCAGCCCATCACACAGTCAGCCCGTCACACAGTTACTCCATCACAGTCAGCCCATCACACAGTTACTCCATCACAGTTACTCCATCACACAGTCAGCCTGTCACAGTTACTCCATCACAGTCAGCCCATCACACAGTCACACAGTTACCCCATCACACAGTTACTCCATCACACAGTCTCCATCACACAGTCATCATCACAGAGTCAGTCACACATCACACAGTCAGCCCATCACACAGTCAGCCCGTCACACAGTTACTCATCACACAGTCAGCCCGTCACACAGTTACTCCATCACACAGTCAGCCCATCTCACAGTTACTCCATCACACTCTCAGCCCGTCACACAGTTACTCCATCACACAGTCAGCCCATCACACAGTTACTCCATCACACAGTCACTCCATCACACAGTCACCCCATCACACAGTTACTCCATCACACAATCAACCGTCATTACTCCATCACACAGTACTCCATCACACAGTCAGCCCGTCACACAGTTACTCCATCACACAGTCAGCCCGTCACACAGTTACTCCATCACACAGTCAGCCCGTCACACAGTTACTCCATCACACAGTCAGACCGTCACCACAACGTATTGAATTCCGTGACCTGCTGACCCTGCACCCAGAGCCACAACTTTTAAAGCACACCAACTCTCTCCTCACACACACACACACACACACACACACACACACACACGTACGTCTATATTAAACGAACACTTAACAAAAGCATCAAGCCATATAACTGTTTGTAAATAATAGATATCAGGTGTTGAAAAGGATATCTTTATAATTTATTATCAATCTTCCCCAATTAACTAGAAATTTATATAGTAGTTTGCCTAATATAAAAAAATGATAGAATATAGTCATTAAAATGTATATGTGAATGTTCGGTTTATTTATATATTATGAAAAAAATACGACAGATTTTACGTATTTTTACCATAAAATGTTACGGCTAAAGTTCCCAGATAATCATAATAAAATTGTATATTAAAAAGTCACCATCATGTCGAAAATCTTCCAATATTAAATTCTTTCACGGGGTCTAAATTGTCTTGATTTCAGTTTCACAGTAAATGAGGCAAGAGAGACAATGTGCCATTTCCCTCCACAAATTCTCATTTTCCTCACCATCACGACATTCCCCCACCACCATCCAGTAATATTACCTCCATTCTTCCTCACGTCCCTAACCACCATTAAGAAATATTTCCCAATACCCCTCCTCCATGCACATCCTCTTCTGCTGCTGCTGCGACACCCCACCACCCAAGAACACCACCACCCCTCCCACAACAGGGCACGAGGAACCATACCCCTGGGCAGGCAGGTCTCTCCTCCTTTGACGCTGGACAATGAGAGGGGTAACATAACCCAACGGAGGTCCTTCTACCAATTGACTGAGAGCTCAAAGGACTACACAGGCACCCACAAAACGAACTTCCCAGACCCTCATAAAAAAAGAATTCCCCGTCCATTCTTCTCCTTTGATGTGTGATGATGATGATGTTATATTCATCGTGGTATATTTTGTTATATTAATTTATTCATAAACAACGGTATATTTACAAGAACAGGTGTAATTATTAAGTTGACACCTGAAGATTCACCACTCCCAGCTTGTTTCCCTCTGATGATTTAACCCACCCTAATGCTTATCTTTCCTCCCCGCAGGTAGCGTTAGGGTGTTTAATCATCAGGTGAAATAAGCTTGTAGAGAAGGAGGGGGCTTAGTTTCAGGTGACCCTAATTACCTGTGGTTAACGGTAATAACGCCAACACGAGGCCACAAGTACAACCAATACGAGGTCACAAGTAACACCAACACGAGGCCACAAGTAACACCAACATTGTGGTCTCAAGTAACACCAACAAGAGGCCACAAGTAACACCAACAAGAGGCCACAAGTAACACCAACAAGGCCACAAACACGAGGCCACAATAACACCAACACGAGGCCACAAGTAACACCACACGAGGCCACAAGTAACACCAACACGAGGCCACAAGTAACACCAACATTAAAGGTCTCAAGTAATACCAACACGAAACAACACCAACACGAGGCCACAAGTAACACCAACACGAGGCCACAAGAGGCGTGGGAACAAGCAGAGGCCCAAGTAACACCAACAAAGGCCACTAACACCAACATTGGGTAACACCAACACGAGGGCCTACAAGCAACACCAACACGAGGCCACAGTAACACCAACATAAGAGGCCACAAGTAACACCAACAAGCAAACAAGAGGCCACAAGCAACACCTCAACACGAGGCCACAAGCAACACCAACACGAGGTAACACCAACAAGAGGCCACAACACCAACACGAGGCCACAAGCAACAGGCCAAGTAACACCCACAAGTAACACCAACAAAGGCCTCAAGGAGGCCAAGCAACACCAACACGAGGCCACAAACAATCAACAAGAGGCACCAAGCAACACCAACACGAGGCCACAAGTAACACCAACACGAGGCCACAAGCAACACCAACACGAGGCCACAAGTAACACCAACAAGGGCCTCAAGTAACACCAACACGAGGCCACAAGCAACACCAACACGAAACACCAACAAGAGGCCACAAGTAACACCAACACGAGGCCACAAGCAACACCAACACGAGGCCACAAGCAACACCAACACGAGGGCACGAGGCCACCCAACACCAACACGAGGCCACAAGTAACACCAACACGAGGCCACAAGCAACGCAACACGAGGCCACAGTAACACCAACACGACACAAGTAACACCAACACGAGGCCACAAGTAACACCAACAAGAGGCCACAAGTAACACCAACATTGGGGTCTCAAGTAACACCAACACGAGGCCACAGGTAACACCAACACGAGGCCACAGGTAACACCAACAAGAGGCCACAAGTAACACCAACACGAGGCCACAGGTAACACCAACAAGAGGCCACAAGTAACACCAACAAGAGGCCACAAGTAACACCAACATCGGGGTCTCAAGTAACACCTACACGAGGCCTAAAGTAGGCGAAAGTAAATTGAACTCATCATCACGTGGCAATTTCCGGGTCATAAACTAACTAGATTGTGCTGCCCACCCTCACCTGTATGTATGTATGTATGTATGTATGTATGTATCTATCTGGCCGCAGTTAGTCACCACAATCCTACCCTTCCTGACTTAATTAAAGGTTATTTTTCGAATGCAAGATGTTTATTCATTCGAGAACGACATGAAGTAACTAATAAATAATAATTCTTGGCTTGATTACAAATATATATTGAATGTCGTGTGTGTGTGTGTGTGTGTGTGTGTGTGTGTGTGTGAAGAATAAATACAGTATATAAAAAAAATAATAAATAAATAAATAAACGACTAATTGTAATGATGTTAAAGTGTATTGCAGAGCTTACGCTAATAGGCTGCCATCCGCTCCTCTAGTGACTGTCTCGGTCATCAACTCAAAACTTAAAGACCTTACGATTAGGTCCAGCTTAAAGGAATGGAGGAGGAAGGCAAGTCAAGTTTCCTCGGTCAGATGTAAACACTGAGAACGGGATATAGTGTGTGTGTGTGTGTGTGTGTGTGTGTGTGTGTGTGTGTGTGTGTGTGTCTAAATCTTCTCCCTCCTCTCTCTCTCTCTCTCTCTCTAAATCTTCTCCCTCCTCTCTCTCTCTCTCCACACACACACACCACTTGAGGTGCCTGAGTGATGGTGAAGTTTATCCGTGATGGTAAATTTGGTACCAGGCAACAGTACCATCTTTGTTCACCAAGACCCGCCCTCACCTCACATCGCCTCACATTCCTCACCTCTCCTCACCTTACTCTCCTCTCCTCACCTAACCTAACCTAGCCTAACCCAGCCTAGTCTACCTCACATTCCTCACTTCACCTACCTAAATAACCTAACATAGCCTCGCCCCACTTCACCTTCCTAACCTGGGCAAACCTAACCCCAACTCATCTTCCTAACTTAACCTAACCCCACCCTCCTAACCTAACTCGCCCTAACCTAACTTTAAACCCTAACTTAACCTGAAATAGCCCGACTTGACTTAACCTACCCATAACCCAACATCAGCACAGCGTCCCTGCCCAAGGTTCACAGGACGCCCATGGTCTATCGTCCTAGCTATCTGCTCATTCACACACATCCCTGCTTGATATTAAGTAGTGTACATAAAGAATACCGGATCATATGAAGACCCCCGAGCAGTCTGGGGGATTCTTTATATGAACGAGTCTGGGGTGGATATTCTTCACATGATCACTGGAGACACAACAGGTGGCCAAGACCTCACCAGTAGGTTAGGTTAGGTTAGGTTAGGTTAGGTTAGGTTAGGTTTGGTTAGATTAGGTTAGGTTAGGTTAGGTTAGGTTTGGTTTGGTTTGGTTAGATTAGGTTAAGTTCTTCATTCATACCTGCAGGAATTTATGTGGCGTGACCGATTTTATAATAATGCTTATGAGAATCTATGTACTCATATTTCTCTTCAGTACCCTATGTGATGACAAGTTTAATAAACTATTCTGCATATGTTGTATTTTCTCATCCTGATTTAACTAATATATTAAATAAAAAACTTAAGTAACACAGAGTAAAGAAGGAAAAACAATGCATCACTGAAATAAAGGGTGGGGGGATATTCTTCACATGGGGACTTGTGGGGGGGGGGGGAGATTCTTCATTTGATCGAGAATACCAATAAGGGCACGAGGTGTTTAAAATAGAACTAACATTTCGAATTTTAACACACATTCAGGATAAATTATCTTATTTTGTATTTCCCATTTGCTAGTTTCTCCCACAATCCTCTTTACAAATAAAAACAAATAAATACATGTACAGTATTTATGAGGTGTCACTAAGAGAGCTCCAACACTAAACAGACTCGACCATGTCAATATTCATGTTGCTGTTCACTCTGTTTCTTTATTTTTCAGGCTAAATATATTGTTTTAATTTCATATACCCCTCCCTCTATAACCCTAGTTTAAGCCTAGTATATCTCTCCTCACCCTCCCTCCCTAACGACCCCCCCCCCACACTTGCGGTCATGTTCGTGGGTCTGTGGTTATGACCGTGAGCAGACCAAGATCATCCCCCCACCCCCTTCCCGTACTCCCTTCCCCACCTTCTCTCCAAACCTCTTTCAACCCCACCATATTCCTTCTTCCTGTGGTGTAATGGTCAGCATGCTCGCCTCGCAAGCGAGCGGACCCGGGTTCGATCCTCGGGGCAGGGTGAAACTATGGGTAAGTTTCTTTACGCCATTTGCCTCTGTCTACCCAGCAGTGATTGGGAACCCGGATGTTAATCGATTTGCGGATCGTGTTCCGAGGTAATGATTAGCCAGTGCAGTTGGCGAGTTGTCCGGTCTTCTCAGACTATTCCTTGACACTGGGTCATGCAGTGATGTATTTCTTTGTGTACGAGCCTCTGTCATGCATGGCAGTGAACAGTGACATTACCCACATGAATCTGACATATATATATAGTTAATGAATATGTTGTATTTCTTTGAGTATGAACCTCTGTCCTGCGTGGCAGTGAGTAGTGATAACACCCTCAGTGTCAAGACCTGACTGAATTACTCAGAATACGCAAACTGTACTACAAGCTTTGTCAATAAATTTGTTAAACTTAACTATACCCTCCTCCCCCTCTCTCTCTTCATCGCATCCTTTTCCTCCTCCTCTTCTTCCTTTCCCCTACGTTTAATCCTCATCCTCCCATCTCTCATCCTCTCTTGTCTCCTTCATCCTCTCTTCTTCGTCCTCCATACCTCCTTACCTCTTTTTATCCTTCTATTACTTTTCCTCCTCCTCTTCCTCCTCCATACCTCTCATACTATATCCTCCGCCTCTTCCTCCCTACCTCTCACCCTGCCCACCTCTCCTTTTCTTTTTCCTACTCTTCCTCCTCCTCCCTACCCCTCGCCTTTCCCACATAATACCTTTCTCTTACCTTACCTCCTCCTCTTCCCCTCTCGCCTTTCCTCTCTATCTCCTCTCTCCTTTCCCCTCCCCTTTCTCTCTGTCTCCTCTCTCACTTTTCCACTCCCCTCCTCTCTATTTCTCCCCTCACCTGATAACGTGGCCTCCACACACCCATAACACCACACACCCAAAACACAAGTGCATCCACGGTCAGAATAACACAAGGGTGGGGGAGGGTGGGCACCAACACTGTGTGACGCGGGATTATGGTTAAAGGGGAGAGGGAAGGAGGGAGGGAGAGAGAGGGGAGATTAGAGAGAGGGGGAGGGGGGAAGAGTAGAGGAGGAGGGGGAAGAGTAGAGGAGGAGGGGGAAGGGTAGAGAGGGAGAGGGGAGAGAGTAGAGAGAGAGAGAGGGGAGGTAGAGGGAGCGGAGGGGGAAGAGTAAAGGGAGAGTAGAGAGAGGAAGAGTAAAGAGAGAGTAGAGAGAGGGAGAGTAGAGAGAGATGGGGAGGGAGAGCAGAGAGAGATGGGGAGGGAGAGCAGAGAGAGTCGGGAGGAAGAGTAGAGGGGGGAAAGAAGAGAGATGGGGAAGAAGAGTGGAGAGATGAAGCAAAAAATAAAGGAGGGGAAGAATGGGAAACAGAATGACACAGATATGTAAAAGAATATTCATATATGCACACACACAAGACAGTGGCTCAGGGAGATAGAAGGGAGAGATAAGGAGCGAAATAACAATAATACTAATACTAATAATAATAATAATAATAATAATAATGTATGTCCTCGCTGGCCTCAAGATGTCAACAAAATAGTCATAACTCCTGAAATACTCCACAAACGACGACCCCAAACCAAACATGATCGGTACCCACACGTGACACACCTACACACCAAATTGTAATTAAATCCACCCAACCATTCTCTTTTTAATGAGCGGAAATGACTACATGGGACGGACAGACAGACAGACAGACGTAACCGAGGACGGACGGACGGACGGACGGACGGACGGACGGACGGACGGACGGACGGACACACACACACACACACACACACACACACACCAGAGAAAAAGTCCTGTCAGGCCAAAGGGGATTATAGAATACAAAGCTTACTCTGCCTTTCCCTGTAAACCCGGAGAGAACGAGCCTAGCAAACGACCGCCATCCATACATACTCTTTATAAACAAAACACTTACTACGAACCTATTCTTCCTTTAACAAGACACCACGAGGAAATAATGAATAAATAACGTTTAGGAGTATTTATGGCTGAATAAGTACGTTTAGGAATATATATTATAATTAGAGTCCTGAATAATAAATAATAATTAACGTTTTACGAAAAATTATGAATGAATCCTTAACATTTAAATGAGTATATAACTGAGAGAGAGAGAGAGAGAGAGAGTAGAACAGTTAGGAGTATGTTTAACTTCTTCCCGTTAAGAACAGTCGGCGGTGGTAGTACGGTAATAGCTACGTGATGGTGGTAGGTTACGTTACGTGATGATAGTAGTAGCGATGGTGGTGATAGTAGCGACGGAGTGGTGGTGGTTGTAGTAGTAGTCGCCCCAAAGTCGACAACAGCTGCAGATATCGACTTTGAGGCAACAGTCACTGAATGCCGCATAGATCTGCGGCTCAACTAACTCAACACAGCCAGGGTAGCTACTCGTGTATTAGGATAGTTAACTTTAAGGTAATAAAATGGCGGCGAAGGTGTGGCTATTGGGGGAAGCTGGAGGCCACGTAAAAAAAGTAGTAGTAGTAGTAGTAGTAGTGCCGGCGGGATGGTGGTGGGGGTAACAAGAACAGCTAGGTGGGTGGGGGGAAGAACAGCTAGATGGGTGGTGGTAATAAGAACAGCTAGATGGGTGGTGGTAATAAGAACAGCTAGGTGGGTGGGGTAATAAGAACAGCTAGATGGGTGGGGGTAATAAGAACAGCTAGATGGGTGGGGGTAATAAGAACAGCTAATAAGAACAGCTAGGTGGGGGTAACAAGAACAGCTAGGTGGGGGTAATAAGAACAGCTATGTGGGTGGGGGTAATAAGAACAGCTAGGTGGGTGGGGGTAATAAGAACAGCTAGATGGGTGGGGGTAATAAGAACAGCTAGGTGGGTGGGGCACTAGGCTACATCAAACAACAACAGGTGGTGGTAGTGGTGGTTGTGTCGTGCTATTCTCTTTAAAAACAAACGGGGTACTTTAAGGTCTTTTGTACATAACTAAAACAATAAACACCAAAAAAAAAATACGCAAACCAATGACCAGTTCCAGACGCTGCTGGCCGAAGATTTTACCAACAGGTCGTATTTTTTTTTTTTAAACTTTCACGAACCAAAATATTATACGAATTTCAAATATAAAACCAATACTTCATATGGGTTTAAATTATTTCAAACCCCCCCAAAAGTCCTGTGATTTCAAACTCTATACTGCTAACTGAAATTGTATATATCCTTGTATCTCCGCCTGTATCGGTACTTGTAACTGCACTAGTGATATTGCTTCTGAATTCTTAAAGTGGGATGAAAACTAAACAATTAATGGTACTGTTTTAAACTAACAACAAGTACTGTTAGGCTGACCTACTTTAAACCTGGGGAACGTTGGCTGGTACAAAGTTAAACCGCTTAAAACCTACAGAGCTCACGGGGTCAAACCAGTGTAAACCAAAGAACAGAAGACCTAAACCACTGCACATCAATATCAAGCAACGGATGGTGCACTTCAAACCCTCTAAACCAAAAAACCTTGTGGGTTTAGAGCACTTAAAACCAATGTACACCAGAGCTAAACCACCCAAGATTTACAGTTAAACTAAAACACTTAAAAAACTATGACCATTACGAGGTCAAATCCGCTTCATAACCAAGACAAACAGCCACTAAAGTCCGTCACTGACCTACATGCCTCGCCCCATTACCGCTGTTGGCGTCACCACAAGCCGAGTAAGTTGTGGTCATCTTTACACTTAACCCCCTGGAACTTACCGCATCTGCCTAGTCAAATACAAACTCTCTCTCGGAATAATATGTAATTACACAGTATATTACTATTACTGGAGACTCATCTACCAATTAGCGTTTACTTAGTCGTGTGATTGTTTCATGTATTCCCTGGACGGATACAAGGTCATGCCGAGGGAAGGAGGCCAATGTAGGATCCCCCCGTTGTTTATGATGATTTTGTCAAGGACTATTTTGAACCCCAATACTGTTTTTGATTCCACCGCTTGAGTTACGTCCCCACCAATGCCACAGTGTTAGGATAAACAGTTTGGACCAACACTGTTCTTAGTTATAATGTAGCCAACATTATCATGAATTTGTCACAATATTTTTTTAAACATTGGATTCACAACACCATAACAATATTAGTCGGAAACTTTATGTAATAACTATGTCACCATTGTTACGCACACTAACAGTCTACACTAGTTGTTGTTCACATTGTTTCTAACCATGTGGCACTAATCTAACGTTGTCGTATAAAACCAAAAGGCCACACTGATTATTGGTTAAGTTGGCCTTAGAATGAGACTACCTGAAGAATCTCCTCCCAAGGTATCGCTGGGGGTGGAGGGTCTTCAGGTGATCCAAATGTTTAAGCGTTTCTTTCCGGAAAACAATAAAATAATTAGGAGCTTCTCTAAGAATAATGAAAAATCAACATTTGCTAGACATCCTAAAATAATCTAAGAGAATAATATGTAAGCCGAGGAACAAAGATGCCATATTAGCATTTTTATTATAAGATTTTCTGCTTAGCACTTTCCTGTCACTCTCTACACCTGTCTTCCACTATTCTCCCAATATTTCCCCATTTCTCTCAAGTTTCTCTTCCCCTTTGATCAATCCCAACCAATAGTGAGATAAGATAGATAATAAGCTGTTACTGTGTCTTAAAACAGGGTAAATATATCATCAGCCAACCAGGAATGAGTCACACGTATTGGGTTTTCGCGTACGGATAGCCCTCTCCCCGTTAACGAACACCTCCCTCACGCCTACAAACACTCCCACTGATACCCCCTACCCCACGCCTCCAAACAACGCCCACTAAACCCCGCCCCCAACCCTACTATACCCAACCGCGCCTCCCTGTTCACCCCATTACTATGAACACCCTCCCCCACACTTCAAACTCTTCCCACTGTATCCCCCCCAACACCTCTACGGCCGATACCCAACACGAACAGAGTTTTCCTTGGTTGAATAGACTTCCTGTTTGCCATTGTTTGTATACCTGCATTGTTTATGTACACTTTTGTTTGATGACCTGTTAACCTGGCGAAACAGAATCAAAAGATTTACCTCGACTACATATGAACAGTAAACCTGACTGGGTACATGGTTCATTTGAGACGAGAAGCTCACTCTATACGGAACATGAATCATATTATGGTTCGAAATGTCTCAAAGTGATTAATGTGATAAATGATATTGCTATATTTCTGTCATGATAACCAGAGAGCAGATCGGAAGACTTAAGTATTCAGAGATACATTCGTCCAAAACTGGCAAGATAGTTTTGTTGCTCACTGTGTACGCTGAACCAATATGAGCTTGTATGATGATTTTACTGTATAAACATCTACTGTATTCTTCTCCCCCGCGACTCCACCACCCCCCCCCTCCCCTGCTCACGTTCTGTAGCCCCTCCTCTCCTATCTCTCACGCTCGGTAACGCCCCCCTTTCCACACCCAGTACACCTCTCTACCTTTTCCACATACCCAATACACTCCCCCTACCTGCCCCACGTCTGGTGCCCGCCCACCTGTGACTAATGAATAGGGAAAGTTTGGGGCTCACGATCTGACCTTCTGTGACGCCTGGCAGTTCCTGTTGCTGTGTTCCTCCCCGCCACACACCCACACCACCACACACACGAATCAATTGCGACAGATTCCTACAACATCTTCGAAGATTCTTTTTAGATTGCCCCGGAGGGGGCTAGTTTATTGGGCACTCCCTTACATCCTGTGCAAGGTGAAGCGCAGAAGCGTTTACAGAAGATTCAATTTATTTTTCCAGAGCATTAACACAAGGCTATCAGAGAGAAAATCATTATCGTGACACAGCCTGACCTCTCTTGATCTGAAGTCGCGTGCTAATGTCAGGGAAGACTTTGGAAACCTTAAAGGCGTCCCTTGAGTTCGCCCCAGTGTATTCATCTGCCTGTCCACCAAAATAGCTGTACAATAGAGCGAATACCTAAACTGTACATCTTTCTAGTTATCCATGTCTTTTTTTTGTATAACATCAATCAAGTCTATTCATCCCTATAATAAGCCACATGCAAACAAAAGCATTAATTTCCATGACGTTCACACCAGTTTACTAACATTCACACATCAAAACAAGGAGAATGTTAATATAACACTTGATGAAGTATTATACACAAAAAATCATAACTACTGTATGATTTAGTCTGCATTTCAAATTTCAAAACAGCGGCGCCCAGGTTGATGTGACTGCCTAGTGACTGTGTTATACCTTACGTGATGTTTACGTTGCAATGTTACGTTCCTTAGTTAGGTTTTATTAATTCTTTTTTATCATTGATTTATACTCTTACCAATGTTAAGTCCACCCAAATGTCTGCCTTTCCTGGCCTCACTGATGATGATGATTACCTTAAACATATTCAACTTTACCTCCACTATGACCCCCGTGTATATTATTGTATATATATTCTGTATGTACATTTTAAGGTCTTCGCAGATGCTGGTAACCATGAGCGGGTCAATACAGGCGTATCCCACATAACCACACAATTTCATCGCGCCTCCCACAATCCCGAACAACCGCAAAACGTCGAGTCGTGGTGCACTGGTGATGGCGTGTGTGTGTGGATGGTAATGGTGTGGGTGGGAGAATAGTTGCGGTGTGGGTCGGTAGTGGTGGTGTGGGTCGGTAGTGGTGGTGTGGGTCGGTAGTGGTAGTGTGGGTCGGTAGTGGTAGTGTGGGTCGGCTGAGAAAATTAAGTGGAACACCATTTTTCTTCTTTTTTTTTTTTACTTGCCCTGACAAGTTTTGGAAGAAATATGTTTGCCCTTCTGCATCTCGTGGCATCTGAAGAACCCAATCAGTACTCCTTGTTTCTTATTCACTTCAGCTTCTTACACAACAATTAGTGGGAGACTTTATACAGGTTTTCAGGTCAGGTCATTGTCAGAATAAACCATTAGGCTCAGCTGTGACGTCATTGAGTCTGTACAAATATTCCCGTACAACATCGGGGTTTCTGTTAAATTAGGCGAGAGATTTAATGTGGCTTTCAGAGAGGGGGGAGGAGACTCTTGACCAATATAAAAATTACTTGTGAGTGAGTAAGTCAGTCAGTGGGTTAGTGAGTGACTGGGTGTCCGAATCCGACCACTGTTACTTAAGACAGTGGTAATAACGCTCGAAGATACTCCTGGACCAATCAAAACCGCCGTGAAAACATTATGTTGGCCAATCAAAACCACAGGAACGCTCCCCAGGGCCAGTTGACAACACAAGAGTGATAGTGCAGTGGAGTAAAGGTGGACACAGTCGAATCTCTTCTGGCACTGAGTTGAGGCAATGAGTATTTTCTTACATTTTTATTGAACTGCAAGATAGTTCACGTCAGGTCATGTTAGGTTAATCTTAAGGTGAAATATAACCCCCTGTGTATGTGGGGCCTCTCTGAACTGAATAAAATCGTCTGGTGTATCAAAATCTAATTCAAATAGTTTCTAAATCTTGATTAAACCCTGGGAACGTTGCTAGGGTAGTGTAGGGGAGACCCGTAAGAGGAGGGAGGGGAGATGGAGAGACAGAGACCCTATTCATGGTGTAGGTCTAGGATTTAGAGGGGGTGTGGGTCACGGGGTGGGGAGGAGTGGGAAAGGAGGAGGTGGGGGTGGGTCGACGATACCTCACACCGGGTGCTGTGGTCTTCGTCAGGATGTGAAGGAGGTATCATGATTCCTCATTTAAGACGCCTCCACCCCCTCCCTTAGGACTACCACCACGGTACTCCTGTTACCAAGCTTAGATACACCACCACTAACGACCACCAGCTACACCACATCACACGACCATCTATACCATCACCATCTACAACACCAGGTGACACAAGTAGAATAACCGGTAAGTATAAATTATTACAAAACAAAGGTAAACATAAAGAAATATCTGCCAGTGTTTGCGAATCATCCATCATGGCATGGCAGATTTTAATGCATTTTTGGGGGTATGTTCTGTAGTGTAAACAGACGGTCTTAAATTTATATCATTAACATGCTTCGTTTTATTCACTGACGTCAACAAGCCAGCATGGTAAAATTAGTTCAGAAATATAAACACAATTACCGGAACAGGTAGATTGTTTCCTGTTTGGCGACAATATCATAATGGTGATCTCTGAAACTTATTAATGAAGATTACAGACACTAGGTTCCATTAGCGCCAGTGGTACACAAGGAAGCAGCGTGGCCGGCATTACACTCGCCAGCCTTCACATCGCAAACCGTAAAATTGGGCACCCATTCGCAATTCGGTGATTAGCGGTTGCCCCAGGCGGAAACCGCCGATTCTTAGAACTGGAGGCGAATGTTATATCCACTTGACCGCCGCACTCCATTATTGGCGAGTTTCAACTATGTACAGGTTATGCTGCTCAAATATATCATTGTAATGCGACTTTCATGACCCAAAAGCTGAGCCAAATACCACTGAACTTTTTTATAACTGCATTGTTACGAGCAAACCTGAATAAATAAGTCAGGTGAAGTCTGTTTCCTCAGCAGTATCTCGAATCCAAAACCCAGACACCACTCACTATATATCATATTACCGACACTCCTACACTACACACGATGATCCTCCACTCCATCACTCTACAAGAACTTCCTCCACTCACTCCTTCAACACAACACGACTTCAGATCAGCAGTTCTAGGTGTCCTTAACACTTCACCTATACATTCTCCCGACACTAAACACACAACCTTGGATCAACAGTTTTTAGTTCGTTCAACACTCCCATCTTCTCCAACACTAAAACAAATAAATGAAGGAGGACTCAACAGCCTTGGTTCTCCATTACTGCCCACTAATATCTCCAACACTCCCCTCCCCACCCATACTGTAAACACGTTTCCACTAGTCCTGCCCCCCCCCTTCTCCCCAACCGTCCCAGCACACAGGTCCCCTCACTCTGGCACACTTGAGACGTAACTGTGCCCCGGTCGGGTCACAGGTCAACTATGCCAGAGGCAGTGTGGTCTAGGGCACGACTCGCTGCCTCAAGGGCCTCCTTCACCCCTCCTGCCCCGGGGGTCTGGTAAGAGGAGGGGGGTCAGTAAGGGGTCCTAGGGATCAGTGTTGGGTTCTAGAGTCAGTGAAGGGGGGGGGGGGTCCTGACACATCTATCAGGACGCCCTCCCTTACATACACCTATCCCCTGCACATCTGCCTCCCTCCCCTGTCTTTCACACCCGCTTCCTCTCCCCGTCCTCAGCACCTGTCTCCGTTCCCTGTTCTCCATACCTGTCGTCGCTTTTCTGCCCCCCACACACCTGTCAACCCCTCCCCTGACCTTCCCTCGACAGTCTACTTGACCTCTATAAGAATCTCACAGTTTTCTAAAGGTCAGGTACAGAGGGTCTAGTGAGGTCATATATTGGCTAACCGGGTGAGGGTTGCCACCTATCACTTGCCGGAACCTTGTGCAAGTGAGGTCACAACGGCACTCTACCATGACACACAGCTCCTCCTCCTCTCTTCTATTCTTCCACCATTTCATAGTTTTCCTTCTCTTCTACTCACCCCTCCTCCTCGCATATCCCCTTCTCCTCCTCTCTTCTCACGATCCCTCCCTCCCTCCCTCTCCCTCCATTACCCACTCACCTTACCTGCACCACCCACTGTATATGCTCAACCAACTCACCTGTAGGCAGAGAGAAAATAATTAGTTCATAGCATTATTTCAGGAAGAAAATGTGTTTGTTCTTGCTGAAATATAAAAAACCGAATACATTCCATACTACAGAGAGAAAGAAAGAGAATCAAGAACAATAGAAAAATGTAATAACACACATACATAACTATTGCCCATCTCTCTTTTCCTTGCTGTTCATCTCTTCTTCATTACTACTACGCCTCTTCTTCCTCCATTCACCACCCTTTCTTCCCTGTGTCACATAATACAATATAAAAGAAAGCGTTCACCAGTAATAAAAAAAATTCACACATAACCTAAAATAGGAACCAGATACAGTACCTGTATTATCAAGTGTCCGGGAAATATAGTCATTACTATGCACACACAAGCAAAATTAAAGGATCACATGAAGATTAGACACCCTAACTTGTCTCACTTGATTAAGCACCCTAGCGTCACTTGGGGGAGGTTAGGTTAGGTTAGCGACAGAGTGTTTAATCATCAGGTGAAATAATCTGAGGTGCTTCTTCAGGTACTCCAAAATAAACGTTTATCTGAGAACAAACTAAACTATAAACAAACAAATAATACAATTGAAGTAAACCCTTAACAAGACGACTCAAATATTAGTTACCATCACCCACGGAAAAAAGTTACCTGAGGTAGTACATTGACCTTTACCTTGATGCTCACCTGCCTTGTGTGTACACCTGAGCGTGACAGTGTTGATGGGGGAGGGGGATGAGTGAGTGAAGGTGGAGGGAATAGATGAAGGGTAAGTAAAGATGGGTGAAAGGGAGTGGACGAAGGGTAGATAAAGATAGATGAGGGAGGAAATGAAGGATAAATAAAGATGGGTGAAGAAGGGAGAGAAGAAAGAAAACTCACCACAAAATACCGACACGAAGACAATTAAAAAACAAAACAAAAAACAAAATCGATTCATCAACAAGGCAACTAATACTGTAGTCATATGACCTCTCCCTCTAACACTGTAGCTGGTTCACATATAGGGTGGTGGACGAGTGGAACAAGCATAGAAATTTTGTAGTAAGTGCTGGAATGCTGGAAAGTTTTAAAAGGAGGCTAGATAGATTCATGGATGATAGAGAGTGGTAGTAACTCTCGACAGGAGCTGCCATGCACAGGCCAACCGGCCTATTGCAGACTCCTTATTTTCTTATGTGTTGTCAGGTGATCAAATCGACCATAACCGTAGTGGAGATAATGGTAGGTTGACTCACTCGGTGACAGACAGACACCTTGAGTAACACCAATATTGTATCATCTCGGCGGACGGGCGTGAGGAAGGGGTGACTGGAGGGAAAAGTCACAGAAAGACAGTCACAATTTGGGTTGGGTTAGGTTACATAAGAATGGAGGAAACTGCAGCGGGCCTATTGGCTCATACTGGGCAGTCCAATTTACACCCAACCCCTATTGCTCATATATCCATCCAACCTATGTTAGAAGCTATCCAGCGTATTCGAGTTAATGATGATGTTTGGTAACTTGTTCCACTCATCCACTACTCTATTTCCAAACCAATGTTTACCTATTTCGCACCTAAATCTAAATTTGTTTAATTTAAAACCATTGTTACGAGTTCGCTCCTGGTTGGATAGTTTGAGTACCTTTGTAATGTCCCCTTTGTTTAGCCCTGACTTCCATTTATACACCTCTATCATATCGCCCCTCACTCTACGTCTCTCGAGGGAGTGCAAATTAAGATGCTTTAACCTGTCTCTGTACTCAAAGTTCCTAATGCCCGGGATTAATCTTGTCATTCTCCTCTGAATTCTTTCTAGGTATTCTATATACATTCTGTAATAGGTTGGGTTGCCTTCCCTGTGATTACAAACTTTTGATAATCGATACAAACACACATACACACAACAATCGCTATATCCCTTTAAAGCGAACTCGCATGAAAAATATAACCAATAGTATATAAATGAAAACAAAACTCAACATTATATTCAGAGACAAACAAACAGTGAACAATAAACTTTTAACACATACTTAACTTGTACACCAAAAGATAAACTAACCTTAACCAGTCAACAACAAGACTGACCATTTAATTAGGCCATTGGCTACATCACACCAGAAAAAAACAAACATCCATCCGTCAGATCACAAAATACGGAAATTGGGCTAAAAAAAATACGGTGAAGAGTGAAAAAAAATAGTAATTGAAGTATAAACCCGCACCTGGAAAAAAATCCACCAGTCAGGTCATGAAAGGCAGTATTGGGGATGACTTAAACACTGCCAGAATCGAGTCGAGCTTCACCTTGGTACGCTCTGTTTCATATTAAGTTTAATCACCTGGACGTTTCGGTTCAGGAGAGATGAAGTGGCAACAATAACGAAAGGCTCTGAATACTAATAAATCGGCAAATTCTCGCTTACCAAGTTAGGGAGAGAAGGTAATAAATAAAGTTATAGATAAAATAACAGTAACATAAAATAATACAAAGAAATATACAATAAACGACGCTATGAAAACTAACTTAAAGGTAAATGATAGTATTCAGTAGGAAGACATACCTGCATAACTCTATGATCAAAAGATAAAATAATTAAACAATTAAGACCATCAAAATAAAAGATGTATCCAGAGATAAATATAAAAACAACAAAGTAAAAACAAAAAGATGGTGGAGAAAGTAGAAACGAAGAGAAAGGCTGACAAGACGAATAGGAAGAAGTAGAACAAAAGAAGAAAAAAAATAAATATAGAATACAACGAACAGACAGAAAGCGACGAAAAGGAAGACAAACAATGACGCAGAACAACAAGGAGATGAAGATAAAAAATAAATAAATAAAAGATCCAAGGTGCTTAAACATGTCAAGAGAAGAAGCAGGAAAAGAAAAAACAATTGAAGAGAGGATTGAGCAAGACCAGAAAAGATGTGTGCAAGACAAGTATGAGAGATAGAGAGGAAGGGAGATAAGCGTGAGACAGGGAAGAGAGAGAGATAGGTAGGTGCGAGGGAGGGAGGGAGGGAGGGAGGTGTGTGGGAGATGGGAAGGAAGGAAGGAAGGAAGGAGATGTAGGTGTGAGGTAGGTAGGGGCGAAGTAAGGAGGGAAGTAGTTGCGTGAAGGAGAGGGAGAAAGGAGGGGGAAGATGGAGGAAAGGAAGGAAAGAGGGGATGTGAGGGAGGAAGGGTGGAGGTATGTACAGTAGGTACGAGGGAAGAAAGTATTTAAGTGGAAGAGAAGAAGGAAGATATGTGCAAGAGAGACAGAGATGTAAGTGAGGTATGAGAGAGAGAGAGAGGGGATGAGAGGTATGAGAGGGAGAGAGGGGGATGAGAGGGAGAGAGGGGGATAAGAGGGAGAGGTACAATGCTCTCTACAAGGTTATGACAACATTCCCTAACGCCACGCAACCATAACAAACCGTGACTCCCTCCATCCTCCATGACACTCGCCTCCTCTCCTCACTACCTGGAGGGCACCTGACACTACCTGGGAACACCTAGCAATGCCTGATACTATCTGGAACACCTAGCGATACCTGGAGTAAACCTGACACTATCTGGAGGGCATGACGTTACTTGAAGGACAATTGATATTATCTGAAAGATTACCTACTCTACCTGAAGGACCTGGAAGACTAACTATCCTCCTGAAGGACCTGGAACACCTTTCAGATCCGAACGACCTGCAGGTTGCAACCAACAACTGCCTGGATGATTAGGTGGTCACGCAGATATTGTAATTAACTTAGACAAAATGTTTACTAGGCTTGGTTAGTTTAGTTTAATTTGGGTTAGGTTAAGTTCGACGAAGTAAGGTTAGGTTCAATCAAATTTGGTTACATAAGGTTAGGTCAGGTGAGAGGATACGGTACGGTAGGTAAGGCAAGGTAGGTTAGATCAGTTAGATTGTGTTAGGTTAGGTGATTAGTTAACTCTCTTTAGGTTAGGTTGGTTGTTTCACTAACGGTACACCAAAACATGATGTAGCTACTCTACTACCTCGTCAGGAAATGACGCCACCAAGCGGTGGATCGAGTAACTAGCGACCTTCAGCGGCAAAACAAAAACACGGGAAAGACAAGAAACAGATTCCACGTATTTCTGAACACAAACAAACCTTCCCAGACAAAGTGCGACAGATGAGAGGGTGCCAACTCAGGCCAGTTGACTAAACAACATGATTATAAGACAAAATATATTACCTGAAGATTAGCCCTGATCTTATTGCATCTAATGATTAACCATCCTAACCTAACGTAGCAAAACCTAACCCAATGAAATACCTGTATAATACAAGGAGGTGGAGATGAAAAAATCATTAAATAAAAGATCCAAGGTGTTTAACATGTTAAGAGAAGAAACGGGATATGAAAAACAATTGAAGATAAGATTGAGCAAGACCAGGAAAGATTTGTGCAAGACAAATATGAGAGAGAGGAAGGCAGAACTACAAATCTAATTTAATCTAACCTTAACTTCACAGGTAGTAGGTAGTAGGCAGCTACCGAACAGGGAGGTACTACCGCCTGGGAAGATATTGGCAGCATAATGTGTTGTCTAATGGTAGACTCTGCTGCCATATGGCATCACGAAAATTGTGACCAAGTCCCAAGTTGCTGATCTGACTTTCTGCCTCATTTACACACAATTGTAGGGTCTCAATTGTTTCTATTACATGACAAAACAACTTTCATATAGCGTTACTCATTGTTGATTTTTTTCATTCTTGCATTTCCTTGTATTTATTATTATCAGAGTGTTGTTATTATTATTATTATTACCATTAATATTTTATTTTATTTTTCATTATAAATTTTATTTACTATGAATTATTATTACATTTTCGCCCACCGGGCCCTGATGTGGGTCAGTGACCTGTGCCCGGGTGGGTTAATGCCTGTGTAAAAAAAAAAAAAATAAATAAATAAAAACTAACAACCAAACGTAACAACCTAATCTAATATATCAAATCTAACACGACCTAACCTAACTTCCCAGGTAATGTTAGGGTATTTAATCACCAGGTGAAATAATTTGGGGCTGGGTTGCTAATCTTCAGGTGATCCAACAAAGGCCCGCCAGTCAGTTTTTCCAGTCGGGGAATGAGTCCGATGAAAAGTTCCTTATAGTGTTTATTTTTGTCCAAGAGCACTCTGTCCGTGTGCTGAACAAGGAGGATGACGCATTAGTTATGTTATCAAGCAATCAGGTGAGCATGTTTCCACCTCAGTGATAAGACAGATTACAAGAGTAGCTGACACACATACCAGGCCAGGATAGCACACCACCACACGGGCAGACACCGCCAACAACTGATGTGTTATTAATTTATTGTACCATGAACAGAGAAGACACCTCACCCTTTTCAATAATAATAATAATAATAATAATAATAATAATAATAATAATACATTACATAAACAATCTCTGCTAATAAATAATAAACAATAATTGAAGACGTTCAACATTAATAAGTAAATAATTACCAGAGCAGGTAAGATATTGTTCTCACAGCTATAAGATGAAAAAGAAAACGACGACTAAAAAGAAAACGGTGACTCATCAACCTCGTCCCAGATATCAATGTCATGAAACTTGTTTTAATAATTTTCTTTCCGTCATTCAATTCGCTCGGAAGATAACCAATTAATCGAGAACTAATTACGCCACTGTCAAAATTTCGAAGTAGTAAAACGGTAATTACTGAGCGTGACTTACTGTAAATATTTGTGTTCAGAAGCTGCACAGCCTATTTAATTTAGTTACGTAAAGGTTCTATGTTTTATCAAGTGAGACATTTCACACAGATAGACTGCTGGGTGTAGAAATTAATGTAGTTATCTAAACACTCATTGGCGCCTATTTTATTACGGCTTAAGATGTACAATTTCGTCTATTGTTAACCACACTCATTTCAAATAAAGCACAGTACACTATTAATAAAAGAAGTGGTTAACGCTACGATTCCGTAACGTTATCGCCCTGGTGGTAAAAGTTGGGATTTGTTTATGTTATGTTAGGTTAGGTATCCTTCAAGTCGTTAATGTTCCGATACCGTAACCTAAAATATTTATTAAAATCAAAACATAGGCAGTAAACTTGCCCCTCCCAGAACAGACCTCGCGCCCAAACCAAATCTGGGGTCCGTCGGTGTGTTCACCTCAAGCCGTCGCCCCCAAGACCCAACCAACTGACTCACCCTGACACACCCAGCCAACTGTCTACACTACACCCTACAACACCACCACAATAACAACAACAACAACAACAACAACAACAACAACAACAATAATAATAATAATAACAATAATAATAATAATAATTAGCTGGGATCCCCTGCGTTATCCAGTTTTTTTTGGGGGGGAATGTAGGAAAAAAAAGTCAGTTTAGTTAGATTTTATTGTAGACTAAGGAAAACAATTAACTTAACCTATCTTACTTACCTAACTAACCTAATCTAAACTAACCTAACCTAACCCAAACTGTGACTTTTTCTCGGAATTTTTTAATGAGGGGGTTTCACCTTCAGGACTGACCACTCGTGACACTTTTGTGGTGCATCTTGAAGCCAAATCCCAGTTCTCTATCTTCAAAACAGTAGCCGTGCATAGCGAACATCCCCACAATCATACAGAAATAGACACTGCCTCATATACTGTATACAGAAAGATAATAATACTGTACTATGACCTCACCACACAACACGCCATAATCATTTTCCACCACAAATGTACCAGAGTTATAAAAAGGGTGCTTTGTGTCAATTAGTTTGAAGTGTATTTTGTGCCCCAGGTTTACCCCCCCCCCCACCCACCCCCTTGGCGTCAAACTTTCCACCTTAGTTCAGCCTCACCTTGAGTGTTGTGACAATCAAATGTGAACTCTGATAATAATGAATCGTGCGGGTGTACAGTCACGAACTAAAGAGCTACACATTACTATTCGAAACTGAACCAAAGATCAAATTAGATACGACAGCGCCCTTTATGAGTCGACATGTTCGGAGACTCATTCTGGTAGTTTTAAGTCATTCCAATAGTTATGTTATTACTGTATTGTGCTTCAACTACTAAGCAGTAACAAATTTAGTAATTATACTAAACTAGTCCATCAACAATTAAAATAAAATCCATTGTTTTCTAATCTATGGTCCAATTTAATTCGCGAATCGTTGCCTTTGTTCATAAATATGCATCTGTTGTTCATATATTTATGACAACAGGGAACCAGTCTAGCCTCTACCTGCACCTGTGTGATGCTCAAGTGTTAAGCGCACGAAGTGCAAAATTTCTCGCTTGGCAACAATTCTACTAAACTAATATTATCCTGGCTCATGAAAAATTCTCGATTACCTTAAGTTAAAACGTTCACAGTACTAAGCTTCTTGTACTAGGTGGATTAATGACGAACGTGTACAAAAAGCCATATGGTAGGCGGATTTACAAACGAGAAGCGTAGATGTCAAAACAACAATGAATAATTAAAGTTTTAACGGGGAGCAGCCCTACAACAACTGCCGTGCGTTACCAACGAATGGTGTTCCGCATTTCTGGTAAATTGTGTGTAAGTGTTAAATAAAAATTTGTCACAAGGGCTGTCTAAAATAAGTTCACGATGAGAAATGTTTGTGAATTTTGTTTATTTTCTGACACACGGATAATCTGTCACGCAGAGTAACACACACACACACACACACACACACACACACACACACAGGTCAACTACATATGCAAATGATGTGTCTGTGCCGGGTGAGTGGCATACTGTATGTCCAGCGCGAGCCTGTTAGTGTAGTTGTTGAGGTGTACGTACACACACACAGCCAAGAGTCAACAACAACTAATACATGAAGTAAACAAGAGCTAGGGTCTGAAGTAACAACTACTTTCTATGTGTGCTTAGTTTGCCTACTAAATGGCGTTAAGTGAATCTATCTACAAAGTTATTATAAAGTATCGGTATAATTTTATCTCCTAACTGATGTCAACTGAACGTATCTAGTCGAGTCTCAAGAGTAATTTTATTCCCATAATTGTGAACTGAACTAATAGTGGTCGAGTCATAATGCAATTTCGATGTTATTTTTAGTTCATTAGCTTAAATCTGGCAGTTAGTCCGTCCTCACCTCCCCAGTTACGAGAAATATACAGTACAAGTAAAGAAAACATCTTAGGAAGTTGTGTCCCGTGCAACGCCACTGTGAACAGGTCTACACTGGCTCTTAAGTGATCACACCAGCTGGTCCCTGAAAGCCTTGAGGGTGATGGTGGTGGTTGTGTGGTGATGATGGTGATATGTGGTGATGGTGTTACTTCGTCGTAGTCGTGTGTGGTGGTCGTGATGGTGGTTGTGGTGATCGTGAATGTGGTGGTGCTGATAGTGTGTGGAAGTGTTCGTCGTGTGTGGTGGTGGTGGTGGTTTGGACGTATGTGATAAGAATATGGTGATGGTCGTAAGCATTGGTCGTGACGCCTAAGAAAACACGACGCATTAGGCACAAAAAACAACACAGGGATTCATGTGCGTGACTGGAGGGGGGTGGGGGTGGGGGGTGGGGGGGCACCACACCGTTAAGGAACTGTTTATGTCTGGTTGACTAGACCGCACTGCACAACACAACCAATACCCCATATAAACACTGTACTACAACAATACCACGTCATCACTGTACCACAACAATACCACGTCACCACTGTACCACAACAATACCACGTCATCACTGTACCACACAATACCACGTCATCACTGTACCACACAATACCACGTCATCACTGTACCACACAATACCACGTCATCACTGTACCACAACAATACCACGTCATCACTGTACCACACAATACCACGTCATCACTGTACCACAACAATACCACGTCATCACTGTACCACACAATACCACGTCATCACTGTACCACACAATACCACGTCCACTGTCATCACTGTCAACAATACCACGTCATCACTGTACCACAACAATACCACGTCATCACTGTACCACACAATACCACGTCATCACTACCACACACACACTGTACCTCACCAGCACCACCACACACACACACTGTGCCGCACATAACTGCATCTTCAATTGGGTATGAAGTAGGTCAAGGAGGTTGGACCTAAGGTCTTAATCTAATGGCACTACTTAAGTACCTCGTTACACACACAATCTGTTATCTCCACAATCACACACCGGGGACCACTTCCTCCTCCTTCCTACGGTCTGTTCCCCTTCTTCCTCCTTCCCTCCTTAAACCGGCCCCCTCCCTCCCCCCCTTATCTCCCTCCCTTCTTGCTGGCATGCGAATATGACAAAAATTCGCCAGGTAATGTCACCACTCACCTGGAGAAAGTGAAGTTGACGACATGTGTTGTTAATCGTGTGTGTGTGTGTGTGTGTGTGTGTGTGTGTGTGTGTGTGTGTGTGTGTGTGTATGTGTGTGTGTGTGTATGTGTGTGTGTGTGTATGTGTGTGTGTGTATGTGTGTGTGCGTGTGCTAAGCCTTACCACAAACACAGTATACAGTAACATGAATATACCTACCTGGCTGGCGCTCAGCTCTTACAAACACAATTAACTTAAGAGTCGTGTGTGAGTGAAAGATAAGCCTCTGTGGGTGCACCGTAAAGAGATCTACACAGCTGAATTAGCTTTTTATGTATTTTTGCGTTATCTCTCTCTCTCTGCGGAAGTACGGACGAACCTAAATACTTAAATTTCCCTTACTATCCCATACATATTTTCATTTAAGAACATAAGAACATAAGGAGTCTGCAATAGGCCGGTTGGACGGTGCATGGCAGCTCCTGTCGAGTTACTACCACTCTCTATCATCCATGGATCTATCCAGCCTCCTTTTAAAACTATCCAGCGTTCCAGCACTTACTACAAAGTTGCTAAGCTTGTTCCACTCGTCCACCACCCTATTTGTGAACCAGTTCCTTCCTATTTTCCTCCTAAACCTAAACTTATCCAACTTAAATTTAATTCATTTTATTCAGTAACTCGTCTTTCACTTACAATTTATTTCAAAATATTGTCACTGCGAATCAATTTACCCAGATATTATTTAACCAACCAGCGAGCCAGCATCTAATACGACACAGATTTAATATTACCGGGTGTTAAGAACACAAACAGTAACATCCGTCTCTGTTTAGTACTGTAGTCCGTGTTGGTGAAATTTACGAGGCATAAAAGATCGTAATTAACTGTGGGAGAAAGAAAGCGAGAGTAAGCTGAGTAAATAAACAAGAGCTGTCATATACAACTTGCTTTAATAAATTGGTAAGTTTTAGGCGTTTAAAGTTGATATGACACACACACACACACACACACACACACACACACACAAGTAAAAAAAAATCAAGTCAATATCAAACATCCTGCATGACCTCCTTAAAACGACACGTAAATAAAGGTTAATGTAGCGACGTGTGGTATTTCAATCAACATTATATTTCCGGGTTATGCTGTCTTTTATATCATTTTTTTTACATCATTTGATCAGTGAGTGCTCAGATTCAATTGTCAGAAGATTAGGTTAGGTTAAGGTTAGATTAGATTAGGTTAAGGTTGGGTTAGGTTAGGTTAAGGTTGGGTTAGGTTAGGTTAAGGTTGGGTTAGGTTAGGTTAAGGTTGGGTTAGGTTAGGTTGGGTTAGGTTAAGATTAGGTTAGGTTAGGTTTAGATTAGGAAGAATAATTTCGTTAGGTTAGATTCGGTCTGGTCAAGTTGTCAGGGCAAATCAGGACAAATTATGTGAAATCAGGTCAGGTCACATCAATAAACCAGCAGTACTCATGACAATATATAACTTATAAACCCAGTTCCTGTCAGTCATGTAGAGCAGAAGCTTTACACCGTTTCATAACACAAAAATATCAAGACGGAACTAGATACCAGGGAAGATGACGTACACCACTCTACATACAATGGCGGGTGGCGCAACGTGTGTGAGGTCGCGTTCACCAGGCTATCCGTTATATTATTTCATATTCGTCAACGGAGAGAGCCTGATTCAGAATGATTCACATGCACTTCAGAGCCCCAGACTGATATTCACTCACCCTAAACGGACTTACAGGTCTGAGAATAAGACTATCAGACGTGTATGAAAGAATTAAGCAGAGGAGGTTTATCTATACTAACAGTTGACATAAACGGATCTGGTCTGAGAATTAAGATAAAAATTAATAACTCAGAATTAAGTTTTTCCTAGAGTTACTAACCTCCACGCAGGGACCAAACGTTGTGAGTCAGTCTATCTTATCTCACCTGAACAACTCTAAAAGGTAATATTACCCTTCGTGCACCGTGTTTATCTTATCACAGCCATCACTACAACGAGACCAGTTTCATACAAGAGAAGAATTTGTGAAGCTTTATAACTTACGACTGAACGAGCTCACAATGCTTTCATTAAGACATCTGTTGAGAAAAAACCCACATGCAGATAATGGTAGCGATCAAGTGATACTACCCACGCACAGTACACAAACACACACACGTTCCAGAAACAGGATTAGGTTAGGTTTGAGCAGGTTAGGTAAGGTTACGCTAGGTTAATTTTGGTTAATCAGGTTAATTTAGGTTTGGTTACGTTATGTTAGGTTTATCTAGATTTGGTTACATAAGAACATAAGGAGTCTGCAATAGGCCGGTTGGCCTGTGCATGGCAGCTCCTGTCGAGAGTTACAACCACTCTCTATCATCCAAGAATCTATCTAGCCTCCTTTTAAAACTTTCCAGCGTTCCAGCACTTACTACAAAGTTGCTAAGCTTGTTCCACTCGTCCACCACCCTATTTGTGAACCAGTTTCTTCCTATCTCCCTCCTAAACCTAAACTTATCCAACTTAAATCCGTTGCTACGAGTCCTATCCTGCTCGGATATTTTAAGAACGTTATCCATATCCCTTTTATTGATTCCTTTCACCCACTTAAATACTTCTATCATATCTCCCTGCACTCTTCGTCTTTCTAGGGAATGCAAGTTAAGTTTCTTTAACCTATCTTGATAGGGAAGGTTTCTAAGTCCAGGAATCATTTGTCATTCTTCGCTGCACCGACTCTTGTGAATTGATATCCATTCTATAATAGGGGCACCAGAACTGAACCGCATAATTGAGGTGCGGCCTGACTAGCGCAAGATATAGTTGCAATAAGACCTTTGCACTCTTATTCCTTACACTTCTAGATATAAAACCTAATACTCTGTTTGCCTTACTTCGAACATTAACGCACTGTTTTCTAGGCCGTAGGTCCGTGCTTACAAGTACCCCTAGGTCTCTTTCACAAGTCGACTTCTCTTGGTTGATGTTGTTAAGGCTGTATACATTGACAGTATTTGTTCATCCAATAATAAGTACGCTGCACTTGCTGGTGTTGAATTTCATTTGCCATTTTTCTGACCACTCCTGCAGTTTATTTAAATCCTCCTGTAGTGCATTTGCATCTTGCCCTGAATTAATCTGCCGCCCTATTTTGGTGTCATCCGCAAACTTGATGTCACTGCCGATCCCAGTAACTATATCGATCATGAACAAGAGTGGGCCTAGTACTGACCCCTTGGGAACCCCACTGGTTACACAGCCCCACTCATATTTAACACCATCTACGCTGACCCTCTGCGTTCTATCGGTGAGCCATGATTTTATCCAATTTAAAACTTTCCCCTCGATACCATGAGCCTTAACTTTTCTCAGAAGCCTCTGATGTGGTACTCTGTCAAACGCTTTGCTAAAGTCTAAGTAAATAACATGGTAATTTTCGTCATTATCTACTACCTCGAAGACTTTCCTGAAAAACGTCAGCAGATTTGTTAGACAAGATTTTCCCTTTGTTAACCCATGTTGAGAGTCGTAGATTAATTTGCTTTTCTCTAAATGCGATCGGATGCTATTTGCTATAATTGATTTGATTCAAGAAATTTCCGTTCGGTTAATTTAAGATCTGGTTGTAACACTAATTTAGGTTGGTTCAAAATAGATTACATCAGACCTCTGGATCAATAACCCGTCGTCGGCATACAAGACCAGCACAAAATCTAACCTCCGATCACTTGGGAATAACAACTTAAAACTAACATACACCGTCATCCCTAAATTAGTCCCAGATCACGTCCGGGGATCCCTTGATCTCCCGTGAGCTAATTTCCTGCATTAATACTTCATGGTGGAGCACCAATGAGCGGCAAGATGCCTAGCACATGGACCACACCGCCCACCTCTACCACCTGCAGCAGCACGGTCTCGTAACAGGCAACAAGAGGGGCAGAGTGAGGGGTAGAATTAATGAGACTGGTCAACACACCCGGACATAACTGGACAACATAACAGTGTACCTGGCAAATAATAGCATACATCTTCCTATCTAGACCGAATAACGCCTTGTAACAATAAAATTGCGTCACATATCTTCCTAACTGCACAGAAAATCAGTAAAATACAATAAAATATAAAAATTACATCAACACAGTGCAGTTAGGATTGGTGAAAGGCTAGGCGGGAATTTGTTTCACAATCTCATGTACAGATTAAGCTCCTCCCCCTCCTCCGCCCTTCCCTCCTACACTGCCCCCGCCTCACACAGATATGGCTGATGTTATGGCCAACCCACTGACAAGAATATATTTAATTTCTTCTAACGGTCATCTACTGAGGAGAATACGGTATATATTCAATTACTTTTAACGGTTACACATAAAGAGGAGAACGTGTTTGTTTATTCTTATTTCTAACTGTGTGTGTGTGTGTGTGTGTGTGTGTGTGTGTGTGAGCTTACGATAACTCATACTTTTTTTTAATAATAGACAAGAACTGGTGGCAGATGATATGTTGATATGAATGTACTGTTTAAACGTGTAAGATCTTCAATTACCATATTATTAGGCACCGTCCACCACCAAATATCAAACACCACCAAACAAAACCTTGAAAAAGTTATAAGAAGCACATACAGTGACATACTTAAAATATTACTCCCGCTGGTCGGTTGTTGTCCTAAACAAACCTAATCTACCCTAACCAAAGACCTAGTGAACGGCGCTCAATAACTCGAGCCGTTGAAGTTAGGGTATAGTGAACCATGCTTAATGGCAATAGAAGAACCTAAATAACTTAAAGTAACAACAAACAATAAGACACTCTTCTTAGGCGTCCAGTTAGGTTGGGATGGAGTGAACGACGGTAACGCTATACTCACCATTCACATTCATGACGGGTCTCAAGAACACGCTGTATGTATTCAGAAAGAAGTCTGACAAGTTCCCTGAAAGTGTACCAGGTAAGGCGAGGAGAGGAGCACACGACCTCCAGATGAGAGTAGCAAGAGGCTAGCGCGGTCTGGCTCATCCCCAAGCCAAGAGGGCAAAGCCACCGCACAGGCCGGTGTCCAGATTCTTTAAGGTTCGTACGATAATCCTTCCCCGTTTGTGAAGATAAGAACATCTACTTGACTGGTTTACTTATGATATAATTAAAACTATCAACATTATAAATTAGACTATACCGTAACTCGATAGATACCTCCACTCAGCATAACTAACAAACAAATCTGAGGAAAATATTGTGTATGTTGATTTAAACAATTAAGGCATAGTCTCAATATAATTTTGATGTTATTTGTGCATAATGATATCATACATTAAGTGCGCAGGTGAGGTACAGTCTAATATCTTCACTTACGAGGATTCTTTATCGTAAGAACCTTTAAGAATCTCTGGTCCCTGGTAAACAAAGCAGTAGAGGTGTAAGGGCGGTGACCCCAGGGCGTACATCAGCCGGTTCAGTAGTACGGCCGACCACGCCCTCGTGTAGGTCAAAGTGGAGGTACGTACTGGCCAGCCTCCTCCTCCGCCACCTCCTCATCGCTCCTGACGCTGTGACTGATGAGCAATGTGTGACGATGATGATGACGATGACACTATTGATGATGGTACTATTGATGATGACACTTATGATGATGATACTGTTACTGATAATGGCACAACCGATGAAGGCCCTTAAAGTCTCAGTAGCAGAAGCACCAAAATACGTTTAAAACAGCAACGTAAAGAACTCTAACGGTACATTTAACTGTACAGTATCTGGTTGTTTTCATGTTAACAGTATATTTTACTATTTTTTCCAACATTGATATCTGCCTTAATATATTACAACCAGCCACAGTAAACAGCAAGTGCATCAACAACAAAAAATGCATCGCCCTGGTGACTGTGTGAGACACCAGATGCATGATGTCTGGGTGATCGGGTTCAGGGACAATGTCTGCCTCGTCACCCAATAGAGAACTAATTAACAAGTAGAATACAGATGCTACAGACACTCATACATGTGAATAGATAAATCAAAGAGGAAGACCAGTATATAGTCTCAAACTGATCTACGCCGAAAAATAATAGCAGAGTTAAATTTCCAACGAAAAACTGGGAATGGACAGTCTAGCGGAGAACCAGTTGGTGGAGCCGAGCATCAGAACTGACAGAACCGGCTGGTGATTCACGCCACCTGGCAATTGGCTGCTGATTGTTTACCTTAAATAGTCTGTCTCCGAGACTTAATTATTCTCTGGCAAACTTCAAAGATTATTTAGAGTGGCCATCATACTAACGTTATCTGGTTTCCGGAGAGCTCATTACTAAACAGACTACTACACAGTTAAGTAAAATTCGCAGTTATATGTTTGGAAATGTGTCATCACAACCAAGTCAGACGATGGCAGAGAAAGTCATCAACTACAAGAGTTCAATATGTCAGGCGGTCGTCTCCTTGCTCCAGAAAGAACTTCTGTCATCTATAATAGCTGCCGTCTAGTGTATCGACCTACTCAGAGTACGTGGTAAAAAAAGATCTCAGTCGTAGAAACGCAGGAACACACAATAAAAATAACTCCCAAACCCAGGGACATGAAGACCCGTTAGGGCAGTGTGAATACAGCACGCTGAATACAGAGCCCAAGTAACCCTGGCTGCTGGAGCACGTAACACAATCGTTCAAATTATTTCCAAGAACTTAGAAGTAAAAACAGTGCAGAACCTTCATAAAACAATATGTCTTTGACACCGTAAAATAACTTAGTTCTGAAACCAATCAACACAACATTTCCTGTTCTGACAATTACAAATAAGTTTCATGACAGTCAATTTCTTTGCACAACAAACATTTTTATTCTTTTTACGTAACAGTCAATTACCAGCACTCGACTATTTGCAACACCATATTTAAGATTAATTTTTTTGGTCAATTTTTCAACTCGCAGTTATCTCCCTATAAAGATAATTGTCAGTGTTATTACTCCGCCCAGCACGTGCGGGTAAAAACTTAGTGTGAAGGTTTTTACAAGACAGCTGGCGGTTCTCTCGTGGCTAACTTTTTTTTTCCTTTTTATTTAACCAGTTGTGTATAACAGAGAAGTGTAGAATTGTGTCGAGAATCTTCTCTCATATCCATTTTGTTGACGACACGAATGTTTATATTAAAGAGTAAATAAAAATATGGAAGAAATTAATATAAAATTGGAAACCTATATAATTTTCTCTTCAGGTTAAATCTAAACATGACAATATATTCATAAAATAGTCTACAGCACCTCTTAATATGTAGACTAGAGTATTTACACACGAGTTACAAATAAACAATTAAAAGACAAACTTAAATATATACAGTATATACTATCACAAACATTCATTAAACACCTAACCCCAGGCAGCTTCAGGTGTTTAAATTACGTGAAATAAGCTGGATAATTCAATCATTCGCTGTCGTTCCCTCTTACTCCCTGCCATTGTAAATCATTCGCTTTCATTGGCTCAAACTGGTGTGATAGATTATGTTCCGTTACAATGGTCCCCCTTCAACAATATAACCCTAAATACCTGTTTAAAATAAGCAAAGAAAAGTATGTAGTCGCGAAAAAAATATTATTATTTGTAGAGAACAAGTTGGCAGATAAAGACTACTGGTTCGCGAAAAGAGGCTATCCTCACATCTGAGGGAACGCTACGAGCAAACACTAGGGCCAGCCTTCCTTGTGGGCTGTAGTCCATCTTGTCTTTTCAACGAGGGTAAGAGTGTGTTGGACGGTGGTGGGGAGGGGTAGTGTGTGTTGGAGGGTGGTGGGAGGAGTGGACTGTGTTGGAGGGTAGTGGGGAGGGGTAGACTGTGGTGGAGGGTAGTGGGGAGGGGGTAGATTGTGTGCTGAACGGTGGCGGGGAGAGGCAAACTGTGTTGAACGGTGGTGGGGAGGAGTTTAACTAGGAAATCTAAATTTATTGTATTAACAATGAAATCTTCCAGGTTAATCAGATTTTTATCAGTAATTACGTTACACCACCGCCATCTTCCACTCCCACACCTCTGAACGGGAACCGCATCAACCAATCAGCACCATTCTCAAGATCGCAAGAACTCTACCGTCCACGAATTACCGTTAATAACAAGAGCTATGAACTGTTGAGAAGTGTTATATTATTGGATCAGAAATGTCAATTCCACAACTTTGCAGCAGATAAGTTTGAGTTACGGTATAATTCTGATGTTAAACAGATGCAGTCATTCAACTTCAGCTACAATAATTAGTCCCCATAAGAATCTTTGTGGTTGTGGACACAGCTAACAGCATACAAGCCCCTACACTCTAAAGAACAGGAACACCGTCACCACCAGTCGAAAAACCATACGATTACTACCACCAGCCACCACCCCCCCTACCCCGTTTGGCCTTCACAGCAGCGGCCCTGTTTAAACAGTAAACACACTCCCGCAAAACTCCCGTGTAAAAGGTGAAAGCTTCCCTCATTCAGTAGGTCCCACCCCACACCATTCACGGGGTTGCCAGGTAAGAGCTACGAAAAACACGGGTGACGCCTCTTTGTATTCACGCTTTGCCGAGGGGCGAGCTGGGTTAACTTAAGACAGTGGCTGAGTCTACCAGGGAGAGGTAGGGAGAGTCCGTCTGGGTGAGAGGAAAGGGAGAATCCGTCTGGGTGAGAGGAAAGGGAGAATCCGTCTGGGTGAGAGGAAAGGGAGAATCCGTCTGGGTGAGCGGAAAGGGAGAATCCGTCAGGGTGAGAGGAAAGGGAGAATGTGTCAGGGAGGGAGAAAAGTAAAGGGAGATAGAAAGAGAGTGTACGTACAGGGAAACAGCGAAAGAAAAAAAACTCGTGTTACATCCCCCCCCCCCCAGTTACGTTTCGAAAACCCTTGACGAAGAATTTGGGTAAAGTGGCAGCAAAGTTTCAAGGTTCGAGTTTGAACAGGGAACTTGGCCAAAATTCTTCGTCGTGGGTTTTAGAACGTAAGGCACGGTACACCTCTCCTTCCATCTCCTTACCATCTTTCCCCCATGTACTTGAATTAACCTTTGTAGTAATAACTCATTCTAAAGAAAAAAATATTTAAAATTAAAAGAAAACTACACATAATTGTTCAAAAAATTAATCATTGGCTGCGTAAAACCTCATATCAAAATGCAAAGATTACCTCAAGTTTGGTCTGCTTCTCCTACTTTAAATTTACTGGCCGTCAACGCCTGGGTCATTACGGCCGTAAAAGTTGTCAATAAAGAATTGCACTGGACTGACTAAACGCAAAATAAAATCAATGGACAAGAAAATGAAGAAAAATAGCAAAAAATATTACAAAATTCGGAATTTCTGAAGAGATGCCAGAATACAACCTAGTACAGTTCTATGATTGTTTTGTTTTGGTCTGTTTCTCACTGCTCTTCAATTTCGCACAAACACACACACTTTCCTCCTGAATATGTGCAACTCCCTCTAGGCTACGAGGCGAGGGGTGGTGATGCCTTACATAACCTTCCAGCTTTGTGCTGTACCTTTTGATGCCACACCCTTCTAGTGCTGAGAGTTTACGCCATTGTAAACCTCTGTGGTAGTGATATTAAACCCATGATACACATACGGTTTTTTACTGTGATTTTACGACACAAATTCGTCTCGCTTTGACAGCTTCCGGAACAACAAACCTGCGCTCTTACGCCATAACAAACCAATGGTACTGTGATCATACTACATAACAAGGCAATTTAGAGCCTATTAAAGAATCTAACTAGCAACTAGTAACCACTGGTACACAAAAATACATAAAGCATCAACTATTTGAAAACGTTTAAACATTTTTAAGAGTATTAATGAAATTGCATGTGTATATATGAAATTCAAACGTGTGTGCGTGTGGGTTTTTTTTTTACGCCCTAAATAGCACTGAGGCGCGCATGAGCGAACAGTGGACGCCGGGTGCTGGACGCAGTAAACACAAGATCAGGATTTCTGTCAAGCATGAAAACCTGAAGGGGCACTTGGATAAATCCCTCAAGAATATCAGCCTTCTTTATCTGAATAACGCACACGCAACGTTCACATTACCTTCTCTACAGTCATTTGCTCGGACTAACTCGTGCACCCGCGTGTGAATTCAAGGGAGATAATGAGTCCAATGAACACCCACTAAAAAATTATTCGGCACCCGTGTCCTATTGTATCACGCCGTAAGGGTGCCGAATAATTTTGTGGGTGTACACTTAAAATGTCTTGCCACTGCTTAATGCCCCGAAAATAATAAGCTTTGCCCATTATCACACACAGGCACAAAAAAAATAAACTATAAATTACGTAATGTTTGTTTTCTTTAAAAGTCAGGGTCCCTCCCTCTGTACTGGACAACACTTAGATTCAGCATTTTTTTTCAGTCTTCGGTGTTGGTTACTGAAACGATTTTAACATTTTGTAACTTTAACTCCTGTAAAAAAAATATATATATAGAAATTAAAAATGTCATGGTAAGACCAACACGAGAATACTTCCCACATTGGCCGTGTCTGATACGATTCAAAGTACTGCACAAAATACAAGTTCAGATGATAGCAGTAATTAACCAAATTAACCCAACCTATCCTATCTTACCCTTTACCTAACCTACCCTACCCTTACCTAAGATATCAACCTGCTCTAACCAACTTGACCCAAACTACGTCCGTGCCAGTGAATCATAGAACATTGGTTAGTTCTTGTACTGTTGATAACTTCCTCAGTAGCATCAAGGCAATAGGAAAACAAGTGCCGAGATGGACTGAAGGAGGTGATGAGGCTTCTACAGAGTCTTTAAGGTTCGTTCGAAGGATATTTCTGGTAACTGGGGATAAAGGAATATATTTAACTGGTTGACTTCAAGTTGAAACATAAAACTAACGTCCAAATATGGTATAAAAATCATACCTTAAATATAGCCTTCTCAGAGGGTATTGAACCACCGCGTCATATCACTGGCTAAAATAGGCTACTCTGGTCACAATCTGAAAGGTTAAGGGACTGTGGCTTTCACGTGCGGAGAACCACAGTTGTTTGTGGCTGAAGGGCGCTACCATAACAAAACATAAACTAACCAACTTATGGGATAATGTAGCTTGGCTTTACCTGGCGTCTACCTGCTGTGGGTGTCTGGTCTCGTCTCTACCCCCGAGGCTAAACCACGGTGCGGGTTTTTATGTGCTCCCCAAGTTCGCGTGCACACTATGGGGCGTTTACAAAGTCCCTTTATGTTTGTGTTTACGGTCCATTGAGGAAGTTAACATATCCAATACATCGATTTTCTGAACATAACTGTATTGTTCTGAGAGACAAGAGAACGTAACACCGAGAGAATTTTGTAAACACCCTTTACATGCACGGGTTGACGAGAAGCGTTTTACACCACGACAACATTCCCAGCCTGTGATGTCACTAACGTATACTATTACTGGAAATAAAGTATGTGTGACTTTGGTATATATACTAGTAACAACAGCATGGCTTACACACTGAATTGTTTTCTTATAACAAACGGTACAAAACTGGCTCCATATTTATGAGGTACAGACATCAATGTGTTATACAAATATCCATAAACTATAATTCTTTATTGGCTAAACAAAATATACAATGATATTTTACACACACATACACACACAAGAAGAAGAATGGAGGAAACTGCAGCGGGCCTATTGGCCCATACTGGGCAGTCCCATTTACACCCAACCCCTATCGCTCATATATCCATCCAACCTATGTTTGAAGCTATCCAGCGTTTCGGTGTTAATGATGATTTGAAACTATCCAGCGTATTCGAGTGGTGTATTGTCTGGCCAGGGTTGTATCCCCTTTAGATGATAATCAGGTGTTGCAGTATACAGGAGACAGGTGTATTGACCTCCGGCCAAGGTTACAACTTCTGTAGATGATATTATTAAGTTATCAAGAGTGTTCATAGATTTTTTTTTTTTGAGAATTCGTAACACTATTTTTTTTTTACAGGATTAGCCCACCAGGGCACAGGTCAATGACCCACATCAGGGCCTGGGGGCGAAAATATAGTAATAATAATAACTGGAAACGGTACACAAACTCCTCTAAATGTTAGTTTCATACACATCTACAATCACCCACCGCATAAAGGTCAGTACAGTATTTTGTGACTAGCAACACTGCATACATAAGCCATACAAGGATAGTGGTATCAGCATGAAGAATCCAGTAGCCACAGACCTCCCATTTATGGGTCACTTTGCCTCTCAACTGCTCACCTCAACCCATAAAAGTACCTTAGACAAATACAACGTCAGTAAACTATGTATCCTAGATACTACAGAAGAGAAATATGACGAAGCCATTTTTCAGTATCTTCGAAATTCTTAAGGGAAACTTCTAGACTGTTGACTTAGTGAAACAAGAGTAATGTCACTGGCTGTGTTTAATCGGACTTGAAACAAAAAATCCCTTACGCCCCAAAAACATCGAACTCTGATCCTCGCAATGACAGTGAGCCATCTTTCAGCCACCAGGAAGCAACAAGTGTGACTTTTTTGTTTCAATTCCAGGCTCAACCAACAAGGACGTGATCAGGTATTATCATGAACATGTACCTTGTCAATAGTCTTGGTTAGTTAGACCAACACGGGTATATGGTATATGTCTTGCTGGTATAATCAAAACCCTGTATACATGTCCAGTACTTGCCAACAGTACACAACAGAAATAACCAACTACCAAACCGTTACCAGGGTAAAGGAAGGAAGGAAGGAAGGACTGTAATTAAGTTAGTAACATTTTCTCCCCTTGTAAATTATTTATATTCGTCATTTCATTCACTTATCAACTCTAATGATGTCATTTATACGTGACCAGTAATTAGGCATGATAAGCTACACACATCCTTGACCACCGAAGGGTCATCAAGACGTACCTGGCGCTCCTCTCGGAGCAGCCAGGGCAACTGTTAAGTTGGCCCATACCAACCCCCTCCCCTGAACCCTCCTCCCCACCGGAATATCAACAAGTTCTCGCCAGAAGTTACAATTTCATTTAGGAAAGGAACGGAACTAGTGTTAAACAGAGGTGAACAGTGCTTAAGTCAGTGAGAACAACTCAACAGTAACAGTCGTACCCAAGTTAACCTTCACACAGTGAGGTCCAAGGTACCCAGTGATAAGAACATAAGAACATAAGAATGGAGGAAACTGCAGCGGGCCTATTGGCCCATACTGGGCAGTCCCGTTTACACCCAACCCCTATTGCTCATATAAGCATCCAACCTATGTTTGAAGCTATTCAGCGTATTCGAGTTAATGATGATATTTGGTAACTTGTTCCATTCATCCACTACTCTGTTTCCAAACCAGTGTTTACCGATTTCACGCCTAAATCTAAATTTATCTAATTTAAAACCATTGTTACGAGTTCGCTCCTGGTTGGATAGTTTGAGTACCTTTGTAATGTCCCCTTTGTTTAGCCCTGCCTTCCACTTATACACCTCTATCAGGTCGCCCCTCGCTCTACGTCTCTCGAGGGAGTGCAAATTAAGATGCTTTAGCCTGTCTCTATACTCAAGGTTCCTAATGCCCGGGATTAGTCTTGTCATTCTCCTCTGAATTCTTTCCAAGGATTCTATATCCATTCTGTAATACGGTGACCAGAACTGAACTGCGTAGTCCAGGTGTGGTCTCACAAGAGCAAGATACAGTTTTACGATGACCTCGCTAGTCTTGTAACTAACACTCCTTTGTATGAACCCAAGTACTTTATTAGCCTTGTTACGAGCAAAAACACATTGTTTACTTGGTTTAAGGTTCCTACTTATCATTACTCCTAAATCTCTCTCGCAGTCGGATTTCTCTATGGCATCGTTGTTCATCTGGTATCTGGTTTCCCTGTTTACATCTCCTATACTGAGTACTTTACATTTGTCGACGTTGAATTTCATCTGCCATTTTTCAGACCATTCGAAAAACTTGTTTAGATCTTCCTGTAGTTTTGCCGAGTCCTCGTCAGATTTAATAACACGTCCTATTTTAGTGTCATCAGCAAATTTACTTATGTTGCTGTCTATGCCGATATCTATGTCGTTTATGTATATAATAAATAATAATGGTCCAAGTACTGAGCCTTGGGGAACACCACTTGTGACGTTGCTCCAATGGGACTTAGTGCCGTTAATGCTCACTCGCTGTTTCCTGTCCTGTAACCACGCCCTAATCCATTTAAGGATGTCACCTTTGATGCCATGTGCTTCTACCTTTCTAATTAGTCTTTCGTGGGGGACTCTGTCGAAGGCTTTGCTAAAGTCGAGATATACCACATCATAATTGTGCCCCTCGTCCACCGATTCGAAAACTGATGAAAAGAATGTTAATAGATTAGTTAGGCAAGAGCGTCCGCTTGTGAAGCCATGCTGGGAATCATTGATCAATCTGTGCTTCTCCAGGTGATTTCGAATAGAGTTTGAGATGATTGCTTCCAGTAATTTGCCTACTATTGATGTTAAACTGATTGGGCGGTAGTTAGAGGATAGTGATCTATCCCCCTTCTTGAAAATCGGTATTACATTCGCTATCCTCCAGGATTCTGGTACTACACCTGTTTTTAAGGACATGTTAAACAACTTTGCTAAGGGCATACTAAGCTCTTCCTTACATTCCTTTAATACTCTGGCAAATATCTCATCGGGACCAGGTGACTTATTAGGCTTTAGTTTGTCTATTTGCTTACTAACATCGTTACTAGTCACTACTATCTCACTTAATTTGTTTTCTTCACTATCTCTGAATAGAGTCGGTGCCTCGGGTATCATGTTTAAATTTTCGGTGGTGAAAACTGTTGAAAAATATTTATTCAAATTATTGCTCATTTCTCTGTCGTTATCAGTGAGCTCGCCGGTGTCTGACCGTATTGGTCCAATCGTTTCTCGTGTTTTTGTTTGATACATTTGGTAGAATCCTTTGGGGTTTGTCTTCGCCTCCCTTGCTATCCTTACCTCATTATTCCTCTTTGCTTTCCTTATCTCGGTTTTAACCCTACTCGCCAATACCCTATAATAGTCCCGGAGGTGAATTTCGCCACGGTTTATCCTTCTACCTATAGCCCGTGAGACCCAACAACAACCAGTGATGTGTTAATCGGTCTACGATAGGCAGGCCTAAGACCAAACCTCACTCATATAACACCATCTGTGAGGGATATACTACACCACATGTCCTTCATAACACCATATGTGAGGGAATTACTACACCACGTGATGCCCCTCATAACACCATCTGTGAGGGAGTTACTACACCACGTGAGGCCCCTCATAAAACCATCTGTGAGGTAATTACTACACCACGTGAGGTCCCTCATAACACCATCTGTGAGGTAATTACTACACCACGTGAGGTCCCTCATAACACCATCTGTGAGGGAATTATTACACCACGCCAGGTCCCTCATAACACCATCTGAGGGAACTACTACACCACGTGAGTTCCTCCTAACACCATCTGGGAGGGAGTTACTACACTACGAGTTTGCTGTTCAACACCTACATTATTCTGTATGTTCACTGTATGTTCCTTTACCTTTCTCTAATGAAGGCTTTTGTTAAACCACCAATGTATGTAATAAGTCATTTATGTCCAATGTATATTTTCAGCCTTGGGCTGCAGAATTTTTTCAATAAACCGTTAATTATTATTATTATTATTATTACATTCCTCAGCCTCTCACATTTAACTGAAAGTGGTTTTACAATCTTTCGTGGCAGAATTTACGATCAACATTAACACAGACAAAAAAAAAAGTTACAGTATCATTAACATTTAAACCTGTATAAGTTGAAAGTGGTTTACAAGTTTCCCGGGTGTGTTTAACCATCAACATTATCCAAGTACAAATTTTACTTTCGATCGATTGCATAACTGTTGACATAATTGGGTCGACTTTTTGATTGGGGATCGTGGCGAAAATTGGATTTGCTTTCATACTGCGTTGTTGCGTATCATATTAGTGGTTCAATGTAATGGCAGAGGAATATTATGTTCTTTTGCTGTAGTTAAATGGCTAAGCTTTTAATTAGAGAAACAAATGACTGTCGCGGGAGGGATAGGGTATTGACGGCTCTATATTGGGACGGTTCATTGGTCTGTAGTTCCCATTATGACTGCCTTATTCAACAGAAGAAATCATAAAAACGCAATTATGTTGGTGTCTTTAACATTCGCTCAACCGAAGCCAAAATAACAGGGAAAACATCCCTATTCATTCTTTAAGAAATTATCCAACAAATTAAATATATTAAAACAACATACAACAAATTTAATATAAAAATAAAGAAAATACAGGTATATACAATTAAAAAAATAAGCTTGCCGTACAGGAGATGAGGCGGACACAATAATAACTGCCACAACAGAAACAAAAGTTAGGAAGTAGGGAACTCAGTCGCTTGAGCAGGGAGACGCAGAGTACAAATATCGTCCTAGATCCTACTCCTGGGAAATGTTAGGAAGTGCTGGGACACATAAAATGCAGTCAAGCTCCCAAGGGAACAACACTCCAGCTGCCTATGTTGATGGACGTTGTTGTTATGATATTTCTCAACTTCAACAACTAATGTCTTTATGTCCGTAACAAGGTTAGTAACTATTCCAACAAAATTTAAGAAAAAATCTTGTTGATGGACGGGGAAGCAACCACCAGAGATGAAGACTCCACAGAATAGTCATCGATCATGTGGTTGTAGGACAGGACAAAACCTAACCTATCTGAACTTGACCTGAGTATTCCTAACCTAACTAACTTTGTGTAAACTAACCTGACATGACCTAGTCTAACGATCAATTCTAATTCAACTCTAGCTAACCATTTCTAACATCAAACTTAACTTAACCATTCCTAATTTAATAAAACCAAACCAAACTTCATGTAAACTATCAGCTTACTGGGACTCAAGGACATTAGATATAGTGAGATCTTATCCACACATTTTGGTGGTGGGATTTTAATACTTTTATCAAGGAAGAAGTTGTCCAGTGAGATTTAATCCACTGGGAAATTGTCTGGTGGGATTTTGTCCAGGATCTTGTACTTTGGGATTTTGTCCAGTAGGATAATGTACCGATAAATTGTACCGCTGGAATTTTTTGTCCGGTAGGCAGGATTTTGCCTGTGAACTGGATTACACATTTTAGGTCAAGTCTTCACGCGTTGCTGGAGCCTAACACACGGGTCGCAGCTATACTTGGAACACCTGGGCAGTAATAACTCTGATCGATACTCCCGTGCAGGTACCTGGTTTCTTACCTGGAAATTCTCACGCGTCACCATGCCCAAGGCGACGTAGGCACGGGAAGAAGGAAGTGACTTTCGCAATAATTTCATTCTAACGGTATTGTAACTGGTCGATTCTCTTACAAACAGTCATCATTCGCCAGTTAAGTTTCATGTAAAACGGTCTTGTTAAGCACTGCCTCCCGCACGTAAATTGTATTAAGTACTGTTCAAGGAGGTGACTTAATTAACCCCAATATAACGTAGCCCAACTTAACCTAACCCAATTTAAGCTGACCAAACCCAACTTAAGCTGACCAAACCTAACTTAAGCTGACCAAACCCAACTTAAGCTGACCAAACCCAACTTAATCAGACCTAACTTAAGCTAACCCATCCTAATCTAACACAACAAGGCATCAGGACCTGAGCTCATGGGCTTCAGTCCAGTGTATAACCCTCAAACCAGGTGTTCTCCAGTGTACCGTAGAAGAGAGAAACTTCGCCCGGAAATCCTCACCACGTAACCCAACCCACGAAGGTATTGGGTGATGGAGGAGGCAGGGGTTCCCGGAAACCATCAGGGCTATGAGTAAAAGTGAGGGAGGCAATACTTGTGTTAATAATGGTAGTGGTGTTAAGGAGTCACGACGCCAATAACGTCTGGGAAAGTGGTGCTGACGTCTCACTGTCGACTCACCACGCCACTGAAGAAGAGATGTCGTGATGCATAATAAGGTTTCGACGTGTGGAATGATTTATTATCGAAGTTGATGGGGGAACATCATTACACAATACTTATGTGACAGAAGTAAATTTGAATCACTAACAGCGGTTGAATAAAGGTCTATCTCTTTCCATTTAGTTGTTCATAACAAGTGCATTCACTAACCCGGAATACGCACTTAAAACACATCAATTGTTTAAACCCTAAAATAAACTATTACATTAACTTCATGAGAGTCTGCCAGTAGTGCACTAGGGACATCATCTGGTTCGGACCGGGTTATATTATGGACCACACATGTCACACGGATACTGCCTCTCACCTCGATATCCGGTGACGCCTTGCTGAACCCCATGAAGGTGATGGCGACGTGTTATCATCATCTTGTGGACAGTCAACCGGATACTATTTGCATTGCCCCTAACCTAACAGACCGAATTAACTTGTTTTAGTTTCTTTTTAATAAAGTTATTGGGATTATGATGTATTTGTGTGTCGTCAATACAATCATTTGTTGACTTAAGATACCAAAACTAGCGAGAGAAAGCAATTTATCAGTTAGAACAGGGTGGGAGATTCTTCAAGTGGCTACTCTGGGGGGGAAGAATTTTCATATAATCCAATAATAATAATGTTATTACCATTATAGTTAGAATACCTTACAAATTTGACGGACATCACCTCAAATTAACATACCGGAACCACTAGTCATCGACCCCCTCACCCGATGTAATCTTTATAAAGTGACGACTATTATTGCCTCCATCGAGAATGTAGGTTATAGTGCCACAAGATACGTGAAACACTGTGAAATAATATATATAATTAAATTGTCAAAACCTTCATGAACAATGTAATAACTTAATCGTAATCTATTCGATTTTTTCCGTGACTACGAGAACAGTAGTGTGGGAACAGGTTAATGTCCGCGCATTCTGGATAATGTTGTCGTGTTCTGGCTCGTTAGTGGGGCGTTCTAGCTAATATTACTGATGTGTTCCAGCTAATATTAGAGGCGAGTTATGGCTGCGTTTATCTCCTAATATAATCTGTGACGGAATGTATATATGCTTGCTATGTTTATATAACTACGCAATCGGATGGGTGTACGTTCATGTGACTATACATACGTGCTTCCAAGTAGTAGTGCGTTTATATATTCTTGTGCTTTACGCTGTGTGTAACTGCATTCATGAGTGTGAGGATCCACCCGTGAGTTAAAACTTAGCCCATTGGCTCAACCTGAGAGAGAGCGCGCGCGCGTCAAGACGTGTTAGGGGAGGGAGTGAGGGTGGAGTGAAGCCTCACTGGGTCAGAGCTAAGCTGGCCCGGACATTACGGTGTATTCTGTGAGTCTCACCTCTACACATGGGGATGGTGGGGACTACAGGTCTACTTTGCTTGTCCGCGTCTTTCTGTACGTCTGTCAGTTTCTCAGCCTGTCTATTTATTCGTAATCCTGTGTGCCCCGTTACAGCTGTCTTGAAATATTGTGTTTTCCCGTTACTTTCTTGTTTTATATGTAATGCGTCAGTTTGTATGTATTTGTATTTTTTTGCATACGTTCTGCAAACTCTTTGATCAATGTTCTTAGAACCTAAGCAGGTAACTGTAAAAGAGTTACTTCATCGAGGAAAAAGCGGGTGGTGGTCTTACTACACTGTTTGTGTGGCGTGTTGTCACGCGTGGGACGATGGTAACCCGCCAGGTCACTGCTTTCTTCACCTCCCTCCCTGGCTCCTCAGCCGGCAGGTCTCCAGGCAGGCGTGCGTAAGAGCTTCTGCCACGCGCCTCGTGATGGAACAAGCTACTTTACAAACATTCAATTTCCTGAATATTCAGTATCCCAAAAATTTAACTGAAAATATCAGCTGAATCATACTGGGGGTTAATCTACACGAAACCCAAAAATTATATAACCTCCAAATGGAAATAAGAGCTGATACGTGGCAAACACATCAAGTATTGATGGTACTGAGGTAAGCTCAAATGGGATACGGACAAAATCCCCTAGGACAAAAACCTCGCGGACAAAAACCTCACCCTACCAGACAAAACCAACAACGGACAAAATCCCCTCATAGTAAAAAAACAAAATCTCTTACAAAGACAATGTATGTATGGAACAATATGAAGTGTAGGTTATATGGTACAAATAAATAAATTATAACTCTATTTAAGCCTCAATATTTACCTCATGGTAAATATCCATCATCTCTTCAAGAGTTAAGAATTAAGGGCGACTGGACAAGTCAAGTCAGGTTAAGGTTGGGTTGGGTGTAAACGGGACTGCCCAGTATGGGCCAATAGGCCCGCTGCAGTTTCCTCCATTCTTATGTTCTTATGACAGGTGGATCAGACCCACACCCTTTCCTAATTTATGACAGTGGGATAGAAGCAAGGAACCGTATCATCATTTTGCCACCGAGGAAGGTCTACGTCATCTGGCAGATTCCGACACGTGGTATATGGATGGGACTTTTACCTGTGCACCATCTCTATTTGAACAACTATACATCATCCGTGCCCCTCTAGGAGAATCTGCAGTGAGTTATAATTATGCCTTCCTGCCTGGTAAATCCCAAGAGATATATGAAGAAATGTCGACAGCAGTTCATGACAAGGGTGAGGAACTTGGTGGCTACAAAAGGGGAACCACCTTTCGCGGACAAGAAAACACCAAGACAAACCCAAGTTAGCCTTCATCGACTACGACTAGGGTACAAGTGCACCTGGCAGACGATCGGAAATGTCGTCAGGAAATGTACCTACTGTCAGGAGCCAGCGGCCAACCCACTGGGACACTATCCCCTCGACTGCGAAGTCACACAAAGTCTCCGAAACAGAATTCGAAACTTCCAAGATCACACAACACCAGCGGCCACTCTAACCCGAAAGGCCCAAACAAACCACATTCACCACCTTCTCCGGGTCATCACACGATACCCACCACCCAGATAGCTTAGGACAGAGGTTCTCAACCTTTTTCACCCCATTCCCCCCTTGAGGAATTTTCAACATCCTCGTGGCCTCCTCCATTTTTCTCCCAGAACAGACAAACAGACAAGTGATAAAGACTAAAGAATGATAAAGAAGGACAGATAAATAGGACAAGAGTTAGAATGGCAAACACACACACACACACATTCACATACATAACACGCCCATGCACTCACACATAAAGCACACATACAGTCATACACAAACATGCACACAGGTAAACATTCACACTCAAGCCAGCAAACTGAAGTGTACTTCCTGTAAGCAAGAACACGCCTCCTTTGACAAGCACTGCCCAACTTGGAAGAATGAGAAGAATAGTGAGTCATACCAATTTAGCACTAAAAATGGTAGGATTATATAAGTAAAGAATGAGTATGAACAACAATGGCACCAATAAATAAGGAAATAATTAACAAAGAAAGTGTGCAAATATTTCACCCACGTAAAGCAGCGACCACATGAATTATGAAACAAAATAAGTAACACCAATTACGGAGTATATTATGCTTGAGTCAAGCTCAAACACAATATTTGGTTCAGAGACAATACACTCCACTGTTTACGTGATCGTATCCCAGACCAGACTGAGATCATTTGGTCCTATCACCACTTGCAAAGGGATGACACACGGACACGTACTGAACAAGTCAGTTCAGCAGCTCGGTCCAGCGCCTGTCACACAGACAGGGACTGGATCTGTGAAATCTTAAATAATCCGTAAAAAATAAGCAAAATTAGCACCAGAGTATGTAAATATTAAATATTAAAAATGTATTGTCGTTATAATTAAACAAAATGACAAAAAAAGAATGAAAATTCTCTTCTGCCAAGTCAAAATAAGTAATACAAGTTTTGTTTAATTCAGATTCCCAACTTTATTTGGAAACGTACAATTTATAACAGCTCGCCGTGGCTCCCCTAAATTCTTACCGTGGCTCCCTTGGGGGTCATGGCCCCTAGGTTGAGAAACACTGGCTTAGGAGGTATCCTCCCCCAGCAAGCGCGGACCCCAGTTCGGGGGGCGCGCCACTCCGAAAATGACCACGTCCAAGAGTGGGGGTTGGTGGTAAGCGTTCACTGACCGAGGGTCCGCTCACACTTGCAAACCTGCAGTATCCTTTCATATCTGCAGGTAGGACAACCTCCATCCCCAATCCCAGATCCGGTCTGGCTGCTCTAAGAGCTCCAGCCGGAACCACCAAACGGGCCGCCTACAGGCAAAGGCCCGAGTCGGACTACGGTCCGACAATCTCAACAACACAACAACAAGCAGCCCTGAATGCCATAGTAACAAGTTCAGTCCACATGTTAGTGCCAAGGTGTGTTTTTACCACTTGATACAAAGTACCTGGCGAAAGATCCAGAGCCTTGGGCTGAAAAACCGATACAAAGAAGATGACGATATCAAGCATTTCTGTGGCATGCTAGACGGACTTGCCTTTCTTCTGTTGATCGTGTTTCTGATGGAATGGACTACATTAAAGACAATACTCCTGATGGACTTGAAGACCTCGTTGATTACTTTGATGCAAACTACGTCACCGGCACATACCGCCGCATTGGCCAGACCAGACAATAACCAGGTCCTGTGACAATCCGAGTGTGGAGGATTCCTCCATTATTCCCACCAGAGAAATGGAATGTAAACCTCACTACAGTTGACAACGAATACCGCACCAACAACCTCTGTGAGAGTTGGAATAGCTGGTGGGCTACTCTCACCCTACAATTTGGACTGCTATTGAGTGCCTCAGGAAAGACGCAGCCATTGTGTCCACGCATCTTACACTTGACGCGAGAGGGCAACTACTTCAAAAACGTGTAAGACGGAAAACCAGACCTTCAAAAACGAATAGGAAATCTCTGGGTTGATTTTAGAGATGGCGCAAGACATTAGAGGAAATGCTCAGAGGCATTGGGCATAATATACACTTATGATATGACTATAGTCCAGTATAAACTACACTTCATTTGGTCCATACATCGTCTTAGTAAGAGATATTGTCAAAGTGGATTTGTAGGAAATTAATAAAAACTCCAATTAGATTTTTTTTTTTTTTTTTAACATGAGATAAATGTTGATGCTTATATAGTTTTAATTTATTCTTTATCATATAAATTACATTTCATAATGTTCGCTATTATAAACTTTAAGTAGATTGTTTTATTTGTTACTATAAGGGGATTTTGTCCGTTGTGGGTTTTGTCCGGTGGGGTGGGGTGGGGTTTATGTCCGGCGGAGTTTTTGTCTGCGGGGATTTTGTCCTTGGAGATTATGTCCGGTGGGGATTTTGTCATGGACCCAGCTCAAATACCTTAACCCAACTTTGATAAGACAACGGAAAACGCTTTACCATAACACAGGGTGTCCACAAATGATTACCCTGATTAAAGCATGATCTACCACTGTTTTAGGGTGATCATTTACGGACACCCTGTATGATCGGCTCTACGGGCGCTTAAAAATAATTTAATCATGTCAACATTGAACTACAAATAACGAGTCCAATATAATACACTATCTCACTGAATAAAATTAAAGAATAATATGCACCCTAATTAGTTTCTACTGTGCGATACCAATCTATAATGAAGGTTTACCACGGTCCACGTACAGTACTATCAGTTGTGGACAAGATTTCCCAGACACTTTTGGCAATATCTAGTGTAACCTACCGGAGGATGGTGCAGGTAGAGGGAAGAGGAACTTTAACATTCTATTTAGATGTTTTTCATTATGTTACATGATATATAATTAGAATCACTGATCACCAATAAATTACATGTATTATCCACAAGGTGATGTTGGATCTTTTCCTACTGCATTTATCATGTAATTGGTATTAATTGTTATACACTCCTACGAATATACATAGTCGTTTTTTTCAGGTCAATCACTTAGATACATTGTCACAAGGTATATTCATCGCCCTCCTGTGCGACCTTCAACTGTGGCAACGGTTGGCAGACACTGGCAGCCGCAACAATGGCCCGTGACTTCCCCGGAAGTACCAACACCTGCCCTCCTAACCCTCATCGTCTGGCCTCACACCCAAGTGACTCAACACACCAAACGGACCTGAATGTTCACCTCAAGTCAGCTTTTGTATAACAACTTGCCAGTGGAAAACGTTATGATTTCGGACAATTAGCGTCTTGGGGGATGATACCTAACTTAACCAAACCATATTTTTTCTACTGCCAAATGTTTTAACTAACCTAAGCAACCAAACCACAAAACCGATAGCGATAAAAAATTGTGCCTTAACTACTTCAACAAGATTAATACTTATCACCATTTCTTTTGTGTCTCAGACTGACCCTCATTCTACAGTTGCGACACTACCTGTGTTATGGTCACTTCAGAGAGGTTAGAAAAGGTCACGGCAGGTCATAAAATGTCTGGTCTCTCAAACGTAATCCCACCTGAGACCTTAACAGGATGTGTGTGTGTGTGTGTGTGTGCGCGCGTGCGTGTATGTATATATATATATATATATATATATATGTGTGTGTGTGTGTGTGTGTGTAGATAACGAGGACTGATCAATTATACCTGCCGTATGCACATAACAAACAAATGTGAATCCCCCATTCTTAGGATCATGGAAGGAACTGAACATTACCTCCGTCCTGACCGATATAAACGCGGGTTTACTGCTTATTAAGAATGAGAAAAAATGGTCTTACCTTACTGACAAAGGTCTTTGACACCAAGTACGAAATAATAAAAACAAATGTAGTTTAAATGTATTGCAGTGGTTCATAAACCAGGTTCCTGCAGGAGACAACAACTAATATTGCTCATATGAGCAATAGGGGTTGGGTGTAAACGGGACTGCCCAGTATGGGCCAATAGGCCCGCTGCAGTTTCCTCCATTCTTATGTTCTTAAAAATTACGGAAGTTGTGAAGCAGCGGTAGGGGGCAGTAATGATAACTAGGGCGTGACGCCGTGTGCTCACCTCGAGGCAATACACCATCCTCCTCCCTGCCTACACGCTACAACTCTTGCTGAGGCGGTCCATACACCAGCAAATGAAACACGCTCCATGGATAAGAATGTATATGCTAAGAGAAAGGTGTTTAGCGAGGAATTAACCTAATTTCTGATGGATGTTTGGTGGTTAATATTTTTCCATTACAACATAACATTATCCTAATTTGTGGGCGAGTTCGCACATCAACAAGCGAAGACAATGTTTCAACGGATATCACCTATTATCAGTAAAACATAAGAACATAAGAAAATAAGGAGTCTGCAATAGGCCGGTTGGCCTGTGCATGGCAGCTCCTGTCGAGAATTAAAACCACTCTCTATCTAGCTTCCTTTCAAAACTTTCCAGTGTCCCAGCACTTACTACAAAGTTGCTAAGCTTGTTCCACTCGTCTACCACCCTATTTGTGAACCAGTTCCTTCCTATCTCCCTCCTAAACCTAAATTTAATCAACTTAAATCCGTTGCCACGAGTCCTATCCTGCTCGGATATTATAAGAACTTTATCTATATCTCCTTTATTGATTCCTTTCACCCATTTAAATACTTCTATTATATCTCCCCGCACTCTTCGTCTTTCTAGGGAATGCAAGTTTAGTTTCTTTAACCTATCTTGAAACGAAAGGTTTCTCAGTCCCGGAATCATTTTCGTCGTTCTTCGCTGCACCGACTCCAGTGAATTGATATCCATTCTATAATAAGGGCACCAGAACTGAACAGCGAAATCTAGGTGCGGCCTGACTAGTGCAAGATATAGTTGCAATATGACCTCCGCACTCTTATTACTTACACTTCTAGATATAAAACCTAATACTCTGTTTGCCTTATTTCGAACATTAACGCATTATTTCTAGGCCGTAGGTCCGGGCTTACAAGTACCCTAAGTCTCTTTCACAAATCGACTTCTTCAGGTTGATGTTGTTAAGGCTGTATACATTAACAGTATTTGTTCTTCCAGTATCAAGTACGCTCCACTTGCAGGTGTTGAATATCATTTGCCATTTTTCAGACCACCCCTGCAGTTTATTTAAATCCTCCTGTAGTGCATTTGCTTCCTGCCCTGAATTAATCTGCCGCCCTATTTTGGTGTCATCCGCAAACTTGCTTGTGTCACTGTTGATCCCAGTAACTAGATCGTTTATGCAAATTATGAACAAAAGTGGGCCCAGTACTGACCCCTGGGGAACCCCACTGGTTACACAGCCCCACTCAGATTTAACACCATCTACGCTGACCCTCTGTGTTCTATCTGTGAGCCATGATTTTATCCTATTTAAAACTTTCCCCTCGATACCATGAGCCTTAACTTTTCTCAGAAATCTCTGATGTGGTACTCTGTCAAATGCTTTGCTAAAGTCTAAGTAAATAACATCGTAATTTTCGCCATTATCTACTACCCTGAAGACTTCCCTAAAAAACGTCAGATTTGTTAGACAAGATTTTCCCTTTGTAAATCCATGTTGAGAATCGTAGAATAATTTGTTTTTCTCTAAATGCGATCGGATGCTATTTGCTATAATTGATTCAAGAAATTTCCCCGGTACTGACGTCAAACTAATCAGACGGTAATTTGACGCTGATGCTGTGTCCCTTTTTGAATATGGGTACTACATTTGCCTGTTTCCACAAGTCTGGCACAACTTCTGTGTCTAATGATTTTGTAAATAAATTTACAAGGGGTCCGCTGATCTGTTCCTTACACTTTTTCAAAACTCGAGGAAAATTTCATCCGGCCAGGGGATTTTGTCTTTAATTTATTTACCTTCTTAAGAACATCCCCTTTTCTGATAGAGATATCCTTTAATTTTTCTTCTTCATTCCCCTAAATATCAGTTCCACCTCTGGCATTTCCTCGTGAATTTCTTCTGTGAAAACTGATAAGAATTAGCTGTTCAATGCTTTGCTTATTTTCTCACTATCATCGATCACTTCCCCTCTGTCTGACTTTAAAGGCCTCACGACCTTTGTCCTACATTCCTGGAAAAATCCCTTGGGATTCGCCTTGTGGCCGCCAATGTCGATATAACATCATGGCTGTTTAAATGTATAATATAACCAAACCGCAGGAAAGTGAAGGCACTTGTGGTAAATACTCGCACACAACATCCAGTATTTCTGGGACGCTGCTAGGCTAGCCCCTCCAAACTCAAGTGCAATTATCAGCGCGAGATTACTACCTTAGTTCTGAGCAAGTTGTTTACACCTTTATCCCGGGATGTTGTTATGACGCTTTCACTATTAGGAAAGTTTTATAGAGGCGTGAAGCTCAACAATGGAAATCAAACTTCGCTAAAATACCAAATATATGTTTTCGTACTATTTTCAGTATGGGTTTGATTCCTTTCACCACTAAACTGCTGTGGGGAGTGATCTCACCTGGGTGGATGGTGCTCCAAGGATAGCTGGTAGTCTACCACGGCGTCACATTAACAGAACAATTGTAGTTCAGATTACTGAACGCACGCAGAATGTATTAAATTCGATCCTACAACGTACGCGGATTTATCCTTAACAGTTCAAGTATTGTACAGTACTGTTAAAATATTAAACATGTATGATTACTGCAGTAACTATTAGTCCAAGAAAACAACAGGTACCTAGGTGAAGATTATAAATAGTTGGTACGATGTGAGGTGAAGATTTAAGAATGCAATCGTAACTGGTTAATTAATCACCCATTACAGGAAAAAATTAAGATTAAGAATCTTTTCCAAAAGATGTTTTACCTGGTGTTACGTGAACGTATTTAAATTAGCATCAATACACTTGTGATCTTTGTTTATATGCTATTTTTGTGCCTAAGAACGAAAGAATGGAGGAAACTGCAGCGAGCCTATTGGCCCATACTAGGCAATCCCATTTACACCCAACCCCAATCGCTCATACATTTGTTCAACCTATATTTGAAGCCATCCAGCGTGTTCAAGTTAATGATCAATTGATCATGTTCGGTAACTTGTTCCACTCATCCACTACTCCCAAACCAATGTTTACCTATCTTGCGCCTAAATCTAAATTTGTCTAATTTAAAACCATTGCTACGAGTTCGCTCCCGGTTAGATAGTTTGAGTAGCTTTGTTTTATCACCTTTGTTTAACCCTGACTTCCATTTATACACCTTGATCATATCACCATCTCACTCTGCGTCTCTCGAGGGAGTGCAAATTCAGATGCTTTAACCTGTCTCTGTACTCAAGGTTCCTAATGCCGGGATTAGTTTTGTCACCCTACTCTAAATGCTTTCTAGGGATTCGATATCCATTCACTATTGCGATGACCAAAACTGAACCGCAAAATCCAACTGAGGTCTCACAAGCGCAAGATATAGTTTTACAATAACTAACGCTCCTTTGCAATAATCCAAGCATCTTGTTAGCTTTAGCTTAAGTCAACCAGTTAAGATGCATTCATATGACTTCAGTTACGAAGAATATTGGTCGAGCGAACCTTTGAGAACCCGACCCCTGGAAGCTATCTGATGCTACCTATCATTCAGAAAAAAAAAAATATATATCTAGGATGCTAAGTCGTTGATGAGGAAATTGTAAAACAACTCCAGGAAAATAAATCACTTTCACTAATGCAAGTGTCCAGCAGTATCCTATAATGTCACACTAACCTTTAAGAAACGTGATTGGCTACTTCTTAGAACAAGATACATAAGAAAAACAAACACACAAACCGCAATCTTGACCTCACCACCACCGCCACTGTCCCACCCTCGTAGCGGGACTTAATACTGACAACGGTTTATTTCCATTATCCCCCCCCCCCTTTTACATGGTCTCATGAGGCGGCATATCGCCCTGTACGTGTGCGACACACTAATTAAACTTCACGGCACCCCGGTATTAATTCCTCACGCGAAAGGTCAAGCCAACAATTCAACCCAACAAAACAAAAAACCCACCGCACAGTCAAACATTTGGGAAAAACATCCGTACGTGAGGTCAGGGAAGGAGTCTTTTGGGGTGAGGGTGGATATGGGTGAAGGTGGGAGAAGGTTGTGGAGGGGAAGAGGGTAAGCGTCTTGTTGGATCTTGGTAGAGACAGGTAAGGAGGGAAAGGGAGGGTAGCGAGGGCTGGGAGTAGAGCAGGGGACCTGGTTTGGTTGGGTTCTGTGGAAGTGGAATGGGAGTTTGAAGGACCACGTCAACTACTGTACTTTGCTTTCTCAGTACTACACAGTACACTAAGCTCCCTCATCTTCATCTCAACTACTTAAAGAGTCATTTGTTAGGTTCAAAGTTGGTACGATACAGTTTTGAAAGTACGTGTGTGTGTGTGTGACGTTTATACTGTTACGACCCATGCTAACAATGAACCACTCTTTTTTTTATATAAGTCACACACACACACACACACACACACACACACACACACACACACACACACACACACTTGTAAAAACAGTATCGTAAAACTCTGACCCCCGGATATGAACCTTAACATTAACCTCGAACTTAGGTGACTCTGTAAACTGCTCTAATAAACACTTCAAGAGTAAACAAGTTAAAAGCAAGACATACCTCAATCCGTCAAAAAACATTAACCACACCCAGCTACACAATTCTAAATTCGAAATCTTTATTCACGAGCAAAAGGTGTAAATAAATTAATTTCTTGGGTTATGTCATAGTCTATTTGTAAACATTTAGAAAAAACACATTTCGACCAATGGCGTAGATCGAGCTCCCGACCACTTACCGGTGCCTGGGAAACCTTCAATGGGTTAAACATCTTCCCACGACATTAGGGTGAGAGGGAGGGACGGAGAGCCGAGGTTGCGTGTTGGCCCAGGGCGGTGGTGGTAGTGGCCTCACCTCCAACCGTGCTTCACATAGCCTAGTACCCGCCTAGCCAGACCCGAGAGAAGTACTGTCGCCCTCACTCTCCCGCTAGTCTCGACTATTTCTTCGATATATTTACCACAACACGATCATTAACAAGTGGTCTTTCGAGGCCAAGTGTCCGTAATTATATCTCGGTACTGGAAGGTAACTATACAGCTAACGCTGGTGATTTAAACGCGCATAAATACATACCCTCACGCAAGGATACGCTCCGGGCCGGGTTGGTCCGAGATGCCGATACTTGTACATGAACAAAATCTCATCTTCATCTGCCCGAGGCCATGAAACGTGTTACCTACCCATCAGCCAGCTTCCCTTACATGCTTCTCTCTCTCTGCTCTGGTAGAAGCACTTCTAAAGACACCCTCGACGCTAATTACTGTATTCTATCTCAGTCAGACCAACAGTGCAGGGTCCTGATACTCGAATATTCTTACGGGTCTCCTCATAAGTTTAGTTGCACGGCAGGACGCATGTTAGAAGCTGAGTTTACATTTAAAATTATCTCTCGTTATGGCATCGAACTTGCACCAAGACACTTTTAATGCATGTGATCAGTTCCTTTGCCACAAATTAAGGGATAAAAAGATGGAGAATCTTTGGAGAATGCGCTTAGTCATTTCATATGAAAAAATTAGTTACATCTTTGTCATGTGATGTTATGACCTAAGGTCACATTCATAATGCTGGGCTGCAGTCAGGACATCGACCAGCACCATACCTTCTATCCTCCTCTGTATAACATCTTCCAGTTTTACAGCTGGGTTGGTGTGGTTGAACCTGTCCTTAAGCTTAGGCACCAGGTAATCAAGGGGAAGAAACATGTTGATGCGAAAATGTTCACTAGTTGTCTGTGCCGCAGCATTCGACCTACTGTATCTGTTTCCCTGCACGTCTTGTAATATAGACCTACTACTCAAGTCATATCGTATAAGGATTTCGTCATCGTTGCAAAACTCTTCATGTTCTTATTCTCTTTAAGAACGTGATAATACAGTATTTCCACTTCAACTAAAATATACTGTAGTCGTAGCTACAAGAGGTAGGCATAGGCAAGTCGAGTGGTCTCCTGCAGCACATTATCAAGTAACTGGATGAGTAATGCCTAAACTAAGTTAAGAAACTGTCTACGGTTACACGACCCGGACGGAAGCCAGCTATTAGTATTCTTGACCCCGCCTTGGAGAATGTCACCCTGTCTTTAATTCTATAATCTGTACCTCATAGGGTGTTACAGTGGAATTTTCTGAGGGAAGCACTGTTTCACTCCAGCAAGTCTCTTCTCACCATATTGCTGGGTGGTCGGAGCCAAGAACACTTTTATTGTGGTTGTAATGTATCAACGTACATTCAGTACTTTCTACATACACACAATCTTCATTCGATGCCATTCAATCACTCTAAACTGTTGTAACTGATGTGTTCAGCCACGGTGCTCCCCTTCCATGACAAGGTCCCACTACCTACCTGGTGCTGTCTGTCTGGCAATAAAGCCCACGAAACATCTACCCTATTTACTCCTCGCACTCCGTCAACCGTTTAAACAACTTGGGAAACGCCAAGACACACTGGTATATTAGGGAAGACACGGCAGAATGTGCAAACTAAACCCAGCAATAAGTTGTGGTGAAATAGGAACAACTACACAACATGACGCACACAATCCCCGAGTCCGAGACACTACCATAACACAAAAACTACGGTTACAATAACGACGACATTTGTTGTCGTTTTTGGAGATATACAAAATCGGAGAAGACATTATGGGGCGGGCACTGGAATCATTCAAGAGGATACTTCCTTAGTCCCTTTAAAGGGCACGTCGTGATCTGAGCAGCAGGGGATCCGCACAACTGTAGACTGAGGTCTCGGACAACCTTGTCGAACAACCAGGCTATAGAGAAGAGGGTGGAGGGGGGGGGGGCGATGATTCTGTACTTCTGGTTTATACTTCAAATTCATTTAAATCAGCCACATGAATAGCACTACCTCTAGAAATTATTTAATTTGTTTGAAAAGAAACCATGCCAAGATGTATGTAATAAGTGGCAAACACGATATAAGAACATAAGAAAATAAGGAGTCTGCAATAGGCCGGTTGGCCTGTGCATGGCAGCTCCTGTCGAGAGTTACTACCACTCTCTATCATCCATGAATCTATCTAGCCTCCTTTTGAAACTTTCCAGAGTCCCCGCACTTACTACAAAGTTGCTAAGCTTGTTCCACTCGTCCACCAACCTATTTGTGAACCAGTTTCTTTCTATCTCCCTCCTAAACCGAAACTTATCCAAATTAAATCCTTTGCTATGAGTCCTATCCTGCTCGGATATTATAAGAACTTTATCTATATCTCCTTTATTGATTCCTTTCACCCATTTAAATACTTTTATCATATCTCCCCGCACTCTTCGTCTTTCTAGGGAATGCAAGTTAAGTTTCTTTAACCTATCCTGATATGGAAGGTTTCTAAGTCCCGGAATCATTTTTGTCATTCTTCGCTGCACCGACTCTAGTGAATTTATATCCATTCTATAATAGGGGCACCAGAACTGAACTGATCGATCCATGACTTGTCGATTAGGAATTCATTTATCTCAAGTTCATCGACTACCCTAACCTAAACTCCCTCTTTCCCTGATGAAATGATAGAGCTCAGCACTACTCGTCAGCACCTCCCCTTCATTATACCCCAGCCAGGTGATCCAGGTGTTGAGATGGGGGGGGTGTCAGGCGTTACACTAACTCCCATATACAGGTGGATTGCATCCCTTCTCTACTCATAGTTGTCCGACTACGTGTTCATTTATATGATTATGAGTTGTGTGTGTATGCGGTTAAGCGAATATTTATAAAACATGTCGACGTAAATACCTAAAGATTAACCACACTGCCGCTAACCTAATCACCCCAGAGAGAGAGAGTGTGTGTGTGTGTGTGTGTGTGTCAGTTGGTGGTGACACAGTGAGCGTAGCAGCTATAATGGCCCGAGGCAGAACCCGCTATGCCCTCCAGGCAGGTAAAACTCCCCCCACCACAATCCTCCCAACTACCCCATTAATCCGCGACACCCTCCTACCTACTCCCACCACTACTTACCCCTACTACTACTACTTGAGACCCTTCTCACCCACCTGCCTCCACCACTACATGACACACCCTCACCCACCCTTCTCCCTGCCCCCACCACTTATACCCACCATACATTCCCTCCCACTCACCACTTCACCTCCCAACTTCCCTTACCTACCCCCGTCTACATTCCTGCAGCCGCATAACAAATTCGCATTTATCTTCACGTCTACAAACAAAACGTGTGTATACTATAACCAACATGCGCCTCAACCCACAATTTTCTATCTGTTCTCTTTTTCTCAGCCGGAACTCGGAACGGATCGAGTTATTTGTAGTTCATGGCGAGCCGTAACAACTTCTTTCACTCACCCAACATGTCGAGGAGGCTTCCGGTCTCCTCCAGACAACTATCTAGGTTACTCCGTATCTCCAAGACATTGTATGTTAATCCCGCTATAACGGAGACATATTTTGTGACTTCCCGAGGGAGGATGAGGTGAGGTGCAGGGTGGTGTTCTACCAGCATTATCACAGAGGTCGCTTCATTGTTGTGTGTTCAAGGTCTTTTCTGTGACGCCGGCGCTCCCTCCCTCCTCCTCTACCTGTCATTAACGGTGTTGACAGGGCACTCGACACCACGGCCACGTCATTTTTACACGACCTGCACGTGACCGACCACCTCTCAAAACCCAAACAAGGGACGTGCTAGACTGCTTCCTGTTATAAACAGACTGCAAGGATAAACTTTTTCTTCTGGGTTGTCATTGCGGGAAACGTATAATTTTTTCTCGATATCTGAGCCTCGACAGATGCTCGATCGTGTTGATTGAAATTATCAAAATGTCTACCCGACAACCTTTCAACTGCCAGCAGCACATAACGTAAGAGGTGAACTTTACGTATCTTAATTCACAAAGGATTGTAAGTGACAAAAAATGATTCAAGTTCACTATTCTAAGAGGAATGCATGATTAACAATTTACACATGATCAACAATTTACACATGATTAACTTAAGGATGCTAATATATTTCAAGTCACATCAACGTCATTGTTATTTTTGTTACTTGTCTCATAATTGGAGCAAGGAGTGATCAGACAAATGTCACTGTCAAATCAATTCACCGAGGCGTCACCCTGCCAAAGTTTGAGGTTATTTAAAGTATAATATTTTACTAGATTACAAAACACAGAATAGGGTACAGTACAGCCAAGGGGTTCCACAGTGATTCAATGTGGGTCTTTGCACAGTACCAGATCTGGCTCAAAGTCTCTCCTTCAGGAAGTCTGAGTATCCTGGAATAAACAGGATACTGTTAACAGAATTATCAAGCTTCCTCCTGCCACATCCTGCAGTGTGAGAGAAGAGGGGGAGGGGTTAGACGGGATTCGCTTCAATGACAGCAGACGACGTAGAGGGGGAGGGGAAGGGGGGGGGTAGCTTAAAGTGACTAACATGGAAGAGGGAGACACACCCATCCGCTAGTTCCCGGCAAGCATAAGACGGTTGAATGTGCGGGATTTTCACAGATGTATTGGTTTGTTCTCCGTCTCTCATACCTCATTGAATACTATAATTATTAGTGGCCAAAATTATTACTGTGCATATTCAGCCGTCCAAAACATGGTGGGTCTTGGTCTGCCTTCGTCTCTCTCTACTCTTGCTTGTGTTAAACTATAATATACTGTTTCCTATATTGGTTGTAGTCGTTTTAATATATTACAATGCTTCAACAACTAATGACGTTAAGCACACATCACCCAGTTTTTACACAACAACTTTTAAAAACTAAATATGCTACCTGAAGGCAAGTTTTTGTATTTCTTTTTTTTTACAATCATTAAAATTCAAGGAGTCAAACTTCCTGCAGCATCAACATTTACCATAAGCACAGAACACACAGCAGTAAGCTATATATATATTGATAAAGACCGGGATACATTGAAAGTAGACAGAAGACATCAAGTTAATAAAGAACGTGATTTCCAGCACCGCGCCACCATCCACAGGTTTAGTCACACACCACCCACCCACCCACAAAAAACTCGTTTAGTGGACTAACTCATCCCTCAAGTTTTAATCTTCTGCATTTTAGCCACACTTAAGCATGTCTTAAACCTCAAACCGGTCCCTTATGTTTTCAGTGTGTGTGTGTGTGTGTGTGTGTGTGTGAAAGAAGGGGTTACGACTTCCAAGACCAACTTTAACTCTTACCAGACACGAATGAAGAATTGCTTTCCTTATTTTTGTTTAGCTGTTGGCTGGTGAATGGACCTATTTTAAATACCCACGTGAAGACCTCCTTAGTTGCTGAAGCGCAGATATATAATTCAACAGCAACAAAGGCGAATCACACACACACACACTTGTAAAGAGCACACCACCGCATAAATCCTGGTTACTATTCCCAATCTGATGCTGACCTGACATCTCTACTGTGGTCATTAATACTGCAATAATATTTTATTTAAAGTGGGCGACGACCCGAAGCTTCTGGAGAGTAACGATTGAGTCTTCATGGTTAACAGTTGAAAATTATCATCATTTTAATGTATTTAGGTAGTTTAAAGGCCAATATGGGTCTCAATTATTCCTCATGAACACTGTTTTAATTTACACACTATAAAACTACTTTAAAAAAATAAATACATTGTCTCTTTTCAAACTGGGAATCTTCTTCTTGAATGCAGGTAAAACTTCAGTTCCTTTCAGTTAAGCATCTTTTTTTTTTCGTTCACCAGTGGCGGGATACGTCAGTCTTGTAACGGGAAATTCAGATAATAATCGACCCCTATGTTTTTACTCCACGCCGTAACCGGGAAGGAAGCGGAATTTAATTTTCGACACACCAGAGGGAGCGTCCTCACTTCCGCTCCTCCGCCATTAGGTACCGTTCGTTATGATTTTGTTCATCAGTTGAGTCATTAAATCTCTTCACTGTACAACAACAAAAATAAAAACAAACAAGATACAGTACACAGACACATTATGAACTACTGTGTAGGGAAAGAGAAACAAGGATGACGAAGAATTGGTCATAGGCTGTGTTAGGCCACACCTAAAAAAAATAAAACATCCCCAATGCATTAAAAAGTATCAGTCAGGTAAGGAAAGTGGCCAAAAATGATTCTGTGATGTATTCCCTCATTGATAAATATATAAAAATTTCATGAAGGCTAAAGACACCATAGAAGTTGAATACTGCTGAAGTTTGGGCAACCACTTGCTAGGCTGTGTGGAGTGGAGGCTGGAGGGTGACACCGCTATCGTGACCGACGACCCGAGACGGGAAGAACAACGGTTCGCTCTTGTCTCCAACAACAATGACTCGCAAAGTAGCTCACTAGACTCTTTGGTGTCATCCTCGCCACAAAAAAAAAATTTCGTTCGTCATAAAATATATTGTCTGTAAGAGTGCAAATGACGGTGTGACACGCAGAACGAAGTTAGATAAATCGAGATGCAATGACAAGATGTTATTTTATTGTGTTTCGATGATTGAACTGCCAGGATCTTGTGTGGTTAACAGCTCACAGGGAAATTGGACTGGACCTAAACTCGAAAGCCTCGCAGCATGAAAGGAGATTGGTTAATGTGAGGTGTGACATTTCAGCAGATGTGATACAATATCACTGAGAACTATAACTTGTGATTAATATGCACTAGCGTAACCTTATCTCTTTATCATGACTCACCATGAATCCCTGTTTATCGGTTATCAGTAATACGTATAATTAGGCTCGTGGAATCTCAATTATTCCGCCGAGTAAGAACTACTTTTAAACTAAGATTATTCACCATTATTAACATCTCAAGTAGCTTACATTAACGAAAATACAGGTAATATATATATAGGAAGATAGGCTGATAGATAAACAGGCTAGATAGATACATAGACATCAGTTTAGCTGACACATTTACATCGCCAAACTGAGACCGTCCGTTCACCAGTTCGACCGCTTTAAGAATTCAATTACAAGGAGCTGAGAGGCGTGACGGTTTGGAGGAGCAGTATCAGAGGAATCACGCCTCCACCACTACCACCACTAAATTACTGTGATTTTATTGAGAGGAGACTGATGATAAGAACGGAATAGAACAAAGAGAGAGAGAGAGAAGGGTGGGAGTGGCAGCCATAGATCGGGGAGGAATAAAGGAAAATATAAACTATCAAGAAAAGAAAACGTGTGAAATAAAGGGAAATATAAACTAAGGGAAAGAAATATGAAAAATGAGACGAAAAATAAGAATAAACAGGAATGACAAGACAAGAAAAGAGTGGAATGGGCGAAAAATTTTAACAAAAAATAAAAAAGGCGGTAACCCAAGAGCAGTGAACATCTTGGGACAACAGCCAGTGACCTACTAAGGAGAGACAATGAGAACCTTACGTATTGTTGAGCCAGCATTTGTTTTTTCACCTCTAAACGGATTTTAGCACCTGCCGAAGAAACAGTTAAGACGACCTGGGTTTTTTTTCGTTCGACCATGAAAGAACTTGAAAGATGGAACAAAGGGTTTTTTGTTTTATCTAATCAAGTGCAAAAACATGTTGGTGGTTGTAGTTGTTAGGTTATAATGTGTTAACGTCCTTCAAGAGCTAAGGTCTTTGAGCATAGAACACAAAGTCAGTCTCTACAATGAATAACAAGCAACAGATTTTAGGTAGGAACCACCCACTTTGTATACCTTAAGATACTGAAGACGTCAACTCCTTAAAAACGAAAAGAATCAGTATCTTCGCATCATCATCATCACCATTCTCTCTCTCTCTCTCTCTCTCTCTGAACGAATATTTTTCAGTTTCAGAGAGAAAAAAAAGAAGATATTTCTCATCCAACTTCCATGCTTTTAAAACGCCACACACAGCTGAATCAACAAGGTGAAGAAGGAGTGCCGTGTCATAATTCCTGACTCAAACAAAAAGTGCAGAAACATCACATCCACACGTTTAGGGAGTAAATAATCACACACACCTTAACAACGGAGAGATGTGTTCAGCAATTACTGAATCATAAAAGAACTTACCATTCATCCACGTACCGCTGTAAATAAACACTTTCTTTGTCAGGTTATTTGTGCAAAAACAAAAGCAGTGCGAGTCTGTCTAGGTCCTGGGTAGCGTTTGACAGAAGGCCCAACATGGTACTATTCGCTAAGTAGTCTAATGGTCAGGGTAAGTTTGCAGTGATATTGGGTATGTGATGGTAATAGGTGTGTGATGGCACTGGCTAAGTACGTGATGGCATTGGGTAGTACTGGGTAGGTATTAGGTAATTTTTGAAGGAATGAAATTGACCCCACGTGATATTTCCTACACAGAGGACTTGGTAACACGCCATCTTGTATTGCTTCAGTTCTCGGTACATGTCCTTAAGTCTTCTCAATAGGGGCAGTGTTCAACGTAAATGACTCCAACAATAACAGATAATCATTGACTTAAAGATTAGCTTATGTTAGTCAATGCAGCTGACGAATGACATAAACGTAATATTTTAAACCAAAAGAAAATCTTTAGTCTAACTTATTAAAGAGAGAAAATGAAATATGAGAAGCGTCACGCGAGACTGACAGAAGCAGCCACATTAGTAAGCATGAATGCACGCACTCAGGTCGTGGGTTGGGATAGCACAGTTCGATGGCCATAAATCTTGCTGCACTAGTGAACACGAACGTCGCATCATTGAACTTCGGATGTGACTAATAAAATTCGTTCTCCAATCTAATTACAAAAGGCAGACCAGGTTACTGGATTTGCTAACACCTGCGGGCTGATAGCTCAGTCCGGTTCACCGAGCCGTGATGAGCCCTTTACTTGGTAACCTACACAGCCTAACAACACTGTAGTGTAAAGGAATTCTTCAAATGATAATCCAAGTTTAGCTATTTATACTTCGAACTTCTGAAATAATTAAATTTCTGATAGTTACCGTACTGTGGTGACAACTCGTGATGGTGCAATCCCTGTACAGGTAATCGATGTTTAACTGATAGCATAAGTGTTGTTATTTAATGAATTGGTATTGGTAAAGAAATTCACTATGGAAATTTGAGTTATTAATTCCTTATGAGAAATTTGCTAAGTTTGAATGAATCAGGCAACTTGTTTGTATGATAACTCGGCGTTAAACGTAGACACAAGTTTAACTTTGTTTTCAAATGTGAAAAGAAACTTAGGCAGGCAAATTGTGTGGGAAGATCAGTCGCAAGACTGTGAATCGAATGTAAATGGCCGTATAAACTTATTCTAAAAGCTACAGGTCCTCTCCTGAATACCAATGTGCGTATGACGAGTGTCGGACCTCCCCAGGATGAACCTTGCAGCTTCCATTATATTCCTAAATGTTTGAAAGGCGGATGTTCTTACAGAGAGAGAAACGTACTGAGTGAACATGCGATAAACCTAGTTAATTCTAGGAACGAAATAGCATACGTTAATGGATTACGATATTTCCTTAACAGCAAGTGCCTTATGGACGCAAATAAAAATAAAAATAATAATCTTACAATTACATCGCACTGCCCCATCCCTCCGAGCACTTAATGATTGTCAGTGTGTCAGGCTGCTACAGGAATAATAACGACTAAGCCAGAAGCTATAGCAAGATTTTCTTGAGCTCACAGGTTCTATCCACAGTTAGTGTAATTTAAACTCCCATCTAATATACCCAGATTCAATACTACAGTAGGAATTAAACAAAATATATGCAGGTGGGGCTTTCTTCATACACCAACATGAGGGTCTCTGCTCACTAATGATGACTAAGGATATACATAAAAACACAAAACTGTGCCTGACACAAAATCTGGATTCCCTTACACTAAAGGTATGGAAACTGCCATTGTCCAGAAAACATAGCCAACATACAGCGTTACATCAGTTATGTTAGGTAATGTACGTACAATCGATCAGCGTTTCGGTTCAGAACGTTTAATACAAGTTAAGAAATGTCTCTCCGTTATAAAGTCTGGAGCGAAACTTAAAATATTCTACAGAACTGCAGAGTGAGCAACGCGAAGAGGTAAGTTATATAAGGAACAGGAACAAGACTCGGTGAGGGTGTGGGCGTACTAATGGAAATGAACCAAGTGGTAGACACCGGGGTGAGGCTTCACGCGGAAGGGTCACCCTAGTGTCGTCTGGTGTGACGGACATGGCTTCTTCAGGAGGGCCGGGCTGCCCCACACACCACATCGCACACCCCTCCCCTCGTGTACGGCTTCACATACGTCACCGCACGCCTCCCTGATCTCATCTGCCTAAATTTGCCCACATAAGTAGTAGTGTAGTCTCAGATCTGCAAATGTAAAGCAAAGACACCGTCTTCCCAAACTGGTGATCTCAACTCAGCCCCCAATACAATTATGTAACTTTCAACCTTTACCCGCAGGTGAATGTGATAAGCTTATAAACGCATTATCTATAAATGGGGAACGCTGATAGATGTGCCGAGGCAACTTACAGGAAGCGTGAGTCATTGTTAGGTCATACAAGGGTGGCGAGCGTCAGTGACTTGGACGAAACACAAGCTCGCCCACACCACCATTACCTTATGATGAAAAACTCAGGATTTCTCGTTACTCAACTCCTTGGAGTTACATTTGCAAACCTACTAGGATTCGGCGAGGAAAATATGTGCAATGGCTAGAATGATTCAACAAGAAAGTTTATCATTCTACTCCCTAGACGGGCTTGGTTTGGGCACAGGCCGGGCGGGAACGTCAACCTAGCCTTGCATGTCCGGTGTACCGGCTGTCATCCAGAACTTCCTGTGTACCGTTGTGTCATGTGTGCTAATGTGACCACCTTGTTAACGAATATGTCATGCAACGTGGGTTCTCAGACGTGTTGAAGGCAGCGCAGTCTCATGTAGCGGGATTTGGTGCTACTTGTTCCGGTTACAGACCATGTAGCCTCGCAGCTCAACCCCCCTGCAACTTTTCAGCTCTGAATGATGTCAGTCAAGGTGTATCACGACGCGCGCCAACATCTTGGTTCGTTCAAGAAAAAAAACCTGACCGCGAAACAGTAATTCAGTGTAAACGTGATATGGTACTCGACCTTACGTTTTTCTATCAGTCATTAAATTAATATTTATGTTATTACGTATTATTTGTAGTAGTACTAGAGAGATTTCCCAAACTGATGAATAATCTAAAATGTTTTCACAAACCTTCGCATGCAACTCTCTAAAATAAACCAACCAGTTAAATGTCAAACATCGCAATAGGCAGCCAGTCATGGATCACAACGATGATTGTAAACAAAGTCGAGTGAAATTCCACAGCGGCCTTGCTCAGTCGTCCACACAATACACTGAACAAGGTCACTGTTCCCAAGTACTGACTCAGTGACAGCGAACTGACAAGGCATGGACAGTATCCCAGTAAGCAAAATCCTACCGCTCAAATAACGAAAGGAGTTAAGTTTGCTTCGACTTTCTTGGTGGTGGGATTCGGCCCAAACGATTTTCTACGGCACTATTGAATCTTATAACTCTATCTAACAATGTCAACACATACAGTATCACGTCACACAAGCACCAACAACTACTATAGGGAAACATTGGAAATGTCGCATCACCAGCCCACTCAAAATGGCCATTAACTCAAAGCAAGAACTTGTCCTGACTTCCCAAACTAAACTTAATCCACTGAACCTGAAACTCAACTCCAATAAACAAACTGATTTATTCTATACTTTTGGTTGAAGGAATAAAAAATCTAATTCAAATATTGCTAACTTTAAAAGAGGGCAGCGGCCGAGTAGATACAGTACTAACCACCTGGCCTTGGGTCTTTTCTTTTTACACCCAGAGTACCCCCAGTTCACCCAATTGTAAATGGATACCTAACTTTACAGTTGTAGAAGTGAAGGTGGTCAAGTGCTATATGCCGCGCTGCCTATAAAGGACAGTAAAACTTAAGGGACCCACTTTCACAAATTTCAAGACTTCAGCATAGAACATAAGGAGTCTGCAATAGGCCGGTTGGCCTGTGCATGGCAGCTCCTGTCGAGTTACTACCACTCCCTATCATCCATGGATCTATCCAGCCTCCTTTTGAAACTTTCCAGAGTTCCCGCACTTACTACAAAGTTGCTAAGCTTGTTCCACTCGTACACCACCCTATTTGTGAACCAGTTCCTTCCTATCTCCCTCCTAAACCTAAACTTTTCCAACTTAAATAAGAACATAAGAACATAAGAAAATAAGGAGTCTGCAATAAGCCGGTTGGCCTGTGCATGGCAGCTCCTGTCGAGTTACTACCACTCTCTATCATCCATGGATCTATCCAGCCTCCTTTTGAAACTTTCCAGAGTTCCCGCACTTACTACAAAGTTGCTAAGCTTGTTCCACTCGTCTACCACCCTATTTGTGAACCAATTTCTTCCTATCTCCCTCCGTTGCTACGAGTCCTATCCTGCTCGGATATTATAAGAACTTTATCTATATCCCCTTTATTGATTCCTTTCACCCACTTAAATACTTCTATCATATCTCCCCTCACTCTTCGTCTTTCTGGGGAATGCAAGTTTAATTTCTTTAACCTATCCTGATATGGAAGGTTTCTAAGTCCCGGAATCACCTTCGAGATAACTCAACTACTGTACCCGTGACCTGATAAAAAACAAAAACACAATGACCTAAGGGGTATTAGGCTCTTCGCACCCAAACCTGACCTGACCTCAATCAAAGGGAAATCCAATAATAATAATAATAATAATAATAAACGGTTTATTAATAGAGTTGCAGCCGGTGGCTGAAAATATACACTTACATTTGATTTAGACATAATGATATAATATGCAGTGAATACATTTACAGGGCTGTACAGTACATAAATCAGGAGTTTTTTATTATTTTAACAATAGATGGGATGGTGCTGTTCTTATATCTATCGGTGCGGGCTCTTATGGGCTGAATTTTGTTGTAGTAGCGGACTGCGCGAGGTGGGTGGGGTGCTGCCGGTGGCAGGAGGTGGCGATGACGAGGGTGGTGCAGTAGTCCCCTGCCAAACCTTTCCAATGCTTGGTGGTGGAGGTCACTGAGGGATGGCATTTCCAGGGTGGAGAGAGCGTTGGTGTAGCCGGAGTATCCTGCGCCGAGCATGATTCTGCAGGCCCTTTTCTGTACCTTCTCTAGCTGACGTTGTTGGGTGGAGTTGAGAGAAGACGACCAGGCTGGTGACGCATCCTAATGTCGGTGGATGATTTTGTAGGTATCTCTATGATGGTGGGTGGGTGGGTGTGTGAGGGAGTGTGTATGAGGGCTGAGGGAGTGTGTATGAGGGCTGAGGGAGTGTGTCTGCGGGCTAGGGGGGTATGTACAGTAGGAGCGTGTGTATGAGGCCTGGAAGTGTGTGTAGGTGTGTGTGTGTATGAGAGCTTGGGAGTGGAGGCTTGTGTATGCAGTACAAGTGGTGAGGGAGGTCAGGTGAACGTCGACCTCCTGTTGTGTCACTAGACCACAAGACACAACTTCCTCCCCCCTTAGGTGGTGGGGGAGGCAAAGCTGTTGGTGGGGGGTGAAGCTGGGGGGAGAGGAAGGTGTGCTGGTGGTGGGAGGGGGGAGGTGTTGCTGATAGTGGTGAGGGAGGGGCAAGTGAGGCCGGTGGGGGTGGGTGTTAGGAGGTGGGGTGTAGTGGTGATGGTGGTAGGAAAGGTGGAGGGGGTAAGTTGATGAGTGGAGTGCTGGAGGGATTGGCTGTTTGGAGTGATGTAGGAGGTGAGTGTAGGTGGTACTGAAAGTGGAGGAATGTGAAGTAATGAGAGTGGAGAAGCTGGTACTCGAGGGTGGAGAGCTGGTCCTCAAGGGCGATGGTGTAGGAGGAGATGGCTGGTACTTGAGGGTGGAGGAGGACGGTAGGGAGTGGAGTTTCGATACATAGACGGAGGGTGTGTAGAGGAAATGTAACGAAGGGAAGGAGAACAAAGGCAATAATAACAAAGAAGGGGGTGGGAGTAGGCGAGAGAATTGCAAGGGTTGAAAGAGAAGGTGAAAGTATGAGAGAGAAGTGGAAGAGGAGGTGAGAGGTGGAAGATGTGAAAGCTGGAAGATGAAAAACGAGAGAAAGAGGAAGCGGTGAGAGCAGCTGGGAGGGAAGGTTCACCTTGAGCCTGTAAGTGAGCGACATTTAAGACAGCAACTCCCTGACTGGAAATTCAGTTCACGGACAAAACATTACCGGACAGTTTTACGCCCTTGGACAATATCCCACCAGAAAGTTAATATTTGGACAAAATCCCACCATGGAATAATAAACGAACCAAAATCCAACTAGATTAATTCATCTTCGAGTATAAACATTCTATGTGTAAGTGGGTATACACACAGTACGATGGGTTTGCGAGGTAAGACTTGTCAGAGCAACACACATATACAAGTCCCTTATGTAACACGTCTCCTTAATTAAGAACCGCAACAGCCAGGGAACTTTACTGTTGTATTGTTAGTGAGCTAAATTCTTACAGATTACAGCACGTATGTCTTAATTACTTAATACAATAAGAGCTCATGCCGCAAGTCCACGAAACACACACGAGGGTAAATAATTATCACTATTCGTCATTCACTATCAATACACCAGTAGGTTAACTTGTTCTGTTGGATCTACTGGTATATGCACAGTTGAATTCAAAATTACCTAGACACTTGGTAGTACAGTATTTGGCATTTAATTACCTTGAGGATCATTAGGTGAGGGGGATTGGAATTTAAACGTATTTTCTCTATTTTTATTTGTTTTCGGGAGTGTTTTTTTTCTTTCTTTCTTGTGGCTTCAATATATTAAGTGATGAAACGCAGCGTTATTAGATATATGACCCAGAAGTAGACGCCAGATATTTCCAAGAGTTGAGACTTTTGTTCACAACTGTACCTAATGTTCAGAAATAAACCGTAAACCAATATAAAACATTACACACACAATGATAATACAGTAATTCATTATCAGTCATCATGCCCTATCAATATACCACATCATGATTAGCTTCAGCTCGGCAAACATTAAAGCAAAATACAACTAACCTTTCCTGTCAGCCTCGCCTCGAAATGTACCCATTAAACTTTTTCACAAATATTCCTCGGAAAATAACACTTGCAGCTTGATCAAGAACACAGGCACTCGCCCTGTACTGTACTTTACTTTGAGAAAAAAGAAACTCGTCTGGAACAAAAAAGATGTTCCCACGACCAAATACTTGCAGAGTAAGTTTTCGCTACAGCATTAAGAAGTTAGTGAAGTGTATGTGTTGTAGAAGGTAGTTAAGTTCTGTAATATTGCCACAAATGGCCTTGAAACGTTTCACCGTCAAAAATTATGCTGTAAATTTCCACTGACAAACTGTATACAACATTTTTTTTTAAATCTGTAGCCTAAAAAATTCTCATCACTGTAAATTCCTATATGAATAATTGTTAATGAATATGGTATAAACAAGAGAATATACCTTAACTAGATGCCGTCTCTTACTTCTCTTCTGATACAATTAAAAAAGGGTGCAAAAGCACTGTTTATTGGCTGCATTAAGGCACATTAAGCACGTAGCTTGGTTGACTTGGAGCAGCCAAAAAATTTGCGCGCGCATCTTGTAGACAACAGCTCCATAGGGCCGATGGGGACCATAGGGTGCGTTCATCACACCTAGGGGCGCGTGTGAAGAGGGTCAAGCCCGGGGGTGCCGTTTGCTATTGAACTGTATGACCTGCTGTAACCTGATCCTGCAACACACGAGTGAGCAGGACCTCCCCTTCCTCTCGCCTCTGTTACTACTCCAAACAAGAACAGGACCGCCCCCTCCCGATCCTACACTACATGAGAAGGCAAGAACACTCTTGTCTTCCTCCTTAAGCTATAGTCCTCATCCCTGACACAACCTTGTCCATCCTCTTCCCCCAAACCCCCCCGCCTCCCCCCCCCCTCGCAATCCACGGCTCTCCCACTTACACACTGACCTCTCTCCCTCACCACACCTCTAAAGGCTTGGCAGCCCCCACAGGAATAAGCTTCAATTCTCCTTCTTAACATCATCTTTTCGTGTTTCCTTTGCCTGTATACCACTACTACCTCCAAAAATACACCCTGTCATACCTGGACATTAATCCCACATTAGAACACAGAAGCCTTTAAAGTGAGTTTTGATCAGTTACGTTGTTGTGAATCTTTCCTTTACACGATCTTAACCAAGACTACAGGTATACAGATATTTAGTAAACTCGCCATAAAAATTAACATTTGTTCAGTATATACAGTACATCGAGTACAGCATTACAAACAATGGTAAACAGTAAGTTGATTCAACCAAGGATACCTGGCATAAGAACATAAGAATGGAGGAAACTGCAGCGGAACTAAGGGCCACAATATTAGGCAGCCCCGTTTACACGCTACCCTTATCGCTCACACCTCTGTCCAACTTACAGTATATTTGAAGCTTCACACAGCAGACGTTAAAAGCCCATCTCAAGTGAAGTCCTTTTTATTAATGATAAACAATTTATTAGATCACCACAAGCTTCGTTCTATTTACAAACGTATAAGATGTATTTTAGCCCATCCCGGTGTTAAGAAATACTGGGTAAGTTAACATGTCGCGCACGAACATTTCTGGGGAATATATTGTATGTATACTTCGTACAGCCACTAATCGGATTCAGTACCTACCGGTATTAACATTCAAGAACTGGATGAAAATCTGCATATACAGCCACAACTCTTTCAAACAGAATAGGACGAGGAGGATGTAGTTATCCGGGACAGATCTGACTGAACCATTAATGACGACAGACGAAACGAACCAATCTAAGCTGGTCTAACTAAAGTAAAAAAAATAATAATTCTTACATTATCAGGATGATTTTGGTTAGTCCTTGCTCGCAGTAGACGTAACATGGGCATTAATTAGGCTTAATAAAAAAAATGATAACTGAAGAGTGAGAGATAGAGATTATGACTTTCTGAAAAGCCATGAAGATGCAGGTGACCCCTCCCCCCCCCTCCCAAATAAGTCCCGTATTACACGGAATCACCTAACACTCCTCAGGTCAGTCATCACGGTCCACCCTCGCGTGTCGCCTCACACTAACTTACATTGCACCACAGTAGGTGATGATGATTCACCCCCGGAACAAGGCAAACCACATGTTTACATCCCTAACCCCGTGTATCCGCAGGTGAAGCCATGTTGTGCGTGAGGCTGAAGGTATCAATACCTTAGACTATGAAAAGTAATTAAAGATATCAAGTGATGAGCCGAGAAGTCAGGCCTCCAGCCCTCAACTCACTTGGCCAACTGCCGCCTCCTGAACATCTCCTGAGGTGAACGGGCATTGTACTCTCCTCATCACAGAAACAAATTCAGTCCCCAAGTGAATCACTAATATTCCAACACTCCTACACGACACACACCAACATGTTACGTTTTATCGTCACTGTGTTGATTAAGAATGAATGAAGTTGTGTTTGTAAATCTAAAAAGTTTGTAATTGAGCCACACCTTCCATCGACGGCAGTGGCGGCTCAGACAACAACCACCTGCCTGAGTTTAGCGTCTACCTGCTTGACTCTTCAGGTACGTCCACCCAACTTTTACACAAACTCGCTACCTTCACCAACTACACAATCGTAAAGCTGTACTTACCTAATATTATGTGACGCTCCATTGATATTCTTCGAAATAAAAACACAAATCGTTAAAATAGTAAAAACACATTCAACCCCGTCTAAAAGATTGGTCGGTCATCGCTACACACACGTCCAGCACACACTGACTCAAACTTCACCTCACCTGAGCTACCTGGCGTTGTTTCCTCCAGGTGGCAGCACAGCGCGGCCCACCATCACCCTACACCACAGAAAACGGAAACATTGAAGGGGAACCTCTTCGAGCGATACATCTACTTGCATTTTGCTGCATTCCCGCTTCTTTGTTTGATTGCTGCACAAGACCAGTAACTGAAAATATGTTTTCTGCAGTAAAAACAGTTATGTATAGTTTATGATTACTCAATGAAAATTCAGAGACAAATATCTATTGAAACGTGTACAGTATTTAAAATAAGATGATTTTTTAAAATGGAGATGGGCTAAATTTACAGTAAAAAATATCAGCCTTAATGAGAAAAGAAGGGAGAATTTGCCACCACATAAAGTATAACATAAGAGAAGATTAAAATAAATAATACATCCAACATCATTTGCCCCCCTACACCGTTACTATCAAGAACAAAGGAAGGATCGTACACAGGCTTCCTTCCCTCGACAGGGCCACTTCTAGTGGGTGGCCATTAGGTCATCTCCGTAAATACCTGACTTGACCAACACTGAGGCAGGTTCAGATACATTCAGGCGCCAGTGCATGCCCAGTACTTGCCAACAGTGCGTAACTGAGACGGACCGATCGCCCAACCTGCTAACAAGCCTATCAGTGGCGAAGAGGATAAAAGTACAAAGAGAGTAAAAGCAAATGATGTACAGAGAATATACAGTACATGTAATGCAGCCTTAATCTTCTCTTTATGGATGACAAAATATTCACATATGGCAGAAATTAAAACATAAGACAGCATTAGGTTAATAAACTCGTGATCTATAGTTTACACAAGTGTCTAACCTGGTCTGCCTGTCTAGCGAGTTAGGCACAGAGGTCTGAGATTTGTTATCTAGTGTTCTCCTCATATACTGGTATTGTTTCGCCGCATTTACTGCCCCTGCTCTCGGTCATTCTTTTCTTCCTGTAAATAATTCACCAGGTCAACCATACTGGAAGAAAACTTTAATTTAGACCCTCACGAGTTAAGAGAATATACAATACAGTGAATATGTAATGTAGCCTTAATCTTCTCTTTAGGGATAACATTACTAATAAAAAATAAATCGTATCAAATATGTGATTCACACACCTAGAAAATAATTCCTATAACAGAACGTCATATAACAGATCATAATACACTGTCATCATTCAACTCTACTAAAACACGTGTAATAACTGAACTCGCTTCCCCGGGCTATCAGCAGAGTTCCCGAAAGATCGATATAGATTGATAAATAGATAGATACAGTATTAAGTAAGATAGACACAAATGTTCATATTGGTTCGGCATGGGCTAAGCCAGTGAAGTAATACAAACATCTCAACCAAAGACAGCCCAAGAAAGCTGTTAAGATATGAACTAGGTTTCCTTTTCTAATTCTTGGCAAAAAGAAAGTTGAAGAGAACACGCGCTTTGTGGCTGAATATGCTAAAAAATGTGTTAGTTGTACAGTTTCTTTGACAGATAACCAGGTGTTAGATAAATATAAAATCTTAATGTAGGGATTATGTCGTCATGTTTCCTGTCTTTATTACTGGTAGGGCTATCAGCAATTAAACAGTCGAATTTTTGTACAGCCAGTGTATTTATTTATCTAATGTAGAAACGACTTTGATGTATAAATATTTAGCTATCTATGAATGAGATGACTATATTATATAATTATAAGAATGAAATAAAGCAGAAGGACTACGATTTATCAGGCGCCCCCAAGCTTCTTCCACATTTAAATGAAGTTTAGAACCCCCCCCCCCCTTCCCCCACCTTTCCGCTGCCTTAGCATAAACAAGTAAATACTGTATATACTGCACAGTTCATAAATGAAACTGATATATCGTGTGTATTAGTTGAGGTTAGCCTTAAAAACTATAAATTACATTTTCTTTAATACTCTAACTATACAGAAAACGAATTTAGGGGAGCTATTTTATAAAATAAACCAAACTGAATTAGCACGTTGACGGCCAGCAAACCCAAAGAAGCAAAGCAAGAACTGAATTTATCAAATTACCCGAAGTCTCTGAATTTAAGACTATATCCAACTCTTTTAACTGTTTTACTGCCATACTGGACTGACTATTGACTATAATATATTTTCAATTTGAAATCTTGATTTGGACACAAAGATTTAGTATTATATTTAAAATGAACCATTAAGATAAAACACAGATGTTTGGAATGAAACAGTAACTGCGGCGGGACATCGAATTTTATAAGGGGGAGGTGCACACAGAAAAAAAGAGGGCTAATCTAGGTCAGGAATGGTACCTCAAAACAATCATTTAAGATATTTCCACGAAGCAAAGTGAGAACGGCGGTCGAGTGAATACAGCGCTCGTCTCCTGTTCCAAGGATGGGTTGCTCGATCCCCTGACAATCCCAGCTGTAAATACGTACACAAGATTTTAACTCCGGGAAGTGAAGGCGGTCGAGTGCAGTACCGGTCATGCTGCGCTCATGTGTACCGAAGGCTTAGTATACAGCGGAACGTATCCACACTATCCCTAACGTAAATCCAATGTTACATTTATAAAATTTGTAAATGTTTGTTTAAGTTTGTTATAATGTATTCATGTGCTTCAACAACTGAGATCTGAGCACAAAATAAACCTACAACCCCGCTTTTCTCTCAATTTGCAATTTATTTTCTGACCCATGTTTTAAATCATCAAAGGCATTTTTTTGAATGAAATACGGCTGCCAATCATGCAAAAGGACCGTGACCTCTGCTACAATTAAGATTAATTTAAGGCCTTTATTTATATTAATTATTACATTTGTCCATGAATTATTGATTAGTGCAGTACAATGAGGCTTCGACAGGCGTTGGGCGTGTTCCACCGAATGGTCACGAACCTATGCATTATGACGATAGAGACGTACGGCAAGCGATGAAGGAGGGAAGTAGGTCAGTGGACAGGAGAAGGAACAAGGTGGTGCGTAACCTACGTGTAACGCTTGTTTCATAAAGCTATTTACTGATCGATATACGACTGATATCCTTCTCTCTCATAACACTCACACATGAAATTATAATAAATGCGCCCTGGACAGGTATGGCAAGGAGAGTCAATCAGGATTACTTTGTAATACATGAGCTATTCCTGCAGGGGATGAACGAGTGTCCAGTTTCATGGTTAGGTCTGAGAAAGGGTTTTCAAAGTTTTCCCTTAGTCATCAAGGGGACAGTAACTTTAAATGTCGTACTTACTTTTTATTTTAAAAATACAACTTCGTTAAACAACAACTTAAGATACGTGTAAGTGGAACGGAAACCAATGACATGAATGGCAGGGCGTCCTTTATTACCGACTTTCTCAATAAGCGGCCATGACTCGCCCAGAACACAGACTCATTCAGAACACTGACTACTGGTATTAGCGAACTTCTTCTACCTACTATGAACAGTGATTTCCAAGCAAACATTCAATTATGAACGGAAAACAAAACCAGGACCTCAGACCAACTTACAGATTTTCTAAGTCATGAAAGAGTTGGAAGTTGTAACTCAAGAAATTGACTGACAGATGTCAAAATTTGATGTGGTCAAACTGTTGTGAACACTGAGGTACATGCAGAATCTCATTAATATTCATTAACTTTTGTTTATGAAGTAATCGGGACGATTTAAAATTTTTACTGATATATGTCTGGTATAGAACTTGGGGAACTTATGAATAAGAAGTTTCAGGTAAACTTTGATATTTTTGAGCTAACATGAATATTAAAACTTAAATACAGTACAGACGTACGGATATGGTCACTGCAATATGCCTCCAATGAAAATGGTGGTCATAAAAAAAATTTAAGAAAGATAATTAATTAAACGAGATTTGATAACTGCCACCTACTATATCCCCCCACCCTATATGTGCACGTTTTCCGATAAAACATTATCACTCCCATAAACCCATACCCATCAGGCGTACAAGTAGCCATTAATGCATAAACAATAAACCAGTTAGGATCCATACATAAGTAAGAGGGCATAAAAGGGACGTAATGACCGTCTGAGATCGATGTGTATGTTTACAGTGCGTAGTTTTGGTAACCGACCACTGTTGCCACAACCGTATGTCCCGCATACCCTCATGGCATTATTGTCGCTGCCTTGAGAGTTTTCGCGTGCTAAAAGCTGGTATCAATGTCAATTCATGTTTATTTATTTTTGAATGAGATTTGTTCGTGAAAAAATCTTAGTACGTTAGTGTCGTTCTAAATCGACAGCGTCACACCTTTCACTATTTATTTCTACTTCAGTGAACATGTTTTCCTTTCACTGTTTATTGTTTTAGTGAATCTGGGATTTTTTAAGTCCTCTCTCAGAAAAATGGAAGGTCATATAATCCGTCCGTCTGTCTGTATGTCGTTCCAAACAAGCATCAGTGCGAAATGCTAAATTTCCAAACTTGATAAATTCCCCCACCCCTAATAGATATGTCGTGCACAACAGCATACCATACTTATGTAATTTGACTCATAATTAACATTTTTCATCCTTATTTATCACAAGTATGACGCCTACTAGACTTAGAAAATTTGATGAGGACGAACATTACCTTCAGTCTGTTACATGTACGGTCACTTTGGGCTAAGTCTCAATGGAATAATGCTCTTCTGATGAGTACAACTAGTTTGTTTCAGTACAATCTGTGTGTGTATGAATTAATAGTTTGTTTCAGTACAATCTGTGTATGTATGCATTAATGTGTATGTATATTTGTGTGTATGCTTGCAATTTTTTAAGATATACTGTATACATAAAGAAAGTACAAAAAATAACAATCATAAGACCCATGACAAGCCTTCCTCACCCTTCCCCAAATGTTTAGTTACCATGACAACAAGTCAGCAGTGGTGCCTTGCCTCGCCTCGACAGCCAAAGGTTTCCCCTCAGTCTGGCACCACTGCTCGTCGCATCCTCACCACAATAACACAGCTGGTGACCGTAACACGTGGTGCCTTACTCCTGTGGTTGGCGTTCTGAAAATTACTAGAAATAGATAGTTTTTTCCATTATTATCCGATGTAAAGTTAGCGCTTTGCTTATCAAGTGAGCAAAAGTTAATCTCTTGTGAATGTGAGAATTGAGGTTAGGAATTCCATTGCTTCACACATTCTATCACTGGAAAATATGCATTAGTGCAACATTGAATTATGAGCAAAACAATATTTAAAAAATCATTTTTTTTAAGTATTATTCGCGAATGACGTGACGATTTGTTTATAATCACAGGCAACAAGACGGCGGCTAGAGGTAAGCAAGCATGTACTGTACTGTATATGAGTTAGGGAATTTCACTGATCGAGTGGTTGTAACACTTCCAACATTAAGGTATTATTTTATGGTTACTGACAAATTATCACTGGTCAACAATTCTGTTTCAGACTCAACAGCTCCTGTTTTCTACTAATTTGAGGGAGCGAACTTCGAATATATATATATATATATATATATATATATATATATATATATATATATATATATATATATATATATATATATATATATATATATATATATATATATATATATATATGTGTGTGTGTGTGTGTGTGTGTGTGTGTGTCTGTGTGTGTGTGCATATAGGGTTGGCTTTTTGTACAGAATGTAGATTTAATTAATTGACCATGTTATTTTTTTTTTGCATTTTTTTACATGAATGGGACATAGGAAGACATGGTGATTCTTAATGGTTTTGTAATGAAAACTACAGATAAATATATATGCGGTGATTTGAAAGAGATTAGGATCCTTCGTGATATGCAAAGTGGATTTACAAAATATTTCTTTGCTTCTGGGATGGCATAGTTATCACGTCTACAGCTAACAGGAAATTTTAACTCGGGCGACTTTGAGAATCTAGACTAACCTTTGTATAGTACGGTGTCGGACGCAAGAAATTAATCAATGATAAATCAGTACCACGAACAGAATCGTTAAAACATTAATTTCTTCTGTTAGTCACCTCAGTTCGTGTTCTGGTGTCTGATGGATGCTTGCGCGAATGATTATTTCAAGTGAGATTAAATGCAATCAATGACTAAATCTTAGTCGCCCTTGTTGAGACTACACAAACTAACCCAGACGAACCTAACCAAGACTATTCTAGGATTGTTTGGTTAGTTCAGGTTGTTTGATTGGTTTATGTTATGATAGTATGATAAAAAAGTTTAGTTATCCTGTTTTGTTATTTTCCCTACAGCCACTGTGGTGCACCCTGACCACTAACTCTTAATGTTTTTCGCTTGAGAAACTTAGCTCTCCTGGTTTAAATCTTAGAAACATATTACGTGGTTAAATATGATTTAAATTCCAAAAATATTAACCTCTAAAATAATTATTTTATAATTTAGAATGAATGACCGTGCAAACTGTGTTTACGGCTCGCATTTATAACCGGTTCGCACTCCCACTAACTGGTTCACTACGGTGACCCACTTTTAATGTTTTATCTGGTTTACGCCAGACGATTTTATTCACCACAGAGGGGACCCCGTAAAAGGGCATTAATTTTTCAGCATTCTTGTTAATAAACACACCCATATACATGCAAGTTACAAAATCTTATACATCTGCAATCATGTCCACATATAACAAAATACTTGAGAATATATATACACGGGCGCGATACATAACGAGCTTGTCTATATAGTCATACCTGACTGTGCGTGATATTGTGTCACGGTAGTAAACAACAGAGCAGCAACACGGTACAGTATCTAGTAATGTACTGTAGATCGATCTTGGGTCTACCAGTGCTGCCTCTCGCACGCACATACAGCCGAGGAGACGGATGACCATCCATCAGTGGATTATTAAGCCCTAACAAGTGATGGACGAAGCTGGCGAGGAAGAGAAGAGGCATGGCGGTGTGGTGGCAGGAGAGGAAAGGGCAGTTGGTCAAACCCTGCCCAGTGGTAAGGTCGTGGTAGTTGGGGACAGGCAGGCGAGGTTCTTAGATAGGACTTTCTGCGAAAGAGATAGGAAACGTAGGACTAGGGTGTGTTTTCCTGGGGCTGGGATAGGGCCTGTAGCTGAGAGGACGGATAGGGTTTTGTCAGGTGAGGGTACCAAGCCAGTAGTGTGTCTTAGTGCAGTGAGGAACTTTTCAGGAGGTATAGGGAGGCGCTAGGGAAGGTTAGAGATAAGGGAGGGATCCCGACAGTATGTGGAGTCTTGCCTAGAAGAAGGGTTGGCGGTGAGTGGCTGTCCAGGGCAATTGCTATAAATTGCCGACTGGAAAGACATTGTGCAAGCAATGGTTGGGCGGTCATTGATAACTGGCGACCGTTCTATGGCAACGACTACCTGTACAGTCGTGACGGGGTACACTTATCTCATGCAGGGGTAAAGATGTTTCTGCACTCCTGGAGCGTGAAATTGTCACTCCAAAGGGGGGGGGGGTTGCAAGTAGAGAGAGGTCAGGGTAAGTGGGAGTAAACAAACAAGCAGGTTCTGGGAAGTAAAATTGGTTACTCAGGACAAGGGGTAAAACAGGACCAGGGAAGGGCAGGTTTAAATGTATATTATACAAACAGTAGGAGCGTTAGAAATAAAATAGACTTGCTGAGAGCAGTTGTATGTACCGAGAAAGTAGACGTCATAGCAATCACCGAAACTTGGGTGAATCTGGCGAGCAAGAACTTTTTATCAGAGTATCACATGGAAGGAAGGGTACAACCTTTTTCACAAGGACAGGGAAGGTAGGAAGGGGGGAGGGGTCGCACTCTTCGTCAGAGATACATTAAGATGTTGTATTAATAATACAATAAAGGGTGAAATAGGAACCGAGTCTGTATGGGTAGGAATTGCGGAAGGAAGAGAAAAACTAATTATGGGAGTGATTTACAGGCCACCCCCCCCCCCCAAATCTTGGGAAAGAAGCAGCTCAGCCCATATGGCAGGAAATGAGTAGGGCAGCAAGATACGACAACCTGTACATTATGGGGGATTTCAAATTCAGAAGTATTGACTGAGGCAACATTATAGGTGACTATGAATCTGAAAACTTCCTAGACGCAGTTCAGGAAAAAATTTTAAAACAACTTATTACAGAGCTTACTGGAGGTGACAATATATTAGACCTAGTATTAACAAATAAAGAAAATATTATGAGAGAGATCACAATATAGGAAGAACTAGGGAACAGTGATCACAGAGAAATCAGGTTTACCCTAAATTGGGAAGCGAAAATTAATGACAATATGGTCAGAGTCCCAGACTTTCGATCAGCGGATTATGAGGGGTAAAGAAGGTACCTAGGTGAGGTCACTTGGGAACGGTCAGGTCAGTCTCCGGTAGGAATGGGTGAGGTCACCGGTGACACAAAAATTTATGACTATACTAAATTCACTAGTATATTACGTAAAGCACAGGAACAAAATATACCATACAGAAAAATAAGGTCACATAAGAATGAGCCAAGGTGGATGACCAAAAAACTTAAACATGACTTAGGAATAAAGAAAGGAATTTATAAGAAATTAAAGGGAGGGGAGGAGCAGCTCAGAGATAGGTATAATGATTTATCTAGGAATGTTAAGAAAACTGTAAGGAAGGCAAAGAGGGACTACGAAATCAGGATAGCAAGGGAATGCAAGGCGAATCCCAAGGGATTTTTCCAGGTATATAGGACAAAGGTCAAGGACAAAGTGGGGCCTTTAAAATCAGAGAGAGGGGAAGTGATCAATGATAGTGAGAAAATAAGCAAAGCATTAAACAGTTACTTCTTATCAGTTTTCACAGAAGAAATTCACGAGGAAATGCCAGAGGTGGAACTGATATGTATGGGAAATGAAGAAGAGAAACTAAAGGATATCACTATCAGAAAAGAGGATGTGCTTAAGAAGATGAATAAATTAAAGACAAAATCCCCAGGGCCTGATGAAATTTTCCCTCGTTTTGAAAGAGTGTAAGGGAATTGTGCCAGACTTGTGGAAACAAGCAAATGTAGTACCCATATTCAAAAAGGAGACAGAGCATTAGCGTCAAATTACCGGCCGATTAGTTTGACGTCAGAAGTGGGGAAATTTCTTGAATCAATTATAGCAAATAGCATCCGAACGCACTTAGAGAAACACAAATTAATCTACGACTCTCAACATGGATTCACAAAGGAAAAATCTTGTCTAACAAATCTGCTGACTTTTTTTAGGAAAGTCCATGAGGTAGTAAATAATGACGAAAATTACGATGTTATTTACTTAAACTTTAGCAAAGCGTTTGACAGAGTACCGCATAAGAAGCTTCTGAGAAAAATTTAGGCTCATGGTATCGGCGGGAAAGTTTTAAATTGGATAAAGTCATGGCTCACCGATAGAAAACAGAGGATCAGCGTAGATGGTCTTAAATTGGAGTGGGGCTGTATAACTAGTGGGGTTCCCCAGGGGTCAGTACTGGGCCCACTCTTGTTCATAATCTACATAAACGATCTAGATACTGGGATCAGCAGTGACATAAGCAAGTTTTCGGATGACACCAAAATAGGGAGGCAGATTAATTCAGGGCAGGAAGCAAATGCACTACAGGAGGATTTAAATACACTGCAGGAGTGGTCAGAAAAATTGCATTTGGAATTTAACACCGGCAAGTGCCGCGTACTTAATATTGGAAGAACAAATACTGTCATGTATACAGCCTCAACAACATCAACCTAGAGAAGTCGACTTGTGAAAGAGACTTAGGGGTACTTGTAAGCCCGGACCTTCAGCCTAGAAAACAGTGCGTTAATGTTCGAAATAAGGCAAACAGAGTATTAGGTTTTATATCTAGAAGTGTAAGTAATAAGCGTGCGAAGGTCATATTGCAATTATATCTTGCGCTAGTCAGGCAGCACCTCGATTATGCTGTTCAGTTCTGGTGCCCTTATTATAGAATGTTTATCAATTCACTGGAGTCGGTGCAGTAAAGAATGAAGAAAATGATTCTGGGACTTAGAAACCTTCCATATCAAGGTGGATTAAAGAAACTAAACTTGCATTCCCTAGAAAGACGACGAGTGCGGGAGATATAATAGTAGAAGTATTTAAGTGGGTGAAAGGAATCAATAAAGGAGATATAGATAAAGTTCTTATAATATCCGAGCAGGATAGGACTCATAGCAAAGGATTTAATTTGGATAAGTTTCGGTTTAGGAGGGAGATAGAAAGAAACTGGTTCACAAATAGGTTGGTGGACGAGTGGAACAAGCTTAGCAACTTTGTAGTAAGTGCTGGGACACTGGAAAGTTTTAAAAGGAGGCTAGATAGATTCATGGACAATAGAGAGTGGTTGTAACTCTCGACAGGAGCTGCCATGCACAAGCCAACCGGCCTATTGCAGACTCCTTATTTTCTTATGTTCTTAGTAGCGTACCGTGAGGAGCTCCCCTCACAAGTGGAGCAGTACGCGTGTGTGTGTGTATAGTATATAACAATCTTCCTCGTTTAAGAATTATTCGCAGGTATCCTTTTTTGAGCACCCATGGAATGTTTCCTTTTATCTATTACCATTCAGATAATATTACCAAACAATAAGTGATCACAGGAACTACTGTAAAGGTAAAAATTCTCGAGTCAACTTAAATTTAACAATATACTATTCATGACCCGTGAATAGCAACGTCTAAAGACTCTATACTCTTAAAAGGTTCTTGGTCGCGTGAGAGTATGTTGGGGTTGGCAACACTTGGGGTAGAAGTGAACCTAAATATTAATATTCGAGAGACAAAGCAAACATGACAATCACCATCAGAATAAATAAAACTAAAATATAACTCACACTAAAGTCTAAGACGTCATAGTTTTTACCTACTAACAGCACGTATTCAGGAGGGTGACGATGTTACCGTCAAGCTGTGTAATCAGTCATTTCCTGAAATAACAAAAATTTTAGGCAGTTAATGAAATGATTGTTTTATTCAGCTTACGTTAGGTTAAGCTAGGACCTGATTTGATTAGGATATATTGGGTTCGGTTTAGTTGGATAGGTTAGGATAGGACCTAACCTAACCAGGTCCTTGCCTAACCTGAAGGAGACATTCATTTCAATAATTTATTAATATTTTTTTCAGTCATTTCGTATATTACAATACTGTAACAGCGAGATGAAATTAAAGATTTTAGGTTTTTTTTTATTATTATTATTACTGTAATGTCGCGCATTAGAAACTTTAGGTCGGCACAGATTTCACCATCCTCACTTTTTTGGGGGGCCCTGACAGGACTCGGGGTCACAGCAGTCGCTCACCCAGTGGGACATGTATCTACTAACCTAGAATACGCTCAAGTACCTTAGTTGGTGAAGCGCGGTAATATATTTATAACACCAACAAGAGATAAAAGCGATAACAAAATAAAAACAAAATAATAATCACGAAACAAAATGCAAGAGTTCGTACACCTGTTATAACATGCAGAGTACAGTATATATTTTTTCTCACTAAGCTAAGTGTATTAAGTCGTTTGAAAGCTGAAACTCAGTAGTTCGGATCCAACACAATAAAAATTGAAGACTGAAAAAAAAGTTTAGGTGAGGCTTCGGGACCTTGTTAGAAGGTTGTCTGAAGGACTGTTATTTTCACACAGGCGAGAGACGTGTTTCAGGTCGTGAGGCGGAGCATGATAATACACGAAGTAAAAAGACTACCACAGTATCAAAAATCTGAAAATTACTAATACAGTACTTGTTATCTAATAATTAAATGAGAGTAGTCTATGCACCAATTCAATGGCATACCCTGATACAAGCCAATAACAAAGGGTCTATAATATATTTTAAAGTGTTACTAACCGTTACTGGACGAGTGGTTGAATGCCGTCCTAATATACTCGTAATTTCGAGGAATCTTTTATACCACCTTAAAAGGTGATGGCCAGAACAATATCCCAACTAAATCGTCACTGCATATTATCACCAGTGGCAATATTAAGTCAGTTTTAGATAGTCTAAAATCCTTCTCAGAAATTTTCACAAAAATAATCTTAGCTTGAGAAGGGTGAACATTCTGGACCTTTAAGGGCGGCGTTGTTTCTGCTGACGTTTACCTGGTGATCATTCTTCTATTACTTCTTACACGAAATAAATAAATTGATGGAGATGCAAAGTTGATTATCAGAAAATTATGGCCGCCTGGTCTTCCCAGGAGCAATAGTCCGCCTTCCTTTCTGGAGTGCTCCAGCCTGTCTGTTGCACGTGCCGGCATTCCGGCAAGTTTGGCGTCGTTCTAGGGCCTAGAACGACGCCAAACTAAGCAGGTCACGTGACTAATATTCGCGCGAAATATCATAAGCCTAAAATGTTTCTCTTCTTAACAACAAGCTATAATTGTTTATATTTGGTAAATTTATTATTTTACGACGAGGTGGTTTCATATTAATTTGGGTAACGAAACAAATTTTAGTTTAGGAGATTAAGGTTACTCACATCCCGCTTGCTAGTCATTGGGTGGTACATTCTTTTAAAAACACTTACTTTATTAGCTTATCCGAATTACTAGGAACGTAAGCCTATAATCAACTTAGTATTAGATTACTTTGTATGATAAATATTTACATTCATATTTACATTTATCTTGTCACTTTTCGCGATAACCTTGAGGAGACATTTACAACTGTATGTATGAGGATCGCATTCTCTTCAGTAATGCAGTTTCCTATATCATTTTCACAGTTTTAAACAGAAAGATATTATCTCTCTTAATATTTGGTTGTTGGGGACTGGTGGATTTACTTATAAAGAAAACTTGTTTAAAACCAAAGTTGTTGAAGCAAAGTAAAAATTATACTATCAATATCCTTTGTTATACAGCAGACACTTGATTATAAATAGAAAAGTATAGGATAGGAAGTAAGAGTTCGATAAAGATGAAACTAATACACGAATGAAGATATGGATACACTGATAGACAAAGGTTACATAATTACACTACAATCAAAACAAACTTAAAATATGTAAGTAGTCAAGCACACCAATTAAGTGCACCAAAACACAAATACACAAAACGTGAAAGAAACACTTCAACATAAAGAGCCAATTACCGGTTATCAATAAAACCTTGAAGCAGCCAAAGTAAATTCTTCAAAGCTAAAGTCACACTAGAAGAAGGAGCCATCACGTAGGTATTTGGTTTGTTACGTTTTTAGAACACGAAGGAGATATTATCGTTATTACTATTATTACTATTAGAGAGAGAGGGAGAGAGAGTGGTGAATTTATGATTGACTGTGATAAGCTATACTCTTGAAATTCCATACATCCTTCACAAGCTAATTTTATTTTACCTGTTAAGTCATAAAAGGTGGAGATTAGGCTGAATTAACACTAATAACGATCTACTTGGCTGTTAATTTCTGCTTTCATTTTTCTCATTCTACTCTGATAACGTTATACAGGAAATATGTAATTTATTATTTCCTTTATTACTGACTGACTTTAAACACGCTCGTGTATTTATTCATTATTGGTATGCTTTTACAGATTATGTAACAACAGGAATTCATCTAAGCGTCATGGGGCGAACTGACAGGCTTCCTGTTATCGCTACTGAAAACTTCAAACTTTTCGACGCTTCCTTGTCATGTCTCACGAGAGAAGAAACTTTGTGATGCCTTATCAAGGAATCATCGTAGTGTCCTTTTCCTTCCCAATAACTGATAAGATATATATAGTTTACGAGTGTATAGCTGAGAGAACTATCCTCCACACCACCATACACTAAGCACACCGCCAACATGTCATTCCGCCACCCGTCAACCATCAGGCTCACCCCGGCCATGCAGAGGAGGTTCTCCAAGGAAAATGAAAAGAAGAAATCGACCAAAGTCAACGAGGAGAAACTAAATGTAAGTAGAGAGCCATGACCACATTACGATACCTTTTCATTATCTGCTCAGGTCTTATTAATCCCTTGAATTAGGTGAAGTGACCCAGTAAGATAATATCAACTGAGAACAGTAAGCTAATTAATCCCCACAGTGCCAAGACTTGATATCTTAAGGACGAGACATCAATTCTTTGAAAACGATGATGTAGTCGCTTGAGTACGATGAAATTATACTCAATGCGTCAAGTCACTGTCTTCAAGGGGCTAAACTGCACAAATATTTCGCTCTTGCAGAATCTGTTCTCTGAAGGTATTTATGATTTCGTTTCCCTACAAAGCCCCCCAAAAAAAAAGTTAGTGTGTTCTTGCCAATGTTATGACTCAAACATTTAATTTAAATTTTATTCAAAATCTAAATCATGAATTTTACCGTATCAACATTTGGTGTATCATTGTTGTATACTGCTTTTGGCCTTTATGCTTTTGTTCATTGTCTTATTTTGATTGCATACGTGTCCATTTTTTATTGTTGATGTTTAGAGTATATGCTATCTAGAATAGGCGCTTATTTAATGTCGTTGAAGCGCAGTTATGTTCACTAACATCTTACTTTCTACACATGATTAAGAACCACACTGTATAATGTTCAAGTGTTTAAGTACGGTCCGCTGTCTACACAAATAACATTTTATAGAAACAATAAAGATTATTATAATGAGCTTAATTGCTCCCATCAAAGACGCCTTAACTAACGATACAGGAATTACTTTATGCCAAAAGTTATAAGGCTACTTTGGTAGCCTTATAACCTCATATTCACTACTTTCCATTGGTTTATGAATAAGTAATTATTTTCCTACGTACACTATCATCTGACTTCCTGGAAAAATCTTGACGCTCACAGAAAAATTAATGAATGCATTTGTCATGATCAACAACGTTCGAGTTCAGGAGTGAAATATTAAGTACCTGCACTAATTATTTCTTCAAGATTTGTAGTTATGTACAGAACACCGAAATGTTTGCAATGTCTCCTAACACTGATACAATTATATCTTACTACACAGTTAAAATCTATCCGTGAGCGTCGGGAACGCCTTCAGGCTATACTGCAGAGCCGACGCTTACCCCCTCTGATGCCCACCCCCAGCAGCAGCAGAAGTAACAGCAACACCAAAAACCCTCACCAGCCTTCCAACATGACCCTCTCTCCACACTGGAAGGAGAAGGAGCAACCGAAACCAGAGAGACAACCCACACCCCAGCCTAACATTTCCAATTTGCGCCTCACACCCTTACCGTAAGTCTTTCAATTTTTCACTTCTTTTGCCCCAACGTACTCCTGCTTTTATTGCACTTAATATATCACGAGTACAAAGAGAAACCCAGGAGTTAAAATGGACCATTTATTGTCTTTAGTATGAAAGGTCACAAAAATGGTAAAGCACTAGTGGATAAACACAACACACGGAGGTGTGCCTGAAGTGCATGACGAATGAGTGTATGTCGGCACTAAGTACGCTGAACCTTATCAGCGTGTCGCCGGTACACATCCGATCATTAATACTGGTTTACCTGTAGGTAAGGATGCAGAGGCCGAGTGTTTTCAGCATTTGCCTCCTTTCTTACGGGTCGATGGCTGGCACCCAGGGCATCTTTAATCTACCCAGCCGTTTGCTATTTTTTTCGTATAACTAACGTAACTTTTTTATTCATAAATATTGATGACGACGTAATTATATGAATAACATAAATTTATTAATAATAACAACAGTAAAAAATAATAATAAACGTTGATAACACGAAATAAAATAATAACAACAATAATAACAAACAATATTTTTTACTAATATTACTCCTTTACCAACTTGCTGAAGTAAAGCATTCCATCTTTTGTTAATCAGCAAGCGTCGCCTCTTGCGTGACACAGGGTACAACTATTTTGGGGTCCAGTCATTTTACCTGTGAATATTTTATCAGCTGGACGTTCAGGGAATTTCTTTATATGATGGCGACTCATCATTTTTTTTCTTCTCATATGCACTGTATTATATTATGTTTTTATTCGATTATCCTGACTCTTGAATTCCAAAGAGACAACAGGGGCGTGGCAGATTTAATACAGGATACAGTGCGACCGGTACAAATGGTCGACCAAGAATGGGAAAGTTGGATAACCTCTTTATCACTTTATACAGACGCCACCCCTCTCTTTCTCTCCTTCTTTTCTGCCAGGTCCCGAGGAGGTCACTCAGATCGCCTGCCCGATATCAGGCAGGGACAGGAGCAAGAACAGCCTGACGACGACGTCCAACGCCCGGCCACACAGGAACATCTACAACAGATGCACGACCAAATGACACAGGATATACAGCAGCTCATGCAGCAACAGATGCAGCAGATGCAACAGCTATTAAATCAAAAGAAAGAACAGCAGTTGCGGAAACAGAAGAAGCAGGAACAGTTAGAGCAGGAACATATGCAGCAGAGGGCACAGGAGGCGCATGAGGAGGAGAACAGGAAGGTGGGAAGAGGGTTATGTTACGTTTTCTGTTTGTTAATGTTTCCTGGGTGAGTCTACCTGACATAATTACATCACTTGATTCGCAAATCAGTGTTGTGCGACATAAGGAATCGATGAATACTTAAATGAAAAAATGATGAGCATGAAAAACAAATGACAATCAAGACAAATTACTTTCTAAACAAATAACTTGCAAAGCGACTGAACATTCTTCAACTCCAAACAACACATCGTCAATGTCATGTCAGAAAATCATCTAGCATACTACCACAAAACTAAATTGCCAAGCACGCAACACTCATATAGTTATATCCATAATTAGAAAAATGCAAAATTTATTATTATTTGTTAAATTTATAAAACTGAAATATTGAGCGTCACCTGGTTAAAAAAATGTGTTCCCATTTGTGACATTTACAGAGAACCGAGGAGGAGGAGAAGCCACAAGAACAGCCTGAAACAGGAGAGTCCACTACCCCAACAGCAGACGAAGGGGCCACAGCAGACACAGCAGCAGACACGGCAGCAGACAAAACACAAGAAAAAGAGGACACCTCTCAAGAAGCTGCTGCTAACGTTGAGGTAGCGTGCCTAATGAGAAATTATCCTAAAATGTTTAATACGATGAAAATTTGGAATTTACTCTGGTAAAGAAAACGAATTAGCACAAAAATTAAAGGGTGACTGGTGCTGGATTTACTGTAGATAGATATTTATTCAGTAATATCGCCACACAAGTTCACATTAAGCCGCGTAACTGTAGTAAATATTAAGCCGATTTAATTAAGGTAGGCTTAAAAAACAGATTACAAGCCCATTTATATTATGCTGTACTGCACCGTGCTTTACAGTACTTCAGAGGGGTAATGGTGGAGAAAACGGTTAACACAAGAAGGGGTTTATAGAATTGGACCATAATTCCCAGAGATATTATTTGCATAGTACTAAATAAGAAAATCGATACAACAATGCCTCTTAGATATTCTCAGTAACTTGTCTCTAGTACCCTCATTTTTGTCTAATTAATCATATTTTTTTTAGCTTATTCCCTTAAATTTTACCACATAACTCCACATTCCATCAGTCAACAGTACTGCCACTTCTTTCACTCACACCCTATCCCTGGCTTTACTCCTTTCACCTGTCCCAGCTCACATCTTCATTGCTCTAACAGCTTTTACTATACAGACGACCAGACAGCTTTAACCATTCTTTTCTGATCATCCTTAGTGTATCTACCTAAGTCTTGATATTTGCTATTCCTTATTTTTTTTTGGGGGGGGGGGTAACTGACTACAAGAGGTTAATGTTATCGCTCACACACCCTTGGTCTGGATAAGAGGAATACAATTAACCTGGTAATCTGTTATTTCAAGGAGAAGCATGAGAAGGAGGACCAAGAAGGAGCAACAACGGAAGAAGGAGGGGAGAGAGAAGGAGAGGAGGAGGAGGGAGTAGGCCAGGAAGCCGAAGAGGACGACATCTCGGATGAGGTGAACGACATCGTGGAGGGCATCAAGAGTGGTGACTACCGCCTCCAGCTGAGCAACACTGAAAGGGCTCGGGTCCACCTCTCCTCCAACAACCCTCCCACCAATCAGTTCATCCGGGCAGGAATCCTCCCTCCACTCATCGCCTGTATGGAGAAGGGTGACAGGTGAGGGTTGGAGAGAGTAAGGGCTAGAGAGGATATTTTGTCTCAGGATACAAGGATGTTGTTTCTAAGACCAGATCTGTCTACTAAACTTAGTAACCTAACCTAACCTAACTTAACCCAAACTTTACCAAACTACAAATAACTTTTTTTTTTGGCACACCAACAACACAATCTGACCCTAGAAACCACATACATCCACGCCAATCGATATGTTTAGAAACTTAAGGAATAGCAAAACTCCATGGAAAATCTTCAGGGTACCAAAGTTCGTTAGTTCACGTAGCCTGCTCTTAGAGACCTAAACTCATATGCTCCAACCAATCACAATCTAGCTGTTAGTCGCTTCCTAGCCACGTGTGGAATGAGGGTGTCAGTACAATAATATTATTGTTTTTATTTCAGTCCTGAGCTGCAGATGGAGGCGGCGTGGGCAGTGACCAACATCGCCTCAGGCACCTCCGACCACACATGGGCCGTCGTGGGTACGTTTGATAAAGGTTCAATACCGTATTAATGTACTGTAAATCTGTAATGATGTTTCGTGTTACCTGAAGTATAGACTTATTTCAATTATTAAACATCCTGACGTTACCTGGAAGAGTTCGGTTAAGTTAGGTTACCGCTAGGGGTGTTAACTATTAGTAGAAATAAGCTGGGGTGACTAATCTGCAGGTGGCCACATTTTTTTTTTACTAATACTTGTATAATCACGCAGGCAGGTTCTTTTGTTGGGGGGGTTTAACCATTCATTATGCTGTTATTTTAATGCATTTAGTTGCTTCGACAGTCAGGATCATTCAGTGCCATTCACAAAGTCAGTTTCCATACCAGCCCAACTATTTTACATTAAGATATATAGTATAGTATACCTCTTACAATCCGGGGGAACATTTCACGCCTCTCATTAGCACAGGACGCTTGAGGTCAACACATAACGACTTAAATATCACCAGCGAGAATAATCCAAAAACGTTGGCAAATGACTGTTAGACGGCCACCTGTCGCCATGATGTAGTGAAACTGATGTCCCTATGTTATTACAGTATTTATATCATATTCTAATATTTCTAATTTGCTTTTTTTATTTAGATCTTTGTCTTATTTCGTGTCTAGTTCTCTCAGCTTGATTATGTCCATTTGATATTCACCCTTAACAATGTAATGTGCGGATAACAAAGAATTTTAGTCAGGTACCGATACAAGCACAGGTCCAGTGTAGTAATAGGTTATCACCTGGTTGCAACAGACTCAGGGGCCGTGGGGGTGTTGGTGCGGCTGTTGTCTTCACCTGACATGGGGGTGAAGGAGCAGGCGGTTTGGGCGCTCGGCAACATCGTGGGTGATGGGGCTGAGTGTAGGGACAGAGCCATACAGGAGGGCATCATCAGACCCCTCATTAATCTGCTCTACGTCACTATGCCGGTCTGTAACTACGTGTCTGAAACCAGACTTGTCTGTCTGAATGTATTTATGCTTGTCAAACTATGCCTGTCTTTAACTATGCCACTCATCAACAATGTCTGCACCAAGTTTATCTATTTATTTCTTGTTTGTGATTATGACTGTTTTGTAACTATCTTGGTCTGTAACTGTGTTTGTAATTACGTGTCTAACATATATATACACGTCCCGGTGATCCCAAGAAGTCAGTAACCAGCTAGTCTCTCCCCTACAGTTGTCACTACGTCGTCAGGTGTGTTGGGTCATCACTAACTTGTTCCGCGTCAAGAACCCGATCGTGTCCCCCGAGGAGCGCAAGGAATGTGCCCACGCCCTCAAGGACCTCGTAGGACACATCGACACACAGGTTCAAGGTACTGTGGTTACTGTTGATGGTCTTACAGAATAGATAACACACAACAACTGTCTAGCGGTTATCATGACTGCTTACAAGCATCATCAGAGACTACTGCTCCCCCTCACTACTGCTTGTATGTCATAGAAGTTGTTGTTGTAGCTATTGAATCCTCGTGAGGGAACACCACCACAATAAACACACCTTTCGCCTGAAACACCTGCCTTCCCTCTTCCACCTTCCCACAGCAGTTGATACACTGGAAACAAAGACTGGCAGCACGAGACAGACAGAATGACAGGAAAAGAGTGAGAGAGAAGAGAGAGCGTTAGTTACGTGATCAGAGCACCAGCGTAACAATCACGTTCCTTCACCAACACCACTGAGTCCCGCCCCCTGACCTGAGGGAGAGATATATTTCATTACATATATAACCCATCTCTGTATAAAGCTTTCTCTCGTAATTTTCAGTTGATACTGGACTAGTGTATTACTAACATTGTTACGCGTTTAAGGACCTTAGTTGTTGAAGCGTAGTAATATTATAACAACAACCCCATCTCACCAGCTGACGCCCTGTGGGGGGTGGCGTACTTCGCGGACCTGGGTCCCCAGGCCATTACGGAGCTGGTGGAGAGCGGCTTAGTGAGGGACATGGTGCAGCGCCTGTACTCTGACCACGACAGGGTAGTAACAGCTGCTCTCAGGGCCACTGGCAGTGTCGCGGCCGGCACTAATGAACAGGTGAGCTGGCACTCTTGAGCAGGTGAGGTAAACTCTCCATTGAGTCAGTGCTCGTAAATCTAGAAATTAAGCTTACGTTGGACCTTATTTAACCACATAGACTCAAGCTAATTAATCTGTCTGAATACTAACAGTATAGCTAAGCTATGAAAGAAAATGGAAAAATGTTGAATTGTTTTATTTATGTGGGGGTAGACGGACGCCGTTGTACAGGCCGGCGCGCTACCTATATACCGTGAAATGCTAAGCCACACCAACCCCGGGGTGGCTAGAGAGGCTGCCTGGATCCTGTCTAACATCACCGCAGGCACTACCCGCCATATACAGCTGGTGATGGACGTACAGGTCGTCCCAGCTCTCATCTCCGCCGTCGAGAAGGTCAGTGAATGTGTGATGTTAATGAAATTTGTTGATTAGTTTTATTTAGTTGTTTCAGATATTTGGATGGTGATGAAAGGTTTTTTATTTCTTGAAAGTGGAGTGAAGAGACATATGAATAGAGAAGCATAAATGGATAGAGGAGGACAAATTTTATATACCAATTAAGAAATGGATAGAGAAAGAGACAAATTAATTATAAATGAATAGAGAGACACATACTGTAAAGGTCAAATAATTCAAGACTTAAATGACGATAACCCAATGACTAAGTATGGTGTTTTTTAGTTAGATAGTAAAAGAAAAAAGTATATTAATTTCTAATTGTTGGTGGACTAGTTTAGTTACCAACCTACAGTATACACGCCTAAAGACCCTAGTTGTTGAAACAGTAATCCATTATAACACCATCATCGATAATGACAATCTTCACCTGCCCAAATAACTCGTGTGTCATTAGTTGAGACTTCCACCGCCAGAATGACGCTGAGCTGCGGAAGGAGGCTACGTGGGCGTTGTCCAACCTGACGGCTGGGTGTTCAACGGAACAGGTGGACGTGCTGGTGAACACGGGCGTGTTGAAGTGCCTCTGTGGTGTGTTGGCTGGTGATGACCCGGGCATGGTGCTCGTCGCCCTAGATGCTATCAATAACATCTTTAAGGTACGATCCCTACATATTATCAAACTGCATCGCTGGTTGAAATCGCATTACTGTATATCTAAGATTTCTGAGTGTTTTCACAATTATATAAAATTTCGGGATGGTAACGACAGTCTTTGATATCTAGATGCTATCAACAATTACTTACGGTGCAGTCTTCGCATATTACAATGCATTTAATATTTCTGAATCGCCTGCTAAAAGTTATGAAACTTAACATTTGAAAATATATAAGTAATGATGAATGCTTAAGAATTTTACTGCATTGAAATTTATCAGATTATTGTATTGGTGTAATTTCCGGGTTTTTCTCATGTTTATGTGACCAAAGGTTAATTACCCTTGCAGAAAACGGAGAAAGACGAGGCTACTGCGCGTATCGTGGAGAGTTACGGCGGTCTTGAGACCTTGAAATCTCTCCAGAGCCACCAGGAGATGCAAATTTCCAAGATGGCCAAATATCTCCTAAAAGCTTACTTCCAAGATGGCCAAGAAGATGAGGAAGAACAGGAGGAGAAACAGCAGTAGATATAAGAAGGAGAAAGGGAAGATATACTGTAGTTCCCTCATAAGTTTGTCATCACACACGCTGGTCTTCACATATTTGCCCCGAGCTGTCAAGAGTATTCTTAAGCCGCGTACACACTGAGATACATTGTTGCGCAACATTGTCTCTGGACTGTTTCGCGGCTGTCTCAGAAAAGTCCAAATTTGTTGAGCGGCTGTCTCGCAACAGTCCAGAAACATTGTTGCGCGACTGTTTCTAGACAATGTATCTTGGTGTGTACGAGGCTTTAGACACCGAGCTCGGTAATAGTCGATTGAGTATAGATATGTCAAATATCAAGTCACCTTCGAGGTGAATTTTGAAGAAAAAAAATTGAAATACACGGTATAGCTAAATGTCATTAAACAGCATCAAGGTTTGGCAAGAAAGATAGCATGGGGAGTAAGAATGTTGTCCACATAATAAAGAAAATTGAATCCAATAACACTTTTTTTGGTTTATCCCAATATCACCTATAACCACACATAAAATATCAGCATTCAGAGAATGACACATTACTAGACTGTCTAGGCCTTACTGGTTAATGAGCAGGGCATGGTCATATGGAATTAATTTCACGTCTCTACTTGGTTTGTAGGTGAATAAAATAATAATTTACCGTAATTACGGCACTGGATCCCCGTGGCGACCATGCTTTGGTTCACAATCATCTGCTATGCGGAAGCGTCCGAGGTAGTTGTTTACGTGTCAAGAAACCAACGATTATCTCACCTGGCGTGTTTATTAAGATTTATAATGGCTTGAAGTAGTTTTTTTTTGTAGAGAAGTTTAGATGATAGTAAGTAAGAAAATCGGAACGACAATGTACAGGTTAGGAAGTTAGGTAAGGTTAGGTAACTTAGGTAAGGTTCTAATAGGCTCTGCGCATTGTTGTTTCGATTTCTTTACTAAGTATCACCCAAACAACGTCTGAAAATTCGGTGCAATTCCATAAAGTCCTTCTGGTGCTAACCGTTTCCTCCACCATTACCGGATTTCTTATCATTTTGGTCATGAAGTTTATAATTATATGTTCGACTGTAACAGCACGTAGCTTACCGTAATGCTTTTAGGGTGACTGGTTTTCATCTTCCTTGACAGCTTGTCTTCATCCTGGTATACGTGGAAACATTGAAAACAAAATACTATCACAGGAGACCTCACACACCCACGTCCGAAAACACCAGTCTAGTGTTCAAACAACGCCGTTTTAACTATAACGAGTTTGTTTGGTGGCGATGAAGGATTGTTTATGACGAGAACGATAATAAACGCATTCCATCTTTCAAATTAAAGGTTTTCATGTTTTTCTTTGCTTACATAGAATTCACGTGCATAAAAAGCTCAGATCTGGACAAAAATATAATACGTTCGAAAATGACTAAACTTGTCCAATTGCATCTGTTACTTTTCAAGTTTGCTTCAACTAGAACAATATACGATACATCAGCCTACACGGGATCTGCCATGTTACATATGTAAATTACATTGGTTCAAAACCGAAATAAGGTTTCAAATCAAGGGACTTTTAGGCAAGACATTTGTGGTTGTTGTAAATTACAGTGTGGTACCAGTTGTTACATGGTGCCTAACCCATCGTGATACTGTGGGTTCGCTCACCTCAGTTCGCCGTGCTATCCCAGTGTTACGTATACCCTCGTTGTGAAGGACTATAATAGCACTTCTTGCGATATCTCCTCGATAATTCCTCGCTCCATTCTATGTAAGGTCCCGTTGATGACTGGCATGGCGTTGGTGTCCATTTACGACATCCACTCCGAGTCATGTAATATTATTATGATCGGAAGCCTCGGAAGATCACATCGTTCGAAACATACTGTATATACTCATTCATGCTCAAAGGTCGCAGAAATAGAACTACAGTACCAACCGTTCAGAAACAGGTCAAGTAACATTGTTCGGAAAGCCTCGAATCACATCGACCCCGTGACTAACAATACTTTTTGGGGAAGGCTGTTCAGTACTGTACCAACAATTATTATGTAACCCGGTGCCATAAACTGCACAATACACTCGGTGATGACTTTACTACTTCATCACAAATACTAATGTGAATATGAATCATCTCTGCTACAAAAATAATCTCTGCTAGACAGTAAACTATTACATGATGTCTGACAATATGAAAATGTGATGAATAAATTATCTAATGTGTACATGTGACACGACATATTTACATGTTTCACGTACATACATAATACTACTACATATATGTGAGGGGAAATTAATTCTCACGTACCAGGAGTTCGGTGACTTTTTATACAGTTAATTTTGCCCTTTCTTGACCAACAGCTTTTACAGTCAAAGACAGTATGACTAAATATATTATTAGGATATTCAACCACTATATTCAACAGATAATATTTATTGAATGATAAATAACTTACACATCTTACAGTAGCAGAGTACATCTTGGCCCTCAGGGTCTGTACAACTTTTTCCCAAAGGAAACTTCTTGTATAGTCTCATTGAAACTTAAAACAAGCAATATAAATAAGAATAAAAACACTGAGGTAATGTAAACAATATAAAGGATTGACTGGCGAGTGAGAGGGAAACTGTGATAAAAGAGGGAAAGTGAGATATGGGTGAGTGTTGTTGTTGTAACATGAAAAGTGTATGAATGGATAAAGTATAGTTTTGAGTACATGAGAGAGACAGAGTCAGTCAGTATAAATCTAATGTGTTATGATGTTGGCGTTAATAAAATGGATTTTACCTCTCTCCTCCTTATAGTTTTAATCCTGATGTAAATATTGGCTCACCATCACACAGGAGGAGTAAAAACATCCACTTACAATCACGGCGACCTTACTCTCTATGCATGGCACATGGCGAATATTTGGAACATTTGTTTGTCTCATAGTCTATGAACACACGAAAATATTCTAAAAAAAAGAAGAAAACAGATTCTACACAAATTTTGTCACTACCTCTTCCTGCATATATCTTTGGGTGGGAAACAATATATACATTAATTTGTTAGGAATCACCAGAGTTCATTTGATGTTGTTGTACATTATAATATTATATATAATCTCAAGTTCACTGTTTGCTTGTAATTATGCCCATAAAGATGTAAACATCACACAAACGTATGTAATCAGTGCCCTGACATGTCTTAGGTTACTGATAGATATATACAAATAGCAGTTTTAAAAAGAAGTGACTGTCAACCATGCATGACAAATGCTCACAGTTGTTGTCACCCTTATACTTATTGGCACTGCTCGCTGTCGTCGCCACAGCTTGCTGACGTCACTGCCTCTTGATGGCCAATGCCTTATGCAGTCACTAGTTACTTGGCACATGACACGCAATTGACTGTCACTGCCAGTGATGAATTAAGAAAGGCAAGTCCTACTGTCCTGTCAACCGAGTGACTTCTTATACCATTTACTCCTTAAAAACTAGAATATTTTTCATGTGGAAACAGCTCAGAAATATTCCACTGCTATTCAACTGGATACTTGTGCTGATTGGTTGACAGCTGACTGGCACGGCTTAATCAACATCTGACTGACCACCCAAAGACAGGCCACACCACTGAGAGAAGATATTGGCCAACCAATAACAGGGTTGCTACTGACAGGGCGTGTGACGGAGATGGGGTGGGAGTGGGGAGGGGGGTGGCGAAGGGGCGTGACAGCCATAGCTAGTGTCTAAGAATGACTAGGACGTGATTAGTCCCCTGACACCTGTTCCCGCGAAGAAACCAAAGTCCGCGGGCCATAACAAGGTTCCTAGTTGAGTATCTTAGTGTTGTTGATGTTGTAGATTAAGGTGCTTCAACTAACCAGTCTTACGTAGCACCGAGCAAAAGCCTACTTGACTGTTTTCATCACTCAGCTCCTAAAAAAAATCAGGAATACACAACACCATGTCAGCCTAGCAAGGTTAAATGTCCTTGCTGTTATATATATATATATATATATATATATATATATATATATATATATATATATATATATATATATATATATATATATATATATATATATATATATATATATACAAACATTAAAGTTTTTAAGCACCTAGCCAACTCGAGTAGATCCATAAGTACTGTATTAGGATTCATGGAGAGTTATTCATTGTGTCCAAAATGCATTTACCAAGTAGGACTGACCGAAGGGCAAATATTGAGCAAACACTTTTGGCAGTCATTATTGGTACTAATTCATATTATATACAGTTCCAGCATTGACTTAACTCCATTAGTCAATACAAAATGCACATTTAACGGTTTACTTTTCCACTGTCAGAAGTGCACTTATTGTTTCTAATGTAAAGGGTGAAACACTGTTCAGACAAGTTGTCACATAACAATGTTTATATTCATTCCAATGAATAAAAAACGACGCCAAGACTAAACTCACATACGTAATAAAGTTTTATTTTTCTAAAGTAAGGAACGGAACAACGCCACTTTCAGAAAAAGTAACTCATAAAGGAGCTCCCCGAGGATAAACTATTGGAACCCTTTACCGGGTAAATGCCTGTAGCGTCACAACAGAAGCAGCAGCAACTATTATGCCCGTGGCCTTCATCATCTCTTTTTGCCGTACCAGTACTGTTTAATGATTTCTGATACTTTTTCGCCGATCATGATGACGGGTGCGTTGGTGTTGCCTGAGACTAGTGTGGGCATGATCGAGGCGTCGGCCACCCGCAGACCTGAGACGCCGTACACTCTGTAAGTAAGAGAGAAGTGACAAACTGTTGCAGATATTGAGAAAAGGAAACAAGTTCTGCAAATTACGAAAGGATTAAACTAGATTTTGTTACATGGTTTCCTCTGAATAAAATTTAAAAAGACTCGTGATAAACAACTTCAACTTATAAGGAAACATTCAAATACTGTAGTGATCATAAGAAACCATCCCATGCACCCAAAACTGGTCACAGATGCTGGTCGTGTGCCCGGTAGCGAGGCACGAGCAGGCGGATAAAAAAGAAGTCTCAGTGAGTCAGTCAATCCGAAAAGGTATTTACAGAGTTGCTTCACGCAAGAGACCGTTTAGTTAGATTAAATTAGGTCGTTTGGGTATGATTATATAAATGAGAATAAATTAGATTAGGTTACGATAACTTTCATGCGTTATAAGTTGGCTTAAGTAAAATTAGTTTCGTTGGGTCATTCTAATTGTCCAAACAATCACTCCACACACACTCACTTCAGCTCGGGGTCGACGACAGCTCCTGGGTCCCAGTACGGCCCCATCTTGCAGGTACCAACGGGGTGGTAGATGGTGGATGTGTAATACCGCGCCAGACACTCCCAGTACGCGTCCGTCCACAGGGGCGCGTGCTCACATCCTGGCATGGGTCGCGTGTAGAACCTGGAGCCGAATTTCTTGAACGCGTGCGTCTCCGTCAGCGCCAGTGCGATTTTGATACCTGGGAGGAGGGGAAAGATGTGTTGTTTGTGCAGGAGGTGAAGGTAGAACTGAGGTGACACCAATCGGGGCGTAGGCAGTAAATATGAAATAAAATGATGTGAATGAATAATATGATCGAGGTACAGACAATGGAAGAAAGAAAAGTACAGATAATAACAATGACAGTTACCGGCATAGTGAATATAAAATAAACTGAGGAAAAATCAGAGATAATACTAATCGCAGTAACTGTTTGTGGTGAAGGGAGAATGAAGTGAAATATATAATGGATTTAAATTTTACAGGGAAGTTAAGAAACAGGATTGGAAAATACATGTATATAAAAAACACATTAAAAGATATATATATATATATATATATATATATATATATATATATATATATATATATATATATATATATATATATATATATATATATATATATATATATATATATATATATAATCAGCTGCACCATCAAAAAGCAATAAATTATTTTCCCTTCCACAAAAAAAATCCATACTGCTTTCAGTTTATTGGTTACAAAACACAACACGTACTTCCTCTCACCCAAGAGACGTGATGCTGGTGTGTGTGTGTGTGTGTGTGTGTGTGTGTGTGTGTGTGTGTGTGTATGTGTGTGTGTGTGTGTGTGTGTGTGTGTGTTAGTAGCCAGAGAGTCATTATGTTATGCTATTCCCGGGACGTGACATCAGGAACAACACACCAACTCATTGCACACAATGAAAACCTTTCCAGCGAGGCTTACTCCAAGTCCTCGAGAGTCTGTCAGAATGAGTTACACCTAGACTATTGAACACGTTAATTCTACCGTGGACAGTATATTTCACACATGCAGTATCAGTTCTAATTCGTGATTTTTTTTGTCATGCTTTAGTTAATAATTGACTCCCTTTACCAGCACTAACAACAATATCTTCTAGACCATCATCATTATCGTCTCATTAATTTCACCAGAACTCATATTACATCACTACAGTCACAACACAACACTCCCCACCATCACACCCCAGTCAAGTTTAACCACCACCACTACTGAACGCCATAATACAACCACAGTCACACTCCTCACAATTTCTCAGTCTCCACACACCACCATCAGCAATATCACACGGCAAGAATGTTGTGACTTTATGTTGCACTGAATTTTTAAAAAGTTTTGTGCTCGAAGAATGTGAAACTTGTTCTAGATGATTAATGGCCTTGGTAGCTGAAGCACTTAAAACAAAAGCAACAAACAAAAAATAAATTCTTCCTTGATCTATAAACGTTTTCACGGCGTGTAGAAAACTGAGACTTGGTGTACGGTCCTCAAAGATCTTGGCTGTTGAGACATCTTAAGGCAATAAAACAGCCACCATTATTAACATACTACTTCCATTCTGCCATTTTTCCCCTGGAGCTACACGCATAATCAAGAGCCATAGAAAAACAGAAGTGGTGGTGAGTGACGAGTGGGCTCTAACATCCTAAAAAATTATTGATGAAAAAAAAGTGTGAGATGTGGGCCAGAAGATAATCCCACAACTTTCCAACAGTAATCCAGAGCATAGACTGCTACACGTAATGTGAATATTTTTTTTTTACATATTGTTTTGTATTCTAGTTTACGAATGGTGAAAGTCAAAGGCGGGCCTGGATGTGTGTACCTACGTTGACGAATAAATTGTCTGAGGTGCCCGTTGGAGAAAGCTATATTATATCACTTCCTCTCGTGACAATTAATTTAATATCTAAAACTGTAACGCAACAGTAATGCATTTTTGTTAAATTTCAATAAAACATTAGTGTAATAAATTACTCATACGAATACACACTTGGGACTCCACTGAAACACTTTCTAAATCCTTTGCGAAACAGTAGTGGCAGAAATTCTATACACTACTTCTCTTTCATCAACTGTAAGTCTCATAAGAATTCTGAGTTGCTGGGAGGACTTTAGCGATGTAAAATGGGAAGTGACGTAACCTGGTGAATGGGTGTATGGTTGTGAGTGAGGTAATGTTACACCGTGGTGGAGGAGGCGCTGTGTGGGTCCTGGAGAAACTCGGTTCACTCGGCCATCACTTTCATTATATCACCACAGGGATGCCACGTGACGCTCGCTATCTATGACAGAGACTGACACTACTACCATCCCTCCTACTGTGATCACCATTACTACTCTCCTTTCTGAAACCATTACCACCATTTCACGATAACTATAATGTACCCAGCAGTAATTGGGGACCTGGATGTTAATCAATTTGGGGGTCGCGTTCTAGTGAAATGGTTAGCCAGTGCAGTTCGGGATTTGTTCTGACATCTTGGATTAACCTCGGGTGAGGCTGCTACAGTATGTTTTGTAGATAGTAGGTAGAAGGCAGCTATCAAACAGGGAGGTACTACCGCCTGGGAAGATATTGGAAGAATAATGTGTTGTCTAATGGTAGACCCTGCTGCCATATGGCATCACGAAAATTGTGACCAAGTCCCTTGGTTGCTGATGTGACTTTCTGCCTCATTTACACATAAGTATACGTATATATGTAATGTTGCCTTAGCGGGAGTAAGACTGTCACCTGTACCTGTGTCATGTCAAGGATTTTTATATATTTTTTAATTATATAAATCTAAATTTGGTGAACCAAGAAAGCCAGCGACCTCAAGTTATGTGCTGCTCATCGCCTCGTCACTTAAACCAATAGGGTATTCTCAAAAGCGACTGTGAACTTTTCTTTACCCTGGACTCCTTCCTTTCACTCTCTTACCATAAATGTTGATATAAAAAAAATTGCTAATTAATAAAACAATTCTGAACACTAATTTGACACTTAGGATATGTCAGTTGTGATAAGCTGACGTAGTTAAAGATATCAAAACTATGTAAAGTATGTGTAAGTTCTGGTGTTAAGGTGACTGTATTCTGTGTTCACCTGAAGATTACCATTATCTTATTTTACCTGATGATTAAACACCTTAACACTAACTGGGGGAGGGGGTCAGGTCAGGTTAGGTAAGGTTAGTGTTAGGGTGGCAAATCCTCGGGTGATCAGTGATATTAGATATTAGTACAATAATATTAATAGCAGCGGGAGTTTTGTGTTGCTGTTCATCTTGGTATCGATACGTAGCTTAACTCTTTAGAGCCAGACGATTTTATTCGGCTGAGAGAAACTCCTGCCCTCTTGAAGGGTTAATTAATATTTGTTAGAAAACTTTATATGTATGTTGTTGTTATTTTACTGTATTTGTTTAGTTTTTAAAGATTTCACCAATATTTCTACAACACAACTACTACTACTGCTGCTTACTGTTATTACAACTACTAGTACTACAGTACAACTACTACTATTACTGCTGCTACTACTATTACTGCTGCTACTACTATTACAACTACTAGTACTACAACCACTACTATTACATTAAATACCAGTACCACCTCTACTACAACATAATACAGTATTTCTTTCTTAAACAGTCACAATAATACTTAAACAAGACCTTCAGTAATACAGCCTCTCCCAAGCACATCATCACTATTACAATAACTATAATATAGTACAAATTGTCACACTCTGCTACTTAAACAAAACACTACACACAAATACACATGCTTCCAAGAGTAGTTATAGGTTTAATGTATCAGTTCAGGGTTCAAAGTCGGTATGAGATTGTTTTCAACGCCTAAAGTTCAGAAGAGGATAATAGCGGTTTAAGGGCTCACACACATAATACATTGTACAAAAATACATCTTGACAACTTTGAACACCTGAATTGAACTCTAATTCATCCGTATACATTGCAAAAAAAACTCAACTTATCGGTATAAATCATGAAAACATAATTTTATTGTATTTGGACTCGGATTAACGGCCAGCTGTGAGGAAAAATATTTACAAACATTACTGTTGCTATGTACAGTGTCTCGGTTGTTTATTTTGTTTAAACGAAAGGGCGACTATAGTGTGAAATATCTTTAGTTTAACTCATATACAAATCTTAATTTATTATGTGAAATATATATATATATATATATATATATATATATATATATATATATATATATATATATATATATATATATATATTATACACTGGAGATAAGAGCAAAGACTATTTTGAACGTCGCGCTTCATTTTTTAAAGAAATTATTAATAATTCCACGTTTTGTTATGGCGGACTGATGGCTTTAAAATTTTACGGACAAAACGATCGGAAAATTTAATCAAAGTCCAACTGTAGAGTGTGAATTCCAATCAATGTGATCCGAATTGTTTTCTTCAGTTAAAAGACAACGAATGGAAGGGGATGTTTACTTAGTTGCTGGTCTCCCACGCAAGTTAATACGTTTGGGAAATCTTTGAAGCCCAAATATTTTTTAATGGGGATTATCCTCAGTTAATAATGGGAGGGTTGAAATCATCGAAAACCATTAAATTAATAATAAGAGGATTTAATTATAGGGACCTTCAGACCCACAGTCAATCATAAAAGGTTTCTCTGTAGGAATTTATCTCCCGCTGAGCAACACTGGAGTGAGGCATATCTTTTGGACTTTAATATAAAATTATCTCTTTCGTCAATGATATAATTGAGTGTAGCGCTGAGAAGACCTACATCACAGTAAGAGGGCAGCAGGCAACACGAGAAGTCTTCACAAGAAATACAACGACGTTCACTCGAGTCTTAGTTCTTAAATCTGTGTATAAAAGGTCGTGGAAAACTGCATGCAGTACATTCTATGATTTTTACAACTATAAAATTAAACATTTATTACCCTGATTTCGAAATTTTTGGTGCCGTGAAGCCCAAAATAAAATAATAAGAATAATATCAATGAAAATATATATAAATTTGAAGTATAAGATATCAATTTAAATTGTTTTATTTTTTTATGTACGGTGACTACATGCAATCATTCTACCACAATTTTCACATCATAAAAATTCTAAGAATTCTATTTTCGGGTTTGAAAATAAAAGAAAATATTTTTTTATTTGTTGATTACTAGAATAAGCGCGTACAGACCTTAGCTGTTATAGCACAGCAATAAGTTATAACAACATCAAGGTCTTTAATTCTAAGCTCAGCTCAAGACGTGTTAGAAAATCTATTAAAGTGAGAGTTGTTGGATCACCACACAAACAGTTTTTGGTGGAAATTTAAAGTACAAGTAATATCCTAAAGGGCTTAGAGTATACGACACATCATTCACAGTTTTCTTATTTATTTATTTATCTTTAAGAAGGACTAGGATGATTAAATTATGCTTCATCTTAAGCACCGTATAAATTAACTGTCCATAACTGTACTGCCAGACAGAAGCGGCACACACACGTTCGATAATATTGACTCAATATTTATGATATTGACAATATTATTGGTCGTGTATGGGTGATATTGAATGTATACGCAATATATTGAAGAAATCAAAATTGGTTTGATTTTTATTGACAGGTTTTCAATAATATTGAATGGTTTGTGGCAGCTACAATTATATTGTTCAATATTTCGTCAGTCTGTGTAGTGAGGTCAACCGGTAAACATGTCGGGTTCTACAAAAAATGACAGGAGGTTCATCCTGGAATGTATACAGCTATATCGTGAACTACCTGCGCTATGGAAGATGTCATTATTGTTAATGTCCATTATTATAGTAATTTACTTGGTCATTGATCTTAGGCAATTATTAATGTGACGTGTGCAACACCTACAGTATATATTTCCATGATGTATGCATCCTTAAAATACTTTTTTTTTACTTCAGTAATGTTTGTATCCTTACCTGTATATAATCTTCGAGACACTATTATATTTTACAGGTTTCTATTACAATTTGGACCATCGATTATGGTGATATAGCACTTATGAATTTCAGGTCCTCATATGTGTTCCCTGTGGCCAAGTATCGTAATGTAATTGATAGCCGCTGCCTTGATGAAACAGCTTCTCGCATCACAGTATTTCTTTTCTCAATGAGTGGGGTAACCACCATCTTCAGTGAGTCGTCGAAACATTCTACACCCAGTCTCAGAAAATTCTTGTAGTCGTCGTCTGGCTCATTTAAGCGCAATTCCGATAGGAGATTCTCATGTATGTAGTGATGTCGTTTCTTCAGACAGTTCTTCATCCAGCATTTCCTTTTGCGCTTTCTTTATTCATGCCCAGATAAATTGCCAGAGCAAGAGCTACATAGGCGTCATTGTCAATATCCATGGTCAGTGAACCAGACCCTCACGGGGTGACGACAAGAGCACAACTGAACATTGTACAATATTATTGAGTCGTTTGTGGTCGGTAGATTTTGACGAAATATTGCTGTCAATATTATTGAACGTGTATGGGCCGCTATACGATGAAACTTACTTTACAAGATAGTTGAAAATTTTTACCTTCCAATCATCCGATTTCTTAGACACTTATTTTGTTTGTATCTCCGTTACGGACGTCTGAGGTGATTATTACTATATTTTTTTAGCTGTTAGAGATCATGATGTGTCGTCGCCTCGTAGGAAGAAGGGAAACAGCATCAATACCACAGGCTACTGGTCACTGCACGAGTCCAGCTATGCAAAAGACAAAGCTAAAGCTGCGATTATGGATAACGGCCAAAGCAAATTGACAATTAAAAACAGGAAACGGAGACACGTGGACAAAACACACAAGTATTACACGAAATAAGGAAAATAGCAGACAAGCTGACAAACAGATGAGTTTTAAGCTGTAAGTGACGAAGGGAATAAAAAAAGACACAAGAGCAGACTAAAGATAAGTACTGTACATAATAATAAGGAAGAAAAAACATAGCCTAATAAAAACGGGAACACTAATATAAAGATAGTAATAAAGCAACAAAGAAACAATATTAAGAAAGGAAAAATAAGCAAAGAGTAATGCAAACTGAAGAATAACTACAGCAAAAGCAAAGGAATAATAGAAACTATGCTAAGTGGTGAGTGAACAACACAAAAAAGAAAATTAGCACAAAAATAAGATAAAGCTGTGCGAGAAAAATGAAGCAAAGAAAAAAATACGAACAGTAAATAATAAGAAACCAACACAGTAAGCTTGAAGCAGTGGAAACAAACAAAAACAAACACATTAAGCTTGAAGCAGGACAATCTATAGCAGTGGTAGCAAACAAAAAAACTATCTAAGCTTGGTCAACGCATAAATACTTTTAGGTGTAGGCAAGAAAAAGTTAATGCTTAAAATGAGATCTTTCAGCTAACCACCAGTACAGTACACAGGGTTCGCAGTCAATCTCCTTACTGGCATGCATTATCATTAATTCTATTCTAAGAGTAATTTTATCGTAGTAAGTAAGATCAGCTGAAGGAACTAAAATCTACTAAAAATAAACCAATCACAAAATAGTAGGTTTATATACTAAAGATTCTCAAAGATATTTAAGTAATATTTTCCCCCAAGGTTGTGGACAAAAACAATTCTCTACGGTGTAATGAACCAATTAATAACGCTTTCACAATTATCGTTATCCACAGGAGGTAACTAAACGTAAAATCCTTTGAGAATCCGGACCATGCACTGGGTTAAGGAACGATGGTTTGTGATAATGTAAAATGTGTTGATTTTTAATATGTATACACAGTGTTGGCATCATTGAGGTAGTTTGAGCTATTATGGGGATCTTAAAGATTAGTCCCCCAGCTTACTTCACCTGATGATCAAACACCTTTACGCTGCCCGAAAGGTTAGGTTGGGTTAGATTAAAGTAGGTTAGGTTAGCGTTAGCGTTAAGGTGGTTAATCTTTAGATGAAATAACCTGGGAACTAGTCTTCAGGTGATTTATTCAAGGTGTGTTTCACGACTTCTAATTCAACCACTGCTCCTTCAGGTGTGGTAAATCAGTTGTTGCCACCTCCAACATTGTTTAATTGAATGTTAATATCTTCAAGATAATGTAATTCATCTTTTGGATTACCAAATTCTATTACAACCCCAGATGTTTTTTGTTTTTTACTTGATTTAGGAAGCTAAATTAAGTGTTGCCATCACTACATTTGCTTACATAACTGTGAAGAACTGTAGATAGAACGCAGGCTGAAGGTTGGATTTGTAATGGTTCTCAATCAAGGATTTTGAGGTGAATGTGAGTTTTAACATGTTAGTTTTACAGAACCAAGATGCTTCAGGACAGGTTAATAGACAAAGTTATGCCGTTACAATACAAATGGACGTACCTGGCTGACTTATGAGACCAGATGGGGATCAAGACTGGCGTAAGTTACACCATGAACTGCTAGCTGAATACATGTGTAAGTGTAGCGGAAAATACTAGGTTGCGTGCATGTGTGAGTCTGTAACGGGAACTAGTAGGCTGTGTACAAAAAGCAGAGGGAAGTGCTAAGCTGTTGTGTATATATATATGTACAGTGTGATGCAGCGGGAACTGTTGTGTGCACACGCAAAGGTGTAGTGACAAGGGCTATGCTATGTGAACGTGTAAAAATATAGAGTAAAATGCTAGGTTTATATACAAGTATATACACGTAGATGAAGTCAGGATAAAGCTTTAGTGTGGGTAGTCTGTCGAGTCTGAATATAAAACATTCGCCAAGGGATAAGGAGTGTGTACCAGTGAATGTTCGTCTGGATTTGAGAATGTAGCAGCAGAGTGTGCTGGCGTGTATTGCAGGTGTAGGTGACACAGCAGGATGTACGAGGCTTGCGATTAATGTAGCGCGACCAGGTAGGCTTACGTGGAGGTATAGCATACAGTGGGAATTGGTGTGCTTATTTGCAGATGCGTACAATAGATGTTATATGTAAGAACTGCTTTGCTTTTATACAGGCGTGTGTACATAGCGACAAGTGGCAGGTGTAAAAAGTGCAAGGTTACTGTACACAAGGAGTGGTAGTACTGCGGGCGGGGCTGGAGGAGGAGGCACAGTTAGTCTATTACGGTGCAAAGGGGTGTTGGTAGAGCGGGGACAGCAGTGTGGAAGGGCTGGCCGTTACCTTCAATCATGACCAAGACGTCCTGAGGGTCGGTCAAGTAGTTGTGGGTGATATATGGCTTGTCGAAGGGGCTGGCCGAGCGCAGGGTTATGTACCCGCGCGAGTTGGGCCTCAGCAACATAGGGTAAACCGACCAGCTGTCTCGGAACGATATTGGCTTAAACATTTGCTGCCAAGTCTGAAAAGGGAGAATTATTTGCCAAAAGCTAAAAAAGAAGAGAAAAAAAGGAAGTAAGGTCGACCGTCCAGGAACATTATTATGTGTAGGAGTCAAATAAATCGTTGTGTGTGTTTTATTGAGTCTGTCTATCTGTCTAAGAGCGGTCTCTCGTTCTAGTGTTAGTCAGTAGCAAGTGTCCGCCACCATGACTTTCTCTGACTCCCACAGTAACGCAGGAGGGTGGTGGCTGACGACCATGTTGCAAAAAAGTTGGATTTATGAATTAATATGTTACACAGCTTAAAACTCACAAAAAAATACTATGTAATAAGAAAAGATTCAATGCACTGAACTACGTGCCGCAGCCACCAGTCCTCCTGCATGTTGTCCCTAGACGTCGCCAGATGCTGCGGGTGCCAGGCTGCCCTACCTTCCACCATCACCTTCACGTCTTGCTCGTCGGTAAGGTAGTTGGGATAGATCAGGGGTTTATGGAAGGGACTGGCGCTCCTCAGGGCCACATAGCCTCGACTCCGTGGCCGCAGGAGTGTCGGGAGAACACTCCAGTTGTCGCGGAAAGACAGAGACCGAAGCATCCCTCTCCAGGTCTGTTAGAGGCCATTCACCAAGTCATTGTGATTACAGGTCAACAGGTTCAGGTGAGTCAGTGGGTCAATGATAATAATAAAGGTGTAAAGTTGTCACAAACAGCCAAAACTCCCTGATTCCCAAAGTTAATGAAAATATTGAAACTAAAAAAAACTCAGCCATGATATTTTTTACAAAACACTCAAATTTTACTTTGCTAAATAAGCCATCTACTTTAAACAATATTAGTGAGAGAGAAAAATTAAACAAACAAAATATAAACAAAATAAAACTTAACAAATGTCTTGAGCTAAATAAGACAGTGATACAAATGTTAGCAATGAATTTTATGAGAGTCGAGGTGAGAAGGGTGGCAAAGTTACTACGGTCGTTGTCATTGTTCAGATGTCGTCCACTAAACTCGTTCTTCGTGAGGTCTTCGTCTGCTGTTACCAGGTCGTACTTACAGTAATCCCTGTCATTTATAGTTATCATTACAAGAAATATATATAATCGTATTAATTTTACCGCAAAGAGAATGTTATCCTCGTATAACAATTAGGTCGATGGTACATTTGTAATATAAATAACTTAAACAATAAATAATCAAATCCCACTTAAACCATGAATGATATATCTAACCCTGCTTAAAATAAATAAGTACTATAATTTAACTATAATACCAAGTTCTTAACAAGTAAATAATATTACGTTTACATAACCTGTAAGGAAGTTGCATAACACCATTGTCATGAGCTACTCTAAATTCCTATTATAATATCCAGTACAAGATTATTTAACTATATCCCTATTATAACCTGAAATATAAGATTATAAATACAAATTCTAAATTATATAACCTATTATAACCCCCAGATCAAGGTTATATCTTCAAAATATATAACATACAACAACACTATTACATAAATATATAAATCTGCGTATGCCACTGCCTGCTGAGAAATACATATACATTATAATACACACCTAAACCATACATTATACATATACAGTATGTCACCGATAAGTTTTAAAAAGTAACTAATGTTTTTGTAATACGGGGATAACTCTTTTTTTTTATATAACTTAATGGAAATTATCTCTTATGTGGTAAAATTGGCGCTGTTTCATTTAAAGACGTCGTTTACCATAAGATAGCCAAATTATACTCCAAAGTAGGCTAGGTTAAGTTAGGTTAGGTTAGCTTAGGTTAGGTTTGGTTAGGTTAGGTTAGGTTAGGTTAGGTTAGGTTAGGTTAGGTTAGGTTAAGTTAGGTTAGGTTAGCTTAGGTTAGGTTAGGTTTGTTTAGGTTAGGTTAAGTTTGGTTAGGTTTGGTTAGGTTAGGTTAAGTTAGGTTAGGTTAGGTTAGGTTAGGTTAGGTTAAGTTAGGTTAGGTTAGCTTAGGTTAGGTTAGGTTTGTTTAGGTTAGGTTAAGTTTGGTTAGGTTTGGTTAGGTTAGGTTAAGTTTTGTCAGCTGTAAAATTTTATGTATTATGATTATCTACATTATTGTCCCTAACCAGTCAGAAATGTCAGAAAAAAGTCAACACAACAATTATCTCTATTTAGTGTAACGTATACAGTATTTTGGGTGATTTCAACCGGTCAGTAGGTACCTATCTTAGAGCTGAGTGTTAAGTTATCACCCTTGAGTCATCCTTAAACTTCACCCTTTAGTCATTCTTAACCATTAGCCTTGAGTCTTAACCCTTAAAATCCCCTTTGATAAAAATCACCCTTTATAGTCACCACTCTTAACATTCATCACCCTCAATATCAAACCTTGACAGTCATCACCACAATATCCACCCTTGATAGTCACCACCCTCAATATCCACCCTTGATAGTCACCACCCTCAATATCCACCCTTGATAGTCACCACCCTCAATATCCACCCTTGATAGTCACCACCCTCACTACCAAACCTGACAGTCGCTACCTCAATATCCACCCTTTGATAGTCACCCCACCTCAATATCCACCCTTGATAGTCACTCACCCCCATTATCCACCCTTGATAGTCACCACCTCAATATCCACCCTGACAGTCGCTACCTCCCCATTATCCACCCTGATAGTCACCACCTCATTATCCACCCTGATAGTCACCACCCTCACATCCACCCTGACAGCCAGCTACCCCCAATATCCACCCTGATAGTCACCACCTCACATCCACCCTGACAGTCACCACCTCAATATCCACCCTGATAGTCACCACTCCTCACACATCCACCCTGACAGCCACCCTCAATATCCATTCTTGACAGTCACCACCCTCAATATCCACACTCCTGACAGTCACCACCTCAATATCCACCCTTGATAGTCACCACCCTCAATATCCACCCTTGACAGCCGCTACCCTCAATATCCACCCTTGATAGTCACCACCCTCAATATCCACCCTTGATAGTCACCACCCTCAATATCCACCCTTGACTTTCACCACCCTCAATATCCACCCTTGATAGTCACCACCCTCAATATCCACCCTTGATAGTCACCTCCCTCAATATCCACCCTTGACAGTCACCACCTTTAATTAACTACCACCTTGACAGTGAGGACCCTTGTCTTACACGCTCAGAGAGGCCGTGAACCTTGCGGATCTGTCGGCCACCGTCGGAGGCTGGCGACCCGGAGATGAAGTGGAACTCTATGTCAGGCCAATCGTCTGTTTGGTTGGCGAACTTGGTCTTGACGAACGCCAGGCCTTCCACACCTCCCAGCACTGTGAGGGGTCCTGAGGAAGGCCAGGGGGAAGGGTCAGTGATGATAAGGGGGAGGGAGAAATGGTGAAATAAAGTTATGGAGAATGAGAAAGAAAGAGAGACACTCAAAGGTAAAGATGGAGGTGAGAAGAAGACAAATACAAAGACAGTCAGACAAACACAGTGAGAGAGAAGGGATCTTAAACAAGCAACTCCTGGATAAATACTCACACGCATACATACAATCACTTGCACTGTAATGGCTTATGTAATTTGCTAAGTTTACAGTACTGTACTCTATGATACAATGGTACATACAATCTGTTCACAGAAGTTACAAAAACATAATATGGTGGGGGAGATATACAGAGGTGTGACTATTATAGAATAATTTACCTCCCATGCCACAGAGAATGTAACTCACATGCCTAACGCAAAATAAGTGTGGCTGGCGTACGATAGCTCTCTGTTTACTGCCTAACACACGATAATTTTGGTGGGTGGTGTGCGATAGGTCTTCTACTGCTGCCTATCGCACGATAACTAATGTGTTTAGTGGACGATAGCTCACTTAGCTATCTGATGTATGTTGCGATAGATTTCCTCCTACTTTTTGGTACACGATAAATCACCTAGAAGGAGTACGATAGCTCTCTTTTCCCAATTTAACACACAATAACTCAAGTGGCTGGTGCTTGATAGTTCTTTCTCCGCTGCCTGAAGCACGATTACTTCCACTAAGCGGGCAAGTTAACTCACTGCTAGTACGACAGCCTTTACAGGGTGGCAACGCACGGGGTGGGTGGCGTGGCCGCCTGCGGGGGCCGCCGGGCGCCGCCACACTAGATTCATTCAGTGTCGTGAAAGTCCTAGTTAGGAATGTTGTGGTGGCCCCGGGAACCTACCCGATCAGCCCGACCGACCTACCGACCTACCTATTCACTCACCCCCTAGCCTACCTAGTCCCTACCTTAGCTTGGCCTTAACCCCCTATTCACCTACTAGCCTATTTGGCTTCTAACCAATCCGGGTTATGGCCTAGTTATTCCCAGCCTTTTCTGGCCCTTAATTCATACGAACTATTTAGATATTGACTACTTAAACCCTTATCTATTAAGCACTGTAATCCTGATATAGCCATTAATGAGTTAATACAGCCAGGCCAATCTACTGAACCAGTAACCAATTAGGATACTAGCCCTATCTAGTTTATGTACAGCGCCGACCTACCCAGATCCTCATTAGATAACACGAATTGGGTGACCATATTCCAGTCAATTGACTGGGTTAAATTTTCGTACTCAATGGGTTAAGTTTTCTTACTTTGTGGGTTAAATTCTCGTACTCAATGGGTTAAGTTCTCTTACTTTGTGGGTTAAATTCTCGTACTCAATGGGTTAAGTTCTCTTACACAGTGGGTTAAGTTCTCGTACTCAAGGGGTTAAATACCATTTTTTTTAATAAGTTTGTTCTGAGTGATTTTACGACTATTACATACACCTTGTAAACTAACAACTCACAACCTACACAGAATCATAAGCTCTCACCCTACACAGACTTCTACCATCAACACACACCTGGGGGGGGGGGGGCAATGTGGCGTCACAGTAGAGGTAAACACAGTGCTGGGGTGAGTGGCTGGCTGTACAGGTTGAGAAATACGTGACCCTGTTGCTCTTGGTCATCTTTTGTTAACATATTTACACGTCCTACATCACGAGTATCAAAGGTTCGTATGATAAAAGATATAAGTCAACTTTTAAGATAAACTATGAAATATAACATTTGAGAATTAATCTAAGAATGATATCAACTCAAGATAAATAAGATAACCCAATAAACACCATTTAAAAGATAATATTAACATAGGTAATCTCTCTGTTATTTAATCTTAATTTTGTTTAATGTTAAGTGATTGTATCTAAGTTAGAGATAGTTAGATTTTTTTTTTTTTTAATTTAACCCTTTAGAGGACAGGGATTTCTCTCAGCTCAATAAAATCGTCTGGGTCTTACATCTATACTAACTCTTCTGATTCTCGGTCCTATTAATCTCAATCTTTATCTTTTATCAAATTTGTATATCTTTTTATTCTATTTTCTATTCTTACATCTACATTATCATTGTTTGCTGGTCTGAATATCTTGTACCACTCCTCCACGATTGACTTTTCAGTTTTTTATTATGACACAAATTATATTGCGCCAGAACCTCGTCTTTGTCATTATAAGAATTTTACTTATTCGTTCATGGTTTCTAAGTTTATTGTACGGTTTATTTCTGCATTTACTGTTCCTAAATCTTTTTTTTAATGTGTTTACCAGTCCAAAATATTCTTCTTACCTTCCTACTCACGTGAATTAAATCTCATTATTTCGCGAAAATTCCTTCTCTTAGTTCGCGACCTCATTACTTCTCGAAAACTCCACCAATTTGGCGAAAACTCCCAGATCGTGTTTGTTTTACGTCGCCAAATCTTCTCCGAGTATACTATCTCAATATTTCGCGATAATTCCGAGTTCGTGACCTCATTAGTTCGCGAAAATTTACTTCGCGAACGTACAAAGCACACCAGCACACACATACACACGCCGTAACTGTGTTGGCAACGACGACTGTTGACTGCACGATACAAAAGCCACATCACTGAGCTACTGACAAACCAAGTCTATTCACCACGAGCTTTCACACTTAAGTAACTTTGACTACTGTAGTGTAAGTGTGATGACTTGCGGTTTAGCTGGTGTGATTAATGTTATCGTTTATGAGAAAGTTACAGCTTGGTGATAAAAGAGTGTTAGCTATTATCTATCTATTTTTTTCCTTCTAGAAATGTTTCTTTTAATAGACCTATCAACTATTTTATGCCATATCACACAAGAGACAGGCAAGTTACTCACCTGTCACACCACACCTGAGAGAGACAAGTTACTCACCTGAGCCAAACATGGCGTACTTAAGGACGCTAGGGAGGTTCTCATAGCGAGTCTGGACGAGCGACACCTTCTTATCGATGAGGAACACCAGGCCACCCGTCCCGATGTGGTCCTGCAGGTTATGGCCAACGGGCAGGTCCTGAATTATAGGGATCTGCGGCAGGAGGGCGTGAAGCAAATCATTAGGGGCGGATAGGATGGGGAGAGGCAACGGAGGCCTCAAAAATCCAAAACTACACTGTACTGAATGAAACTCGTTCCTTAACATCTGTCATCCCTCGCGGCAAGGGTTTATAGCTCGTAAATGTGACCAGCTAGTGACCAGATATCTTAACAGCCCCATGATATCATCCTTACTAGCGTCTATTACCACAAGTTCCGCCTGAGGTGTGTGAGGGAGGCTGGGAGCAGGTGAGTTTTAGGAAGACGGTATAAGGTGGACTGGAAGTGAGGAATGTTTGGTTGCAATAATATTAATGCAGTGTAAATCATTATGATGAATTTCAGTTCTTTTAATCACAAGTAAACAATGTAATTTGGTTCCATTACTAAATATTGCTGGACTCTGAATTACTATGAGACAATTATTTATTATGAATAAACTACATCCCTTACTTCCAATGAGATTACTGAACTGTGAATTATAATGAGGAATCATAGACAAAGAAAGAACAAAAGTTGAACAAATGCTGAACAAACACACACACACAAAAAAACCCACTGAATAAACGCTGAACAAAACCAGAACAACTTAAAGAACATTGAACAAACACCTGAATAAAAGACACACACTGAACAAACACCAGCAGTCTTTACCCCAAGTGGATTGAGCTGTTTGGCAGGACCTATCCCGGAGAGCATGAGGAGCTGTGGGGAGTTGATGGCCCCGGCTGACAGGATCACCTCCTTCCTGGCCTTCACCACCTGTGTGTGACCGTGACGCAGGAACTGGACCCCGTAGGCCACCTTAGTGTAGGGGTCAATCAGGATCTGGGGGGAAAGAGAGTTAATGATGAGGGTTTTGGTATGGGGTTTCTAGGAGAGAGTTAATCAGTGTGAGAGGGGAGAGAGAGAGTAGAGATGTGAGTTGTGTTAATGAGGGTTGTGTTTTTTAAGAGAGTTAATTGTGTGAGAGTTAATGAGGGTTGTGTGAGAGAGAGAGGAGGGGTGTGTGTGATGGGTTGTGTGAGAGTTAATGAGGGGTGTGAGAGAGAGTTAATGAGGGAGAGTTGTGTGAGAGGAGAGAGTTAATGAGGGTTGTGTGAGAGAGGGAGAGAGTTAATGATGAGGGTTGTGTGAGAGAGGGAGAGAGTTAATGAAGAGGGTTGTGTGAGAGAGGGAGAGAGTTAATGAGGGTTGTGTGAGAGAGGGAGAGAGTTAATGAGGGTTGTGTGAGAGAGGGAGAGAGTTAATGATGAGGGTTGTGTGAGAGAGGGAGAGAGTTAATGAAGAGGGTTGTGTGAGAGAGGGAGAGAGTTAATGAGGGTTTTGTGTGTGTGTGTGTGTGTGTGTGTGTGTGTATGTGTGTACCTTGGTGACGAAGGAGTGCATGGCCACGTGCAGGTTGGGCCGGAGTCTCACTGGTCTGATGAACGCCTTACTGGTAGAGCACCGTGACCCTCGCCTCAGTGTGCCTTGTGGGATCATGAACCCTGAGGGGAGTTAACATAGGTCAACACGGGTTAATAGGTGTCGATGCAGGTTTAACATGCTTTATACAGGTGCCTCAGGGTAGGATCAATGGACAACCAATCAAAACCATCGAAAGTTATGACGTAAGTGTCCGATATCACCAAGCCCATAAAAAGCAGTGACTTTAATGACGTATTTATTTTTCACATGAAAACAAAGATTATAACGTAGGAACAGTCAACAAACTCACCCGTCTGGAACTCAGCGTTGTAGTCCCTGTTCTCATAACCCATCTCGATGCCGGCCTCCACGAAGGCTGTGGCGAGGGGCGTCCTCCAGGGCGCCTCCTGTACTGTCAGGTAGCCGCCCGTCCCATGGTAGTGTACTACGGGTGCCATCAACAAATGTAAGAAAAACATCTCATTTTTAGTTTACCTGATCACCAGTTTACCTTTTCTCGTGTATGAGACGGGAAGAGGGACTAGAGGAGCAATGAATAAATAGTAGTGAAAAAAATATATATACTGTATATATATATATATGATTCAAGTCTACTCAAAGTTTCAGAAATTCCAGAAATATAAGAAAATATGCTCACCGTTCCTGGCTAAGTAAGGGTTTCTGTTGTCCTCTGACTTCTTGAAGTAGTGGAGGATGGTGTCGTAGCCCCAGCCGTGGTTGCCAAGAGCCTCCCAGTGGTCGTAGTCCCGCCTGTTGCCTCGTACGTACAGCATGTAGTTGAGCACGGACGACCCGCCCATCACCTTCCCCCGCGGCCAGTTACATCTCTGCAGGGAACCACGAAGAGAGAATCAATCAGAGGTAAAGAGTGTGTTCGGGTAGATGACTACTGAGACTCTGGGGTGAGTTATAAGAGGAGGAAGAGTCAGTTACATCTGGTAAAAGAGAACAAAGTAAATCAGAGATATCTCTCATTGACCATACTTGTCTCCAACTTGAATTTCAAGAGAAGCTTTTGCCTATATTTTGCGAAGCACTTCTTCTATGTAAAATCTAAACTGTAAATAACGCTCTTGGGAGAGTTTTAGTCAGCATAGATTTAATTAGGGTAAGTTTTGTTGTTTATTGTGGTCTGCTTCAAGTTGTTCATTCATTTTCCCATTTCCTTTGTTCTACCGCAGATTCCCATTATGTGTATTAAACCTAACATATCTAGTAAAGACTTCATCGTGAAATAACAAGAACTAAGACCGTGGAGGTGAACTAAACCTCCAGGAAATGTAATTTTGTTTTTAACACAAAATGGGGACAGAATTTATTTAACTGCTGCTTCTTACCAAGATGACTGCCGCTATGATTCAATCTTCTGTAAAATGAGAATTGTTTGGCTTTAACTCGGTCAAAGTTCCCACGTACCCTGCAAAAATAATACCTTAATTTCTCCTACGTATGACAATCAAGATGTGTCACGTGTGCGAATATATCCCCTACTGCCGTTCATGTTCTCGTGCAATAAAACCCAATTTAGCTTTAACTAGACTCCAACCTCCCATTATTTAATATATTTCTCACATAATTAGTTAATTATGCCTTGTTATTCTCTCAATCCTTCCTACCTTTCTTTACAAAACACCGCCCATGAGCTGGCATTAATGTGAGGTTGGAATTCCGGGGACAACCTGTTGGCAAGACTTTCTCTCCCCAAGGCGCCATTCTTAACCAAGTCCACTAATCAGGCCCCTTTTACGTCATACTAACTGACGCACGACTGCTTATTAGTACGCCTCTACTGACGCCAGTGTTATTTCTCACTGAGTTATTAAAATTTGTTTTACGCATTTTCCACATTAGTTAATAACTGGTACCGTCCTTCCCTCACAATTCAGTCTCCTTAAAACTGTAGGACTCCAAAGATGCCGTAACTAGCCCTTTCTGTACAGTAACTTCGGCCCTCGAGTACAGTATATTAAGTCCGAGTACATCATCTCAGCCCCGAGTATAATATATCAATCCCTTGAGTACAGTTCACTCTAACACTTGAGCTACAAAACACATTAATTACACAAAACAAATAATTGAATAAAAAACAATATTATATTTTAACATTTAAAGTACGACAACTGCTTCTCCACTCAGGCAACAATCTACCCTCCCTCCCCCCGAGTACGGTGACTGACTGCCTCCCGCACGATAACTTCACCCTTCAACTACGAAGAATAACTTGACTTAACTCGTCGACTTTTGGCTGAACGAGAGACATGACAGGCAGCTAGCGTAGGTATGTGGAGGCAAAACCAAGTATATAATTAACTGACATCATCAATAACAAACCCCAGCCTAAGTACATCTGTGTCAGTGCTGGGGGGCAAGATTTGTGGTTTTTGCACGCGGTTCATTCATAACACTGCCGCCTGAATGAATGACAATGAGTGTGTAATACTGTCTACAGCACTAAATCTATTATTATTATTATTATTAGTGTGTACAATTCATAAAGCCTTCCTCTTCCGATCTATTGTACAGTATATGTGCACAATTGATGCATTTACAGTCTCATAACTCTCTCTCTATCGATGATTCGCTTTATATAATCTATCTCACCCCGTCTACACTCACTGACTATGCATATTTATCTATATTTTTTCGAGTTTCTTTATCTCTCTTTCCTAAATAACACCTTATGATCACAGCAACACGCAGATGGTGTGTGTGTGTGTGTGAGTGTGTGTGTGTGTGTGTGTGTGTGTGTGTGTGTGTGTGTGTGTGTGTGTATGAGTGTGCGTGTGTGTGTGAATGTCTTATTATTTAATGTTACATAATAAGAGAAACATACCCCCCCCCCCACCCCACACACACACACACATTAAATGGGTCATAACGTTACACTTTCTAATTAGCGGTAGACCGTCACTTCCCAGTCAGTAGTAACCGGATACTCCAGTCATCAGGAAGGTATTAAGATACTACACCTGATATGCACGACAGTCGAGGTACTTCCCCTAAACTTGGTACTTGACACAGAAAGTACTAAACACTGGAGGTAGGGGTGAGTGGAAGAGGAGGAAGGAGAAGGAGGAAGGTAGGGGAAGAGAGGCTAGAGGAGGAAGGAGAAGGAGGAAGGTAGGGGAAGAGAGGGTAGAGGAGGAAGGAGAAGGAGGAAGGAAAGGGTAGGAGGAAGGAGAAGGAGGAAGGTAGGGAAAGGAGGAGGAAGGAGAAGGAGGAAGGTAGGGGAAGAGAGGGTAGAGGAGGAAGGAGAAGGAGGAAGGTAGGGGAAGAAAGGGTAGAGGAGGAAGGAGAAGGAGGAAGGTAGGGGAAACCGAGGGAGGAAAGGTTAGAGAAGGAAGGTAAGCGTAAGAAAAGAGGAGGAAAAGGAGGAAGGAAGGAAGAATACGGGAGGGGAGGAAGAGGAAGAATAAGGAAGGGGAAGGAGAGGAGGAAGGGCTGGTGTTAGCGGTAACAACCCTGACGTCTCTTGAAAATAAGAATTTAACAACAAACACACACACACACACACACACACACACACACACACACACACCACCACGACTAACACACACATCATGACCTACACACAATACGACCTACACTCAACAACCACGACCTACTGTACACACACATACAAACACTAAACCACGACCTACACAAACTCCCCAGGAATGTCACCACTTTCTTACCATACTCCCAGGGCCCTTAGACAACCCAGGGCGTGACACACCCTGGTCACCCCCCCCTCTCCCCCTCCCTCCTCTCTCTCTCTCTCTCAGCTCAACGGGGTCGTAATCACTCTCAGTAATGACGTAATTGGGTCGTTCAGGAACTAAGTGGTGATGTGTTAGGTTATAGTCAAGAGGAATCTCATCCATTTGGAATTTGTTTCATGTATGTGATTATTACGAGAGAGAGAGAGAGAGAGAGAGAGAGAGAGAGAGAGTTGAAACGATGAAATAGAAAAAGGAAAGAGAAGAAAATATGAGAAAAACGGAGCACGAGAGAGACACAGACAGAGATAAACAGAATACAAGAAAGAGGAAGATAGAGATGAGAAGTAACAGAGAGGAGGAAGTGAGAGAAAAATAAAGAACGATAGAGAGAGAGAGCGATAGTAGTAAGAAAGGCAGGTAGAAAAAGACAGAGTGTGTGTAAGTATGAGAGAGAGAGAGTTACAGTTATCCGGTGTTGTCTACACACACACACACACACACACACACACACACACACACACACACACACGAGTGAAAATGGCTGTCTTTCTGCTTTCACTTTCCTAATGAAAAACCCTCTAAGTTTAAGAGACTTCATTGACAACCATCCTTTTATCGTTACTCGGTTTGGATCCCTTAAATACGATTACTAAGTAAGATTTCCTAAGATCCCTAAAACTTCTTAAAGTGACTCCTTAGGGAAGATTCCCTAAATTAAATAGTTAAAAAATCCTTAAGTAATATAAACCGTAAATAAGATCCCTTTAAGTGAGATCTTTTAAAGTGACTCCTGAAGTAGAATTTTATAAGTAAGACCAATCACTCAATCAACCAAACAATACAATGAAATACCGTCAATCAACCAACCAACACAGCAACACAATATTAACCAATCAATGAATCAACAGAAAATCACTATCAATCAACTAACCAATAAAAAAAACACTACAATGTCAACCCATCAATACGATCAATCAATCAATCAACCACAACAAAACAACAACAAACAGTAAGGGATACTCACCCTGCCGGCCATGGCGAGACAGGCAGAGTCTTGGGGTTCTGTCTTATACCGCCAGTCCATTTTAGATAGTTGAAGGTATCCTGCCAGGGCGGGTACATCGCTAATTTCCGTCTCATCTCCCCCAGCCTCCAGCAGCAGCACGTTGAAGTTCGGGTTCTCAGAAAGGCGGTTGGCGATCACGGCACCCGCTGATCCCGCGCCAACTGTGAGAGAGGAAAAGGAATTTGTTATTAACGGGCTGGTGTGAAGTTAGAGCCGTTTTATATAATGGTTAGCTGCTTTGATGGTAATATAACCTGAAGTGCAGTACCGCAAATGAGTTTTCTGCGTACGGTGACTTTTTCTTGATAGTGTGATACCTCAATTTGAGTACGGTAATTTAGAATTTTTAGTATGATAGTTTAACCTAAGTTCCATATTTTAACTCATCTGGGTGCTATAGTTTAGCCATCTGAGTGCGCTAATTTAGGGTACGATAAGTCAACCTGAGTTCGAAAAATTAACCGAGTGAGGACAATACTTAAGTCTTTACGATTCTTTAACCTGACCACCATAATATAATATATTAATATTGAGTGTACAATTTAATCTGAGTACTTTAACGTCTAAGCCTCTAAGGTGTTCAAACTCAAATTAAAGTCTACAATAGTTAACAACTACTAAAATTTATGAAATATATATATGTTTTACACATTATCTTGTTTAATGTATTTCTGTACTTCAGCAACTAAGTAGATATTTAAGATATTTGAGGTGACGCATTTCTCCGCGTTACCAATTATGATTTTGAAACACTTTTCCGGAGGTTTTTTCGCAATACACCACTCAAATTAAGACAAAGAGAGAATGTCTACTTTCTTCTTCCCGTACAGAACATAAAGTAACCCAATAATGTACTACGAACGTGCGGTGAGTGAAGGTTGGCTCGGTGTAACTCGTATCATTGTGAACCACAGGCACGCTAGTGTAGCAAGCGTCAACCACTCTAGGTGGGCGAAGCTCTAGGTCGGTCTAGAGTGCACGGTGCCTAATGGTGAAACACTCTCTAGACCAGTGGTTCTTAACCTTTTTACTACCACGCCCCCTCTAGGAATTGGTCCTCCCCTCCACGACCCCCTTGCATCTATGAATAAAATTCCCTCCCAGATTTTAAAGAAAAATTAAAAATATTGTGTTTTTAGTCTTTTTATTGAGTATAAATTAGTGAGATACTTGACACTGCTTCTTAGCTACTAGATCTTGAATGCGTGGTTGAATGCCAGAGAGTGCACAACGTAAATCCCCTTCAACGCTCAGCCTGTTTCTGTACTTGGTCTTGACAGCAACGAGCGTGGAAAATGCAGCTTCACAAAGATACGTGGATCCGAACATAGTTAGAATCTGAAGAGCTTGATGTGAGATCAGAGGGTAAACAGGTAGGTACTTGACCCAGAACGTCTCAAGATCCACTTCTTTGAAGTCTTCCTCAGCTGTGGAGTTGAACTTCAACTCAAGAAACTCCTCTTGCACTTCATCCGAAACATCAGCTACTTCACATTGAAATGGGTTCCTGGTGAATTTCCAGGCTTCACGCTTCTCATCTATCTCTGGGAAGTATCTGATGAATTCTGTTTTCAAGTCAGTTAGATGAGTGATTATTTGTTTCTTTAACTCAGATTCAAGGTTACCGTGAATGAGAGCAGAATCCAAGTTACTAAAACTGGCTGTATTTCCCTGCTGAATTCGACACTTCCAGAGGTCGAGTTTGGCCATGAAGGTTCGAATGGTGTCGTGGTGCATGATGATGTTGATGTTTTTCCCTTGTAGTTTAAGGTTGAGAGCATTCAACGCTTCGAAGATGTCCACCAGGTAAGCTAGAGATAGCTGAAAGCCTTCAGACTGGAACTTGTCATGGAGATCTGCCTTCTGCTTCGAATCAAGAAATATTGCTACTTCTTCTCGTAGTTCATAAAGCCGTCCAAGCATGTTCCCCTTTGATAGCCGTTCGTGTGAAAAAGCAAGGTTTCATGTTCAGATTCCATTCCTTACACAGCAGTTTGAAGAGACGACTGTTTAAGGATTCAGCTTTGATAAAGTTGACTACCTTGATAGCCACGTTCAGGACATCCCTCATTTCAGCAGGTAAAGTTCTGGATACTAAGGATTCACGATGAAGTATGCAGTGTGTACCTACAACAGACGGATTTTTTTCTTTCACCATTGTAATGAATCCAGACTGCAGACCAAGCATGGCTGGAGCTCCATCAGTGCACACCCCTACCAGCGAGTCCCACGAAAGTTGGTTTTCCTGAAAGAAGTTTGATACATCATGAAAAATAGCTGCTGCTGTTGTACAACTTTCCATGGGGTGACAGAACAGCATTTCCTCTTTTACACTGTTGCCTGACACGAAACGAGCATACATCAGTAGCTGAAAACACTGAGCGATGTCAGTCGTTTCGTCACACTGGATGGCAAAAACAAGAGAATCTCTTACTTGGTCGAGAAATCGATCTTTGATGTCGTGAGACAAATCATCGATCCTTCAAAACTTGCGAATAACAAACAGAGCAACACATGCGTGTTCACAATTCACCAATAAACTTATGGCTGCTTACTATTTTTAGGTAAATACAACAACTGGGATAAAACATACCTCAACAGCCTTAACTGAATAAATGTGATAGAAGAGGAATTATTGCCACGGGCGTGTGCAGAAGACTGGGAGAGAACGGGGCTCACCAGTCACCAACGAGCAGTATACAGGTCCAGGACGAGTTAACCCCACCCCCCCTTCCCCATGGGTTTCGTGGGATAGGGAGGGGTGTCAATAAGTACAGAAATTGGTAAGCCCTAAGTAAAAAAAAGTAGCCTATAGAAAACTAAAGTTATAAGGCGATACTTTTGCATTTTTTCATAAACTTCTCAATATTAGCCCACGCTCTTGTTAAGAGAATAAAAACTATAATTATAATTTGAGAAATTCCTACTTTTCCCCTAGGGATTGCGCCCCCCCTGGAAATTACTGACGCCCCCCAGGTTAAGAACCACTGCTCTAGACAGTCTAGAGTAATTTGCACCTAGGCACCGTTCACTTAGAGTGCATTTCACCATCAGGTGAGATGCACTTTAGAGTGTTTTTTGCAACATAGTAGAGTGCATCTCACCTGATGGTAAAATGCACTCTAAGTGAACTGTGCTTAGGTGCAAATTACTCTTGGGTGTGTTTCACCATTAAGCACCGTGCACTCTAGAGCTTCGCCCACCTACAGTAGAGTGGTTGACGCCTCCTACACCGGAACACAGTCCAACATCCTCACACCTTCACCCAAAACACCCATTGTTCTACCCCGACGTGAGGTGACCCAGTTACTCTTCATTCCCATTCTTAATTTGTCATATTCTCCGAATTTACACTATTATAGGAAGTGAAAAGGGTAATTCTCCTCCAGTGGCTTAACTCTGAGGAAGAAAGTTTAGACCATCGGTCTCAAAGAGATAATTTCGGCTATCTTTTGGAGAATCCTAATCGTTTCTTCATTCTGAAACGTAATTTAAATATCGTAAGGTCAACAATTATTGTACAAAAACCATTAAATAGTATGTCCTATTTCAAAATATGAAACCTAACAGAAAAATTCGAATATGGAAATACTTACAAACAAGTTAGACATGTACGCGTGTAGCAGCATCCGAGTGTACAGTCTCTTGGTGTTGACAGACAGTACAACACTAAATATTATACGAAAGACCAATCGAATAAAAACTAATAAAGCCTTACTAAATAATCGAACTGAATTGAAAAATATAATGAGATGGTTAGGTTTAGATGAGTTAGTTTGGTTTAGTTTAGTTTGGTTTATACCATTTTTTATAAAATCTTTTAGTCCTGTAGTGTTCTAGAAGTTAGTATAAACAATAGCGGCGGTGATAAGGCGCGGTTACACCAGGCCACTTTTAACTTAATTCAAAGTAAGTTCCTATTAATTTTTATTTCAATTTCCAATAGTTTTTCCTTATTTAGGAAATTTTATTTAGTATTTTATAAAAATATGCGAAAACGATAGACATTAAGTGTGAGCTAGAGATATCTTAATTATTCATTACCAAAATACCTATATTTTTAGTCTTGAAAAAAAAATTATTTTAAGAACCTGTTCTTGATACGTTATGATTTCTTACTTATGGAAGAAACACCACTAATTAAACACCATAGATAGGTACCAATACAAAAATAAACTACATTTCATGTGTGTGGAAGAAACTTACTTCAACAGACCCATACAGCCGCCGAAGTTAACACCATAAATCGCCACAAGAGCCATAACACACTAGTAAAACCCAAGAGGCCTTTCACCTGTCGCCTCAACACCTCTACGTGACCATGATCACCTTCACATTAGCCAGGGCAGGTGCCTTGTACAGGTGCTGCTTACACTGTGGTGGCCGACTAACGCACGTATACTCCAGTTGTCTCATGAAAAGTTAAGCAACTATTCTACCCTCTATTTTTGGCTGCATGTAATTGGACCAACATCCGCCTTTCCTGACCTGACTAGTGGATATTTTTTCGAACTTGATGGATAATTTTTTTTTTTAGTGAGGATTAACGCAGGCGATGATCACGTCGTCTTCACGCCTGTAGGCAACGTTTAGTGACCCCAGTGCCCGTCTTTCTTTACCTGACTTACAGATGTTTATATAGCGCGAGGGATTTTTATTTCAAGTGCGGCGTGACGTGGCCAGTGATTGAAATTTGTCCTGTCATAACGATGGTTGAAACACCGGTTTCTACATGAGTTCATTAGTAGTCGCACCTGGGTTCTTTAGTATATTTCTCAACTTCACCTCGACACTCGAGGTTTCTGTTTCTGTCGCCCAGGAACATAATATAGGTTTCTCTCTCGAGACACTAAGGCGGTTTCTCCCCGGCAGCTTCATCTATCATGTCTCATTATGTTTCACTTTTGAGATAACGCCTCGTAGCATCTCTCTATCTCTTTTTTGTTCACACACACACACACACACACACACACACACACACACACACACACACACACACACACACACACACACACACACACACACACACACACACACACACACACACACACACACATAAATGACTCATTCAGAGGTAGAGGGGGAGATTGAGAAAGTAGAGTACTCTGGTGTTAATTAGGTGAGCGAACTTTAATTGAGAGAAAAGGAGCGTAGTGCATTGTGGGAGTGTTATGCTCCTGGCGATGAGGGGGACGAGCGGTAATAGCGTGAGAGACAGAGAGAGATAGTGACCGAAAGAAAGATATATAACATGACTTGATCAGACGAGAATAGATCGTAAATAAATGGTACGATAAAGACGTAGATACGAAGAAATCTTAAGATGGATATTAATCATAGAAACGAAATTAGACGCTAAGAAGAGGTGGGAATAAGGATGGAAGAAAAGTGAGTGATATTTAAGAAGAACGAACACAGGGAGACCGAGAGAGAACGATAAAAATGAGAAAGAGAGGAAAATGAGTCATAAGGAGAAAGGTTCGCCATCTTCCCTCATATAAAGGAGCCTCTTAACACATCCGGGAGAATGGAAGAATGGTGGCAAGCCTCACCTCTCTAGTTCGTTAAATATTTTACATTAGATAATTTCTGTATAAAGATGATATCATTCTTTTTATTTGTTAAAGGTAAAAATAACGTAATAGTTGATATAATGAAAGTACATTAGAGTTGACAGATTGTGGAGGGAAGGTGGGAGGCAGCGGCAGATGTTGGATGAGCTTCACTTTCTGTGTCTCAGGTGTTGTTATTATTGTTTGTGTGTGTGTGTGTGTGTGTGTGTGTGTGTGTGTGTGTGTGTGTTGTTGTTGTTTGTGTGTATTTACGTTGTCATTAGTGTCCAGGTATGTATTCTGTACAGGCGAACGGGACTATACATAAATACATATGAACTGATATGCATTCAACGAAGTGTAAACAGCGGTGTAAACAAACAGGTGTGGAGGAAAACAGGTATGTGTAATTAAGTAGGTGTGTATACAATGAACACCTGTGACGACAACTCTCCCACCCTCGTGTACCTCCAAACCCGTTCCTCCACACCCACGCCAGGGGCCTCCACCTCCCCACACCCACACCCACCCCAGAACACCAATAAAACCTCCCTACATGGCCTTCAGCTACGAGAGAATAAAACCAAATGAAAGTTTCTCTTGTTATGTGGGTAAAATTACGAGATAATAACATCGATTAAACGTTTATAGTATTGTTATCTACTTCAGCCAGAGAATCATACGTCAAATAAACGTCTGTCTCTAAATTCGTTGTTAATTTCGAGAGAGAAACGTCAAATAAAAGTATCGGTTGTAATCTGGACAAAATGAAGAGTATTTTTTTTTTCGTGGCTATTCCAGAGAGAAACAAAGTAACTTCGAGACCCACATCAGCGTCTGGTTATGATGGCACCTGAACTGATGTTTCTCTATTGGTGGTCAGCTGATTGAATGACGAGCCATGCCGTACGATAACAAGCTCTGAGCTGCAATGCCAGGCGAGTCACTAGTAGAACGGCTCCTCAAGGCGTGTAACTGATTAACAGGGGAATAAATGTTATTTTTTCTTAAATAAATTTCATCGTAGAGTGAAAGCTTTCGAGGTATTCAGTTTATTTCATTAACATTTACTTGTAATTGTGTGAAAGTTTTAGGATTCAGGCATCGAAAAATAAATTGTAAGATGATTAAATCCGAGGGTCAAACGGGGGTCACTTGCCGTTTACACTATATAGTACGGATCACCGGGAGAGTAGACACCCCAGTTTATTTTACCGGGAGAGTAGACACCCCAGTTTATTTTACCTGAAGAGTAGACACCCCAGTTTATATCACCTGAAGAGTGGACACCCCAGTGTATTTTACCTGAAGAGTAGACACCCCAGTTTATATCACCGGAAGAGTGGACACCCCAGTGTATTTTACCTGTATTTTACCTGAAGTAGACACCCAGTTTATATCACCTGGTAGACACCCAGTTTATTTTACCTGAAGAGTAGACACCCCAGTGTATTTTACCTGAAGGTAGACACCCCAGTTTATATCACCGGAAGAGTGGACACCCCAGTTTATATCACCGGAAGAGTGGACACCCCAGTTTATTTTACCTGGTAGACACCTCGAGTTTATTTTACCTGAAGAGTAGACACCCCAGTTTATATCACCGGAAGAGTAGACACCTCAGTTTATTTTACCTGAAGAGTAGACACCTCAGTTTATTTTACCTGAAGAGTAGACACCCCAGTTTATTTTACCTGAAGAGTAGACACCCCAGTTTATTTTACCGGGAGAGTAGACACCCCAGTTTATATCACCGGAAGAGTAGACACCCCAGTTTATTTCACCTGAAGATTAACCACTCTAACAATACCTGGGTGGGTTGGGTTAGGTTAGCGTTAGGGTGGTTGATCTTCAGGGGAAAGAAACTAAGGTGTCTAATCTTTAGGTGATCCGATAGAACAGGTGAGAACAAGAAAATCATAATCCGGTGAAGGAGATAAGGATTAGGGAATGTTTGTGTAGGTGTTCAAGAAAATGGGATGCCTATACAGTATATTCATGATAAGACAAATGGGAAGTTGGTGTCAACGATAAGACTGACAGGATGGTGGATGAGGGTCTTGTTTTTGAGATAAGGGGCGGTCCTATAGTGATCGCCAGGTATTGTAATTAGGGACGACCTGCTGATTGGTTAGGTGATAGCAAAGGTAACACAGGGTCAGAGAGACACATACATACATACATACATAAATAGACAAGTGGGTTAGGTTAGATTAGCTTAGATAAGATAATCTACCAGGATAGAATATCAGGAGAGAAAAAGATAAAGGAATTGATAACTATGTAGAGAGAGAGAGAGAGAGAGAGAGAGAGAGAGAGATTATGGAGGTTAAGAGTGTCACGTTTAAGGTGTGTCTCGTAAGGTTAGTGAGTCAGACCCAAAGTCGGCATGCCGGTGGGGGACGGGGAGCCGGGGGTGATGTCCTCGGGTCCAATAGGGGGCCCTGGTAGAGACAGCTCCGAGAGGGGAGAAAGGTGGAAATTCTCTCTCTATTAACCCAGAATCATCACAAATCACCAACCTGTCATCCAAACACGAATCACCAAACTCTTTGAATGAGAATCACACGAATCATCAAACTCTCACCAAGCATCACACGAATCACCAAACTGTCTCACCTAGAGTCACACGAATCACCAAACTCTCAGACCCAGAATAATAGGAATCACCAAATTCACCTAGAATCACACGAATCACCAAACTCACCCAGAATCACACGAATCATCAAACTCTCTCACCTACACCCACACGAATCACCAAATTTCCACACCCAGAATCACACGAATCACCAAACTTTCACCGAGAATCATCCCGAATCACCAAGCTCTCACCTAGACTCACACGAATCACCAAACTCAATTACCGAGAATCACACGAATCACCAAACTTCCACCCAGAATCACACGAATACCAAACTCTCTCACCCAGAATCACACGAATCACCAAACCTCTCACCCAGAATCACACGAATCACCAAACTCTCACCCAGAATCACACGAATCACCAAACTCTCACCAGAATCACAGATCACCAACTTCTGAATCCACGAATCAAATTACCGAGAATCATCCGAATCACCAGCTCCACCTAGACACACGAATCACCAAACTCTCACCCGAATCACACGAATCACCAAGCCTCACCTAGAATCACGAATCACTAAACTCTCACCCAGAATCACACGAATCACCAAACTCTCTCACCGAATCACAGAATCACCAAACCACCGAGAATCATGAATCAAGTCTCACCAGATCACACGAATCACCAAACTCACTACCGAGAATCACACGAATCACCAAACTCTCACCCAGAATCACACGAATCACCAAACTCTCTCACCCAGAATCACACGAATCACCAAACTTTCACCGAATCACACGAATCACCAAACTTTCACCGAGAATCATCGAATCACCAAGCTCTCACCTGACACACGAATCACCAAACCTCTCACCCAGAATCACACGAATCACCAAGCTCTCACCTAGAATCACGCGAATACCAAACTCTCACCCAGAATCACACGAATCACCAAACTCTCTACCTAGAATCACACGAATCACAACTTTCAAGAATCATCCTGAATCCCTCTACCTAGACACACGAATCACCAAACTCTCTACCCAGAATCACACGAATCACCAAGCTCTCACCCAGAATCACGCGAATCACCAAACTCTTCACCCAGAATCACACGAATCACCAAACTCAATCACCGAGAATCACACGAATCACCAAACTCTCTCACCCAGAATCACACGAATCACCAAACTCAATCACCTAAAGAATCACCAAACTCAATTACCTAGAATCACACGAATCACCAAACTCAATCACCGAGAACCACACGAATCACCAAACTCTCACCCAGAATCACACAAATCACCAACCTCTCACCTAGAATCACACGAATCACCAAACTCTTCACCAGAATCACACGAATCACCAAACTCTCACCTAGAATCACACGAATCACCAAACTCTCTCACCCAGAATCACACGAATCACCAAACTCTCTCACCCAGAATCACACGAATCACCAAACTCTTCACCCAGAATCACACGAATCACCAAACTCTCTACCGAGAATCATCCCGAATCACCAAACTCTCACCCAGACACACGAATCACCAAACTCTCTCACCCAGAATCACACGAATCACCAAGTTCACCCAGAATCAAGAGAATCACCAAACTCTCTCACCCAGAATCACACGAATCACCAAACTCTCTCACCCAGAATCACACGAATCACCAAACTCTTCACCCAGAATCACACGAATCACCAAACTCTCATCCGAATCACACGAATCACCAAACTCTCTCACCTAGAATCACACGAATCACCAAACTCTCTCACCCAGAATCACACGAATCACCAAACTTTCACCTAGAATCCACGAATCACCAAACTCTCACCCAGAATCACACGAATCACCAAACTCTCTCACCCAGAATCACACGAATCACCAAAACTCTCACCTAGAATCACACGAATCACCAAACTCTCATCCAGAATCACACGAATCACCAAACTCAATCACCCAGAACCACACGAATCACCAAACTTCATCCAGAATCACACGAATCACCAAACTCCTCACCCAGAATCACACGAATCACCAAACTCTCTCACCAGAATCCACGAATCACAAACTCTCACCTAGAATCACACGAATCCTACTCTCTCACCCAGAATCACACGAATCACCAAACTCTCTCACCTAGAATCACACGGATCACCAAACTCTCTCACCTAGAATCACACGAATCACCAAACTCTCTCACCTAGAATCACACGAATCACCAAACTCTCTCACCTAGAATCACACGAATCACCAAACTCTCTCACCCAGAATCACACGAATCACCAAACTCTCTCATCCAGAATCACACGAATCACCAAACTCTCTCACCCAGAATCACACGAATCACCAAACTCTCTCACCTAGAATCACACGAATCACTAAACTCTCTCACCTAGAATCAAACGGATCACCAAACTCTCTCACCTAGAATCACACGAATCACCAAACTCTCTCACTCAGAAGAAGAACGCCAACAATGGAACTGCTTCCTTGGCGTAAATTACAGGTGTGGGATAAATGACTTAAGATCACCTGTATTTACGTGCAGCTGCCTTCAGAGACGTGTGGGTTGTGTCAGGTGTGTGTTGTGTTTCAAGTGTGGGTTGTGTCAGGTGTGTGTTGTGTTTCAAGTGTGGGTTGTGTCAGGTGTGTGTTGTGTTTCAAGTGTGTGTTGTGTTTCAAGTGTGGGTTGTGTCAGGTGTGTGTGGTGTATCAGGCGTGTGTGGTGTCATGTGTATGTGGTGTTTCAGGTGTGTGTAGTTTCAGGTGTGTTGTGTGTCAGGTGTATGGTGTGTCAGGTGTATGGTATGTTAAGTGTGTCGTGTGTCAGGTGTGTGTTGTGTCAGTTGTGTGTAGTGTATCAGGTGTGTGGTGTGTCAGGTATGCGTTGTGTCAGGTGTGTGGTGTGTCAGGTGTGGTGTGTGTCAGGTGTGTTGTATGTCAGGTGTGTGGTGTGTATGGTATGTCAGGTGTGTGATGTGTCAGGTGTGTTTGTCCAGGTGTGTGTGGTGCGTCAGGTGTGTTTGTGTGTCAGGTATGTTGTGTCGGGTGTGTTGTGTGTCAGGTGTGTTGTGTATCAGGTGTGTGGTGTGTCAGGTGTGTTGTTTGTTAGGTGTGTGGTGTGTGTTAGGTGTGTGGTATGTTAGGTGTATGGTTTGTCAGGTGTATGGAGTGTCAGGTGTGTGGTGTGTCAGGTGTGTGTTGTGTTGGGTGCGTTGTGTCAGGTGTATGGTGTGTCAGATGTGTGTTGCGTCAGATGTAGGTTGTGTCGGGTGTGTTGTGTGTGTGTTGTGTGTCAGGTGTATGGTTCGTGGGGTGTTGTGTGTCAGGTTTATGGTGTGTCAGGTGTATAGTGTGTCAGGTGTGTTGTGTATCAGGTGTATGGTGTGTCAAGTGTGTTGTGTCAGATGTATGGTGTGTCAAGTGTGTTGTGTCAGATGTATGGTGTGTCAAGTGTGTTGTGTCAGATGTATGGTGTGTCAGGTGTGTGGTGTCAGGTGTGTTGTAACCAGGTGTGTTTGTGTGCACAGGCCTAGTGGATCCTGTATCCTGTGACTCCTCGTTGAAATATCAGAATCTCTCTCTCTCTCTCTCTCTCTCTCTCTCTCTCTCTCCTCCCTCTCTCTCTCTCTCTCTCTCTCTCTCCTCGTCACCCTCTCACCTACTCGTCCAGTGACCTGCCCCCACCCCCACCCGACCACGCTGCGCCACCCAGCCTGATAAACGTGAGTACCGCTTCTACCCTAGGGTACCCCTGGCCTCCCTTGGCAGCCTGGCCCTCACCCCTGAAATACACCCCTTGTCCTCACCCCTGGAGGAGTACACCCTCTGGTCCTCACCCCTGGAGGAGTATACCCTCTAGTCCTCACCCCTGGAGGAGTACACTCTCTAGTCCTCACCCCTGAAGGAGTACACCCTCTGGTCCTCACCCCTGAAGGACTACACCCCCTAGTCCTCACCCTTGGAGAAATACACCTCTGGTCCTCAACCTTGTACGCGTCTGTCTCATCTATAATGGGGAGAAAGTCAACTCCAGGTGAAGAGGTGTGTGTGTGTGTGTGTGTGTGTGTGTGTGTGTCTGTGTGTGTCATGATGGAGGGGGATGAGGAGAGGAAAGGTCAGGGTGTGTTAGAATGTGCAAATGTATATGAAGGTAGGATGTGTGTGTTAATGTGTAAGGGTGTGCTAGCCTGTGTGTATGGGAAGAACATAAGAACATAAGAAAATAAGGAGTCTGCAATAGGCCGGTTGGCCTGTGCATGGCAGCTCCTGTCGAGAGTTACTACCACTCTCTATCATCCATGAATCTATCTAGCCTCCTTTTGAAACTTTCCAGAGTTCCCGCACTTACTGCAAAGTTGCTAAGCTTGTTCCACTCGTCCACCACCCTATTTGTGAACCAGTTTCTTCCTATCTCCCTCCTAAACCTAGACTTATCCAACTTGAATCCGTTGCTCCGAGTCCTATCCTGCTCGGATATTATAAGAACTTTATCTATATCCCCTTTATTGATTCCTTTCACCCACTTAAATACTTCTATCATATCTCCCCACACTCTTCGTCTTTCTAGGGAATGCAAGTTAAGTTTCTTTAACCTATCCTGATATGGAAAGTTTCTAAGTCCCGGAATCATTTTTGTCATTCTTCGCTGCACCGACTCTAGTGAATTTATATCCATTCTATAATAGGGGCACCAGAACTGAACCGCATAATCGAGGTGCGGCCTGACTAGCGCAAGATATAGTTGCAATAAGACCGCTGCACTCTTGTTACTTACACTTCTAGATATAAAACCCAATACTCTGTTTGCCTTATTTCGAACATTAACGCACTGTTTTCTAGGCCGTAGGTCCGGGCTTACAAGTACCCCTAGGTCTCTTTCACAAGTCGACTTCTCTAGGTTGATGTTAAGGCTGTATACATTGACAGTATTTGTTCTTCCAATATTAAGTACGCTGCACCTGCTGGTGTTGAATTTCATTTGCCATTTTCAGACCACCCCTGCAGTTTATTTAGATCCTCCTATAATGCATTTGCATCCTGCCCTGAATTAATCTGCTGCCCTATTTTGGTGTCATCCGCAAACTTGCTTATGTCACTGCTGATCCCAGTATCTAGATCGTTTATGTAGATTATGAACAAGAGTGGGCCTAGTACTGACCCCTGGGGAACCCCACTGGTTACACGCCCCACTCAGATTTAACACCATCTACGCTGACCCTCTGCGTTCTATCGGTGAGGCATGATTTGATCCAATTTAAAACTTTCCCTCGATACCATGAGCCTTAATTTTTCTCAGAAGCCTCTGATGCGGTACTCTGTCAAATGCTTTGCTAAAGTCTAAGTAAATAACATCGTAATTTTCGTCATTATCTACTACCTCGAAGACTTTCCTAAAAAACGTTAGCAGATTTGTTAGACAAGATTTTCCCTTTGTAAACCCATGTTGAGAGTCGTAGATTAATTTGCTTTTCTCTAGATGCGATCGGAGTCGAGTGTGTATTTGTGTGACTGTATTATGGGGTCAATATGTATGAGAGTGTATGTGTGTGTGTGAAAGGGTCAGGGTATGTGAGAGAGTGGGTGGAGGGGTCAGGGTGTGTGAGAGGGAGGTGTGTTAGGAGAGGGAAGGGTGAAGCAGAAGAGAGTTTCAAGTCATTATGAATTTGTTCCAACAGGCCAGAGAGAACGAGACAGATAGACAGATAGGTAGATAGATAGATATATTGGTAGAGAGAGAGAGAGAGAGAGAGAGAGAGAGAGAGAGAGAGAGAGAGAGAGATAAATGACCTTTTCACAGGAAGTTGGAGTCAGGCAAAACCAACGAGGCATCATGCAAAGGAAGTTCTTGTCAGGAAGACCCGAGTGTGTGTGTGTGTGTGTGTGTGTATGTGTGCGTGTAGAGATGAAGAAGAAGAAGAAGAAGAAGAAGAAGAGAGAGAGAGAGAGAGAGAGATTATACCAAAAATTATCTGTGCTTGGCTGTGAATTAACCCCACCAAGGCACCAGCTATGTAAGTCACGCACAGATCAAGTCATTACCGTGCTGATAGATCGATGAATTGATTGGTAGATTCAGCTTGTATCTAGACAATGCAGGTATACAACACAACATACTGTATAAACAGATGTGTTGCTCAAAACCACGAGTTGCTTATTTCCATGTAGACAAACAATCAGACAGACAGACAGACAGACAGACAGGCAGACAAACAGACAGACTGACAATGACAGACAGAAAGACACAGACAGACAGGCCTACGAGGGTTAACTGACCAATAACATATCCCCAAGTAATTAACAATAGCAGGAGCAAGTAACAGTAAAAGCACTAACTGTTGATTGGTTCTCACGCTGAGCTGTTTTAAGACTGTGTGACTGGTCCCTCTGACATTCAGTTACCAGTTAAGATCTTCAGAGTAACAGGTTCTTTCATTAATATCATAACGACAGAAGAGAGAGCGAGTTCGCTAAGTGGGGGACTGTTAATTGGAAAAAAATGCCATTAATTATATTGAGGATGACGGTGGAGGAAGTGTGGTTGAATATGATTAAGAGAAAATGGATATTACTCGTTTCTATTAAGGGAAACTAAACTATTGTACACATCCTCACTGCTCAAAAATATTTCAAGATGGTGTTGTGAATATTCATATAGTTGTACTTACAAGACGTATACATACATACATACATACATACATACATACATACATACATACATACATACAACAACAAAAACACAACACACACAGGTAAGTGAATATGCCAGTCATTGTTTTGGTCTGCCAGGTTCATGGTATGACGTATACGGTCTTGGCAGATTAAGCAGGTAGGCCAACAGGTCAGGTAAGTAGAGAAAGAAACAGGTCAAATAAGCAGGGAAGCCAGTGACTAGAGTAGGCCACAGTAGGTAGCTAGGGTAGGAATATTGGGGTAAGAAGGCAAAACTAGACAGGCTAGGATAGGCAGGCAAAAGTAGGGAGGTTAAGGTAGGATGATTAAGGTAAGCAGGCTGGGATAGGCAGATAAAAGTAGGGAGGTTAAGGTAGGCTTGCTAGGGTAAGCTGGTTAGGGTGGGAGGGCAGGCTAGGGTAAGCAGGTATCACTGAGTTTCACCATCGAAAGTTGATAAAAAACTAGAGACGATAACACACTTTCTACCGTGTTGAGATAGAGAGGGAGAGAGAGAGGGTGGATTGATGGATGGAAAAGAGAAAGAGATGAAAGGAGATAATAATAATAATAATAATAATAATAATAATAATAATAATAATAATAATAATAATAATAATTTTTTTTTTTTTTTTTAATAATAATAATAATAATAATAATAATAATAATAATAATAATAATAATAATAAAAAATAATAATAATAATAATATATAATATATAATATGATAATAATAATAATAATAATAATAATAATAATAATAATAATAATAATAATAATAATAATAATAATAATAATAATAATCATAAATTTATTACATTTCTCAACCACAAGTTTCTAAAAATTATTTCTCCTGCTTCTTATTTTCCCTCCCTCCTTTATTTTCCGTCTTACATTATAAGAGAGTATGAATAATTTACAGTGTACTAAAGAATACGTGCTATGTATAACAATCTATGCATATGTCTGAATATTCATAATGAGGTATACATGTAGTCTGAAGAGAGATATAACTGATAGATGGATAATAAGGTCAGTGAATGTCAGGGGAAAACTTCAGCAAACAATCAGAAGAGAAATTAACCCAAATCTTATCAACTGATCAGATGTAAACAAACCCTTATAAACAGTGTTACCAATGCAGCGAGGACCACTGGATAAACAGTATAACCAACTCAGCGTGAAACACTAACGCAGTCCACTATCAACATAAAAAACAGCAATTCGTGATAATCAAAGGTTTTAATAGCTTTTCCCTCTCACGCGCCAGCTACTAGGTAATGAACCATGTAATTAGGGCTTAGGAGGAAATTAATCGCCCCTGTACAAATAGCGACGAGGTTCTGGAGCGAATTGGCGCGCGCGAGAACGAATAAGACTATTGTGAGGAGGGTGGTGACTGGTGAGTGGCGGGCGGGTCAGCGCGGCCACTGCCAGTCATTGTTAGTTCAGACTCCAGCAATGGTGTCGACGCTGCCGCCTTTATCAACATCCTGGTGGTGGTGCTGTTGCTTCAGGAAGGAACGAAAGGATTTCCAGGAAGTTCAATGTTAAGCCTTCGAAGTTTAAACACGGGAGCACCTGATGTTATGTTATGATACTGAATATTGGATGGAAGTTCAGCAGGTTAGGCTAAACCGCCACTTAAAACATCACAATCCCTGTTCAGTATTAGAGAGGCGTCTTTTAAGTCCAGTTACGCCATTCCTAAGAGTACACAATCTCAACAAGATATTAAACTCCTTCTCAAACATCACTTAAGTGGCTTTTGAAAAGGTGTAGTAGCTCTTAAGAAGTTATCAAACGGCGGTGCCTTGTCATCGTGAGTGTTTTGTTTTTTCGTAGGTTTCACAAGGTCGCCGCGCTGAAGGATACGGTTCCTAAAGGCTCCATAAGATCGGGTGTTAAGGGCCGTTGCACGAAATACAACCTAATCTGACTTTATAACCTAACCTCACAAGCCTATTCTAAACTAACCCGACTTGAGCTAACCTTACTTCATCTAAACTAGACTAACCTAATCTATCCTAAGCAACATAAACTAACCTAAATCCAACATAACTAAATAAGATAATTTTGACTGAGAAGACTTAAACTGGTGGGCTTTGTAAGGTTTTGTCCGCTGTGTTTTTGTCACAACTGGCTTTAAGGGAGGCTGGGGTTGAACCCTCATTAATTTTGACCTATAGATTTCTCTTTAACGAGTTTTCTGGTTTCAGGATGTGGAGAAGATGCAAGTGAAATTGTATGTCTACGCTCTGAGAGACAACAGAGGGAGAGAGAGAGAGAATCATTCAGCAAGCCATGTGAGGAAAATCAACTGACGGAGAACTCACTGTCTGACAGTTGAAAGGTCCTCAAGATGAACACAGCGTCAGGTATATGTCCCCAAGTTGAGTAGGAATAAACTGGCTTAGAGTACCACAGATTAGTAATAAGAGAGAGAGAGAGAGAGAGAAAGCAACGTACAGTGAGTCACCTTGGTATCCTGTAAAGTGTTTGTTTTCAGCGAGAGAGAGAGAGAGAGATGGGGGGGATATAGATAGAGTATAGGGTACATTATTATGACTTACCCCTCAGGATGTCTTCCCGAGAGAAAGAGAGCGAGAGATGGGTAGATAGAAGTAGTAAAAAAAATGAGAGATGAAGCAGGGAACAAAATAATTCAGTGTAGCTCTCTTCTTCCTTCTCAGTGGATAGAGAAAGAGACAGAGAGACAGATACAGATACATATATAGGGAGACATATATATATATATATATATATATATATATATATATATATATATATATATATATATATATAGAGAGAGAGAGAGAGAGAGAGCAAAGATACAGATGAACTCACTCTGGCGTCCCACAAGGTGTACTCCTGCCCCCCTCTTTACATAAGTGCGCCTCCGAGCATCACAAGAGAGAAGGAGGCTCATCCACGTATCTCTTGACACACATATACAAACAACCGGCCGCATTCTGAGCACCCAAGAGCTGTTATGAATACCCACGAGTCCTAGGGAAGGAGTCGAGGGTAGGGATGGGGAGGGAGGGAGTCAATGGTAGAGATGGGGGGAAGGGAGATAAGGGAAAGGATAGAGAGGTAGAGAGGTGAGGGAAGGGATGGGGAAGTAGGAAGACAAGGGGAGGGATAGGGAGGCAGGGAGACGAGGGTATGGGAAGGGAGGTAGGTAAGCATATGGGTCACGGAGGGAGGGAGAAAGATGTGAAGGAGAAAGAAAAGAACGAAGATGGGTGTAGGGGCGAATTGGGAAAATAGTAATGGGGGTTGGACAGGGAGGTAGGGAAGAGAAGAAAAGGATGGGAGAAAAAGGAAGAAAATGAGCTTGGGTGAAATAAGGGAGGGAGAGAGGGACAGGATAGAATGAGGGATACTATGAATGGAAAGGAAGATGGACAGGAAGGAAGGTGGGCTGGGGGAGAGGTGGAGTGGGCTAGGATGGCTCAGGGAGAGAAGGAGGGAGATGAGCAGTGAATACTAATGCAGGTAGTAAATGGGTCAGTGGGGAGGAGGGCGTCTCTCTCTGGTAATTATTCTTCCTGACGACGACAAGAAGGGGGGAGGAGGCTGATGTAGCATGGGGAGGGAATGAAGCTTGATGGGAAAGCTAGTAGCTGATGGGAGGAGGCTGATGTAGCTCGATGGGGAGAGAGGGCTGATGTAGCTTGATGGGGAGGGGGGGCTGATGTAGCTGATGGGAGGGAGGCTGATGTAACACCTGGGGGAATCATTCCATCACCTGCTTGGATCACGACCCCCCCCCACAGTGATGCCTCCTCCTCCTTCTGGCTCCTCCTGACTCGTAACATCTTCATGGTCTTTGTCTGATCCACACCAGCTCCTTTAGCCAAGACTTCAGGATTTTTTTAGGGTCTTTCAGAATTATATACTGAAGCACTCTTGGGGGAACTAGTGTACAATGGTGTGGCCAGATGGTTGTGTACAATGGTGTGGTTAGCTGATTGTGTATAACGGTGTGGTCAGCTGATGGTGTATAACAGAGTGGTCAGCTGGCAGGGAGACCCGGCTTTGTCTTTCTCGTTAGTTATGGTAAGAGAGGGTCTTTGTTAAGCCTCTTAAAATCCTCTTCAACCCCTTCGTCAATCACGATGCCCAACCTCCAGCAGACAGCCTGAGCAAAGATGAAGTCGTAAAAGGAAGGGGGGGGGGGGTGAGTAACATGAGTTCTTTAGTAACGGTAACCCCTGAGAGAGTTTTCCCGAGTGTCAGATCTCAAGTAACAGGTGAATGTGGAACTCCTATACAACAGTTAGCTCTTGAAACCATACCTGAAGTGAAAGAAGTAACAAGGTGTGGTATTCTCATAGGTATACAGGTAACTCTATCTAATTTACGTGAGGTGAAGTTCCAGGGTTACTTCAGTGTATGGAATAATGATCTTCACCTTCAGGAACGACCAGAATGCATGTTTTTTCTCTCGCTCTCTTTTTACGAGGTACCAAAAAGGTGTCTCTGTGTCCATCATCTCTCAAGGGATTCACAGCGACGACTACTGGGTCTTTGTTACTTTCAGCGTCGTAATTTTTTTACACTTCAGCACTTAGTTAGTCCCCAACCGTGGCTTCAGGAACCTTTGGGACGTTTTCAGCATCTACAACACTCCCCTACTGCGCCTTCGGGAGTCTTAGAGACCTTCATAGAATCCACGTCAGATATTTTATGATGGGACTCTCAGTGACGTACGAGAGAGAGAGAGAGAGAGAGAGAGAGAGAGGATCCTCCCTAACAAACAAGTAGGAGGTAGGGATAAGCTCCACCACCTGCTGCAGCATCTGCTTCAGGATAACCCTCAGGAGATCATGTGGTATTTAGAAAGCGAAGGCTCTCCATGACGCCTACCAGCTGACGCAAGTAAATATGTCCCGTGAGAGAGAGAAAGGTCCCCCCTCCCCCTCCCGAGCATATAAATGAAAGTAACGGGGAGATTGTTGACAAATAACCAAGTGCCTGTCAAGTACCAGTTAGATATCAGTCTAGAAAAGGTTAATTTCCAGTTAAGTGCCTGCCAGGTATCAGCTAAATTCCAGTTAAATACCTGTCAAATACTTGTCAAGAACAAGTTAATTACCATTCAAATACCTGTCAAGTATCAGTCCGTTGCCGGTCAAGTGCCTGTCAAATGCCAGTTAAATATCGGTCAAGTATCAGTTAACTTTTAGGTCATTTACTGTAATTATGCTATCAACGTACTCTTGGGTATGTGGGGAGCGGTTATCGTATCCATAATTTACTGTCATTGTTGAGGCACACACACACACACACGCACACACACATGCATGCACGCACACATTCCAAAACCAATAGGCTACGCGCGTCCAGTCATAAATACCGATTGTTTATTTACACTTAACACCTACTCTACTTCCTCCTTCCCCCGCTAGAGGTCAGGCCGATACTTACCTGTAAACAAAGAAGAAACAGTTGGCATTATTTAGGAAGTAAAGTTTGAGATAATTTACTCAAGATTAAGATACAGACAAGAGTAAATAATTATAGAGAATAATTGAGTGGTATAATATCACAGGCGAGGTGAGGTTAGTATCTGCTATAATTATAATACGTGTCTGGGTGTCTCAACGGGTCAGGTCTTGAAGCTCCATACGCTGAGTCCATATAATTTGTTATTTATATATGTAATGTATATATTAACGTGTTATATATTTTAGTTAGGCAAAATATATAATAAAGTGAACACCCTCTGAGCCTACAGGTGAACGTAATTGAACGTCTTTTGAACTTATAGATAACGCAAAGAATGGTGGTCACGTTGTTCATTATCTTAGCTACGGACCGGAAATAAACAGTCACCTTCACTATAACTGTCAGAGATCGTAGTGAGGGAGCTTTTGAGGGAGTGAGGGAGATTTTGAGGGAGAGAGGAAGATTTTGAGGGAGTGAGGAAGATTTTGAGGGGTGTGAGGAAAGTTATGAGGGAGATTTTGAGGGAATGAGGGAAGTTATGAAGGAGTGAGAGAGATTTTGAGGGAGTGAGGGCAGTTATGAGGGAGTGAGAAAGATTTTGAGGGAGTGAGGGAAGTTATGAGGGAGTGAGGAATATTTTGAAAGAAGTTAAGAGGGAGTGTGAGAGATTTTGAGGGAGTGAGAGAGAATTTGAGGGAGTGAGAGAGATTTTGAGGGAGTGAGGGAGATTTTGTGGGAGTGAGGGAAGTTATGAGGGAGTGAGGGAAGTTATGAGGGAGTGAGGAAGATTTTGAGGGAGTGAGGAATATTTTGAGGGAGTGAGAGAGATTTTAAGGGAGTGAGGGAGCGTTTGAGGAAGTGAGATTTTGAGGGAGTGAGAGAGCTTTTGAGGGAGTGAGGGAAGTTATGAGGGAGTGAGGGAAGTTATGAGGGAGTGAGGAAGATTTTTGAGAGTGAGGAAGTGGCGGGGCAGGTATGTAGGTCTCCCGGTGTAATCAACAGAGGGTGTTGGTGAGAACGCTTTTACGCACACAGACTCACACATACACGTACACACATTCATATAATTATACACTAGCATGTGCACACCTATACTCTAACCTGTATACATTATACGTCCACACTTACACCTATGCGCGCGCGCACACACACACACACACACACACACACCATTATTATTATTATTATTATTATTATTATTATTATTATTATTATTATTATTATTATTATTATTATTATTATTATTATTATTATTATTATTATTATTATTATTATTATTATTATTATTATTATTATTACTACACACACTACCAACACCCAACAACCAATCAGGAAGGAACAGCGAGATTTGATAACCAATCAGTACACAACGGGACATTCTATCTGTTAACGGCATCACCTATCCCTGTTACTGTTTTTTTAAAGTACCGTTTTGCATAAGTACATTTAACGGCACACGAATGTTTCTTTGTCTATGCTTTTGTACCGTTTGATTCACTCAGCGGTACACAACGGGAGCGTCCATCTGTTCACTGTTCACTTCCTTATTGAACTTTTCTTACCGTTATTAAGAGTCGTCATTTACATATACATTGTTAACGGTACACAACGGTAACGTGCTCGGAGAAGGAAGAGAGAGAGAGAGAGAGAGAGAGAGAGAGAGAGAGAGATAATAATGATGATGATGGATGAAAGAGAGAAGATAAGGAAAGAAAATGAATGAGACATAAAGATAATGAAGGAGAGACAGATGGAGAGATAACGAATGAGAGAGAGATAAGAACAACGAAAAAGAGTGAATGAGAGATAAAGATGAGAAAATTAATGAGAGACAGAGAAATATAAGGAAAGCGAATATAAAGAAAGAGATAAAGAAAACAATTAAAGAGAGAACGAAAGAGATACATACATATATACATACATACATACATACATACATACATACATACATACATTAACACCAGCACAAATAACATCAGGAATTTTCATCTCTGTCCATAGCTGTGTGGCTGCTTGTTTCATACCAGCTTGAGGTGTAAGAATGAGTTACACTTTTGCTAAATGTAGCGTAAAATGCACCTTTCTCCGCTAGATGTATTTAGCGCAAAAAACGCCCTTGTCCGCTAAATACAAAGTTAAAAAAATAATAATAATCTAGAAAAATGTAGCGTAAAAAGCCTCTTTGATCCTTAGATTAAAGATCACATCAATCTCCTTTTGCTGGGTGTAGCATAGACCATCCCTAACCTCTCGATTTTATAATGGTAAGAATATTCCTCTCTCTCTCTCTCTCTCTCTCTCTCTCTCTAAACACAACACTGCCCCTCCCAACACAAGCACTTGACCCTCCAAGGTCATACACAAACTTGTCTACAAGGTCGACCCCTCAGTCATGCTCAGGGAAAGTAAGAGTTGACCTGACAAACAAAACCCAACAGATTTCCCATTATACTTGTCATTTTCGTCTTTAGTTACTCATCTCATAGCTTCATATATCAGTGTATTATAGTCGTATATGTTTATTTGAGTTATGTAAGTGTCATATATACGCAAGGCAAACAATAGTGGTCACCGGGAGCCTAGATATTACCACCACCACAATAGGTTGACACGAGGGAACGGGTTTTTGCCGGGTCGCTTCTGGTATGTGGGTCACTCACTCCCCGCCTGCTGCCATGATTGCCAGCTCGAGGCCACAGTCAATGTCAGGGCCCAGCACGGTGGTGAGAAGGCGTCGACTCCCTCCACCGCCCACGCTCGCTTGGTATGACTGCGTGAAAGTGAAGTGCATTGCTTGTGTGCGTGTGAGTGTGGGGGGGGGAGGGGGGTTATATTTTGTAGGATTTTCGTATGGGTATGTTTTGGAGTTGGTGTTCGCATCTGTGTTTGTTTAAAGGGGTTATTTTATTCGTGTGTGTATGTGTGTGTGTGTGTGTGTGTGTGTGTGTGTGTGTGTGTAATAATAATAATAATAAACGGTTTATTAATAGAGTTGCAGCCGGTGGCTGAAAATATACAAACTTACATGTGATTTAGACATAATGATATACGTTCAATACATTTACAGGGCTGTACAGTACATAAATCAGGAGCTGTTTATTATTTTAACAATAGATGGGATGGTGCTGTTCTTATATCTGTCAGTGCGGGCTCTTGTGGGCTGAATTTTGTTGTAGTGATGGACTGCGCGAGGTGGGCTGGGGACTGCCGGTGGCAGTAGGTGGCGATGACGAGGATAGTGCAGTAGTCCACTACCAAACCCCGCTAGTGCGTGGTGGTGGAGGTCACCGTGTGTGTGTGTGTGTGTGTGTGTGTGATAAGCATGTTCATCACACACACACACACACACACACACACACACACACACACACACACACACACTTTCTCCACAGCACAATTCTAAGTTCCACCCCCATTATCTCCCTCAGGCAAGCCATAACAATACAGTGCAAATGACACCACGTACAATCTTGTTTCAACGTCTGGTGCACCTGCCTGCTGTAATTACCATCCGGTGTGAGTCAGTACCAGTAATATAACAATATATCCTCACCTGTCTCTTGTGAAAACCCAACTGGTTTATCAATATCCTGATTACATTGGAATAAATATATCCTGTCTCAACCTGGTGTGGTATGTGTCGACAGGGCCACATTGTTGATGCCTTGGGTTGATTGTCTACCTGTATGTGTGTGGTATGTGTCGACAGGGCCACATTGTTGATGCCTTAGGTTGATTGTCTACCTGTATGTGTGTGGTATGTGCCGATAGGGCCAAGTGGTTGAGGCCTTAGGTAACCACGTAACTAAGGCTTAAACATTTACCCAAACAAGTCACCTCAGTACTGAAGAACCTGCCCCTTGATGTTTACACTATTTTCTATAAACAAGATGTATCTAAGATCTCAGAACCAACAACATCTCTAGTGACACATCTCTCCCTCCCTCCCTCCCTCCATTCATATCTCCCCTCCCTCCCTCCCTCCCTCCCTCCCTCCCTCCCTCCTTCCCAGCTCGTCAGACAGTAATGGAGGTTGACGAGACCCAATACCCACGTCATTACCAGCGCGTCAACCAGCAAATTCGAGTTGACAAGGCAGGTCATAGTTGATTACTGATGATGTTGAGAGGAAACTAAAAAACTGTATTGGATGTGATAACCCAGGTAACTTATACACCATGTACTTTGCTGCGGTGTAGTTAATGAGAATTGGGCGAGAGTTGATTTCTATCCGCTCTCAGGTGATAGAGAGTGGAATCGGAAGTTGTTTTAGAGAGAGAGAGAGAGAGAGAGAGAGAGAGAGAGAGAGAGGAACTTTACACTGTTAAAGTAATACAAAATTGACTATATGAAGTGGTCAAGCAGGCAGAGAAAATTGCAACTCTTGATGGACAGGACGGGCCCTAAAGCGCATCTCTCTCTCTCTCTCTCTCTCTCCAGCTGGTCGTGAGCACAATCTGGCTTCCTGTAGCGTAGTAGTGAGACTCTCGGACACAAGTAACGCGTGGGAGGAATAACTCATTCAACTTGATAGGGAATTTCAGGTAAAGACGAACTGGGAAGAAAAAAACAAAAAACTGGAACAAAAAGAGTGGCGGGCGTCGAGCTGTGAAATAAGTGAGGAGGTTCGTGTGTCAGGAGGGAAAGGGGTGGTCGCTGGACCTTGGCTGGAGCTTACACACTCGAGTACCGTAAAACTGCAGCGCCACCCCACACGAAAGATTGACGAATGTTTTAAAACTGGCTTAAGGGAGTCCCGTTAGCGTGGCATTAATTGCTCAGTGGAGGGAAGCGCCAGGCGATGGTTCTTGATTGGTCAGGCTAGCGATGTTTGTTTAGTTTTGTTTGTTTTTATCTCGCATGACTCAAGTGTTTCCGGATGGTTTCTGCCTTATCCTCTCTCTCTCTCTCTCTCTCTCTCTCTCTCTCTCTCTCTCTCTCTCTCTCTCTCTCTCTCAGGTGTGTTAATACGAGGCAGGTGACCATCATCCTAATCACCTTCTCACTGTACATATATCACACTAGGTATACAGTAGTCCAACGTCACCTGACACACCCTAACACGCCAGGTGGTCGAATCTAGCGTTATCTGATACACCTTTACGCCAGATACCACCGTCACACGACACCTTGGTGACGCCCTCCCACGCCTCCGTGACAGAGGAAAGGGTTGGAAGTGGGTATCAGGTGACCGTCGCATCACGTTCACGATCAGTAGACAAAACACACCACTACCACCACCACTACTACTACTACTACTACTTTTTTTTTAAGTGGCCTCCAGCCTCCCCCAATAGCCACACCTTCGCCACCATTTATTTACCTTTATATTAAATATCCTAATACATAAGAAGCTATCCTATCTGTGTTAAATTAGTTGAGCTGCAGATCTATGCGGCATTCAGTGACTGTAGCCTTATAGTCAATATCTGCAGCAGTTGTCGGAGTAGGGGCAGAAGCTCTCGTTCCCCTGAGGCAAAACAAAGCCAACCGAAGGAGAGAGAAGGACAGTCGACATCTCATCCAGGCTGTAACATAACTTCTGGGCTGCTGCTTCTGTTCGGAGATAAACTCCTCGAGTCTGGCGTAGAAACATCTTGCACTTGGGCCCATCCCACCAGAGGTTGTGAACACTAGAGGAGTGAAGCTGCCTTGATCAACGTTTTGAATTCTCTCCTCATATGCTCTTCTCTTGTCGTTCTCGTTCCTCCTATGTGCAGCATCGAGAGCTAGGTTACGGTGACATGCGGCCATGGGATCAAAAATCCTGATGTCGAAGAAAGCTCGCTGTCCCCGCGTCCAGAATCCTCGAGCACTGACGTCCACGCGGGCTTCGTTAGATGTGTTTGAAGTCCTGTGTTGGAAGATCTCTCCATCCAATGGAAGGAGGGTCGGTTCTACCATGACGTCCCGGCAGATTTCCTTCAACATATTTGCTGTGAGATCCCTTACCTCGTCATGCCTCATGCATATGAAGCCCCCCTTCTTGCAGACCATGGCGTGATCGCCATCATAGGAAGAGCCACACACGCATTGGGAGGGCAAACCTTCTACTGGCCAACCGTACCTTAGAGCAATGGCATCTGTAAATTTTTGTTTATTAAGACTGAAACCATTTGCCCTTATCGGTAACGTAGTTAACCAGTTCGAGGCGCCCACCTCCTGCGCTATAGCTACTTTTTTTTTCAAATTTTCTGGAACCTGCAGCAATCGTTGCAGCAACTTTTCATATTGGCAGTGCTGTCGATCTGTCGTAATGGACTTACGAATCTTATTTACTTCGCTGGTATCCACTTCCCCCTACTACTACTACTACTTAAAGCTACTACTATTACTATTACTACTACTACTACTACTTATTTTATTTTATTTTTTAATGGCCTCCAACCTCCCCTTATAGCCATACCTTCGCCACCATTTTATTACCTTAAAATTAAATATCCTTATACATAAGTAGCTATCCTAGCTGTGTTGAGTTAGTTGAGCCGCAGATCTATGCGGCATTCAGTGACTGTAGCCTCATAGTCAATATCTGCAGCAGTTGTCGACTTTGGGGTGGATGCTCTCGTTCCCCTGAGGCAGAGCAAAGCCGACCTAAGGAGAGAGGACAGTCAACATCTCATCCAGGCTGTAACATAACTTCTGGGCTGCTGCTTCTGTTCGGATAGCACCTCTGCGAGTCTGGCGTAGAAGCATCTTGCACTTGGTCCCATCCCACCAGAGGTTGTGAACACTAGAGGAGTGAAGCTGCCTTGGTCAACGTTCTGAATTCTCTCACCATGTGCCCTTATCTTGTCGGTCTCGTTCCTCCTGCGTGCAGCATTGAGGGCTAAATTACGGTGATGTGCTGCCATGGGATAAGAAATCCTGATGTCGAAGAAGGCTCTCTGCCCCGGCGTCCAAAATCCTCGAGCACTGACGTCAACATGGGCCTCGTTGGATGTGTTTCAAGTCCTATGTTGGAAATTCTCACCGTCCAATGGAAGGAGGGTCGGTTCTACCCTGACATCACAGCAGATTTCCTTCAACATATTTGCTGTGAGATCCCTTACTTCGACATGCCCCATGCATATGAAGCCCCCTTTCTTGCACACCATGGCGTGATCGACGTCATAGGAAGAGCCACATATGCATTGGGAGGGCAAACCTTCTACTGGCCTACTGTACCTTAGCTTAGAGCATTGGCATCTGTAAATTCTTGTTTATTGAGACTGAAACCATTTGCCCTTATCGGTAACGTAGTTAACCAGTTCAAGGAGCCCACCTCCTACACTATAGCTACTTTTTTTTCAAATTCTCTGGTACTTGCAGGAACAGTTGCTGCAACTTATCACTTTGGCTGTGCTGTCGTTCTGTCGTAATGGACCTTCTAATCTTGTTTACTTCACTGGTATCCACCTCCCCTGTTGCGTTCTGAGCTATTATGTTGTCTATGAGGGCTGCCGTGAGCTTAACTGAGTTTTGATATTCGGTGGCAGCAATCTCCTCTGGATTGGTCAATCCCATTCCTCCCAGTCTCGGTGGTAGTGCTGGGGTTAAGTGAGGGTGTTTCACTAATTTGGGAATGAAATTCACACTACTACTACTACTACATAGGCCATAAAGAAACTAGGACTGCCAGAGAAATCCGACTGAAAGAGAGATTTAGGAGTAATGATAAGTAGGAACCTTAAGCCAAGTAAACAATGTGGTTTTGCTCGTAACAAGGCTAATAAAGTACTTGGGTTCATACAAAGGAGTGTTAGTTACAAGACTAGAGAGGTCATCCTAAAACTGTATCTTGCTCTTGTGAGACCACACCTGGATTACGCAGTTCAGTTCTGGTCACGGTATTACAGAATGGATATAGAATCCTTGGAAAGAATTCAGAGGAGAATGACAAGACTAATCCCGGGCATTAGGAACCTTGAGTATAGAGACAGGTTAAAGCACCTTAATTTGCACTCCCTCGAGAGAAGTAGAGCGAGAGGCGACCTGCTAGAGGTGTAAGTGGAAGTCAGGGCTAAACAAAGGGGACATTACAAAGGTACTCAAACTATCCAACCAGGAGCGAACTCGTAACAATGGTTTTAAATTAGACAAATTTAGATTTAGGCGTGAAATAGGTAAACACTGGTTTGGAAACAGAGTAGTGGATGAATGGAACAGGTTACCAAATATCATCATTAACTCGAATACGCTGAATAGCTTCAAGCATAGGTTGGATGCTTACATGAGCAATAGGGGTTGGGTGTAAACGGGACTGCCCAGTATGGGCCAATAGGCCCGCTGCAGTTTCCTCCATTCTTATGTTCTTATGTTCTTATGTTCAGGTATACAATCAACATGCATAGTCACTCAGATAATGGTACAATTTCCTAAGGTGTTGTCTGATGTCAATTAATGCAACGAACGACCTTAACAGAGATCCTAATTTATTTATTGAAGAACAGAAATATATTAAAACAAGTCGTATATTTTATTTGTAATTGGAAAAAAAAAGACATTATTCGGTGTAAATGGTGGTAGATAATTAATTAATTGTATATTCTTTTATCAGCGAAAGTATTGCTATGAAACACAAACCTTTTATATTACACCAGTTAATATTTAGATATTCTTAATGATATAAATAATTTAATTTCAATAGGCTATTTTATGCATATAATTTGTAAATGTGGTAAAAATATATATTGTTTACTCCCAAGCGACCTCCCCCCCCCCCCGCCACGAATTTTCCCTGAGTTGCCGGTTTGTGAATTATGAAACAATCCATTCATGTCTCAAATTGGAACGAAAGTGAATATGAATGACAACTTACATATGCTACTGAAGTGTAAAAGAGTATTGTTCAGACTCTAAGTTATGTTCAAGGGAGAAATGTGACTTGACGAAATGGTTATTTTTTCCAGCCAGTGTTTTATTTCAGCTTTCCCTCCCCAACTTCTTCCCTCTGGCGGCCACATCGCCAACCACACCCACGTCCAGGAACTGTCGCTAATTTCGAATTATTGGAAAGTGAATATAATCTCTGGATATATATACTTATGGGTCGTCATTATGCATAAATTTCATATGCAATTTGCCAGCTTTAGCTAATTTTGTATTTCCTTAACTATGTTTCTAATTAGATAGATGTAGAAAAATAATTGTACTTTACTTTCTGATTGGTTTGTGAGTTTGTTTTAAAGGTTTCTATTTGATCAACAAACAGACTGCTACGAGAGAGTGATTAACAACAATGAATTAGTGTTAGTGTTTGTACAACAAGTGTGCGGTGAGTTTTGCGTAGCGGAGCAGAACACTATAGCTGCCGATTTTAACCCATTGTGTCTGTTTTTTTTTATCGGACAAACATCATAACTACTTCGAAAATTACATCGCGATCTGCCCAGTGCTTGTCCAGTATTTTCTCAATGGTCGACACGTTTTTCCAGTTGTGATCTCCTCCACCCCTCCACCCACATCAACACTCCACCCACGTCAACACACCACCCACGTCAGCACACCACTCACATCAACACACCACCCACGTCAACACTCCACCCACGTCAACACTCCACCTACTTCAACATTCCACCTACGTCAACATTCCACCCACGTCAACACTCCACCCACGTCAACACTCCACCCACGTCATCACTCCACCTACGTCAACATTTCACCTACGTCAACACACCACCCACGTCAGCACACCACTCACGTCAACACTCCACTCCACCCACGTCAACACTCCACCCACGTCAATACACCACCCACGTCAACACTCCACCCACGTCAACACTTCACCCACGTCAACATCCACCCACGTCAACACACCACCCACGTCAATACACCACCCGTCAACACTCCACCCACGTCAACACACCACCCACGTCAACACTTCACCCACGTCATCCACACGTCAACACACCACCCACGTCAACACACCACCCACGTCAACACTTCACCCACGTCAACACTCCACCCACGTCAACACTCCACCCACGTCAACATCCCACCCACGTCAACACTCCACCCACGTCAACATCCACCCACGTCAACATTCCACACACGTCAACAATTTCACCCACGTCAACAATTTCACCCACGTCAACACTTCCACCCACGTCAACACTACACCCACGTCAACGAGAAAGCCTCCCAGGGAACACCACCATTCTAAACCAGGTGAGTGATTTGCACCACCCCAATAACAGGTCATAATGAGTTACCTGACGCACACAAACAATGCTTGTCGGGTGGCGAGGTCAACTGTGGTGGAAGGGAGAGTTGAGGGAGGGAGATAATTCAAGACATTTCAACTACCTCTCAGCTCATTAGTCAAATAGAACAGGTAACTCAGTATAGGTAATTTATGCTGCGTCAAGTGTCACTCCTTACATTAGTCGCGCGCGTGTGTGTGTGCGTGTAAAAGGGGCCCAGGAGGTAGGACGCGGGTAGGTTGTAGGTAAGAGAGACGCAGGACATGGGTAGGTTGTAGATAAGAAGGGCGCTGGAGGTAGGTTGTGGGTAAGAGGCAAGGCAGGTGGCTAGGGGTAATTTGGCAAGAGGGCCTCCATACAGATAAGTCTGGAACAGGTTATATAGCGCTCCTAACTTTCCACTCTATATGCAGTTTCTCTTGGCTTTAAGCTATCGACGTAACTGCCTTTTTTTTTTTTTTTTTTTTTTTGCTGGTTCCTAAGTGGTTGTTGTTGTTGTTTACTGTTTTTCTCTCGTTTTGATATATATTGTTCATGTTTTTTTATTGTTTGTTGTTGTTTATTATTTGTTATTATTCGTTTATCCTAAATTTGTCTTTATACCTTCCATAAATTCGTATCTTTTCGGTCGTTACTTTCTGAATCGTCGCGAAAACATTGAAAAACAGAAACAAAAGTAGTTCTGTTATTGTTCCTCGTGACTGAGTCGATAAATATATATTTTTTTGGGGCTTACGTTTTCTCTGCTGATCAATTTTTAAGAGACAGATGAGGTATGTGTGTGTGTGTGTGTGTGTGTGTGTGATGGGGGTGGTAAGTGTACAGTACAGTATATGCTTCATGGTACACACACACATTAAAATACACGCACATCCACACGCATACGCATCCACACGCACAGATACACATATATACACACACATTTACAAACAGACATACATACATATATATACACCTACATACACAAATAAACATCCAAACCACAAACGCGTGTATAAATAACTCAATATACCCATTTAACGACTCATTAACATAAAGGTTAACAGGGTATTGTTAAAGGAAATTACCGCCTCAGGTGCTAACAGGTGTGGCCCAGGAACTACACAGTAACGGTAAATATTAGTTGTCTTTGTTTTATTCTTATATGCTTCGTCCGCTCCTTGCTCAGTGCTACTTAGACGGTTCCTAAATAGAAGATCAATGATTTAACTATAACCTAACCTAACCTAACCTAACCTAACCTAACCTAACCTATATTCTAAATGGATGGCAAAAATCGCATAAAACAGACGATCATCCCCTCTCTCTCTCTCTCTCTCTCTCTCTCTCTCTCTCTCTCTCTCTCTCTGATGTTATACCTTCACTCTTTCTTCTGTAACGTACTGTATGTGTTCTGCTGTTATCATCCTCCTCCCCCTCTCCCCCATCCACAACAAGACCTTATATCGTTCATTCCTATCGCTTTACACATCACCACCACCATCACCACCATCACCACCATCACCATCATCACCACTATATGCCACTGGATACAAAACACACTCATCACTCTTTAATATCCCTACCACTTTTATCCATAGTTCCTCCTTCATCACACCTCTCCTTCACACCATTTATCATTGAATTACACACTCTGTAATACTCTTGCGTTATCTCTTAGTACATTCATTACTATGGCATCTTAATTCCTCTGGGGATGAGTTTAGTTTCTTTATTCAGTAGATCCTTGTCACTGTATATAATTTATTCAAGCTCATCATATCCAATATTTGTAGTTTATTTTTCTGCTCTTATATCTTGAATTATTCCTTCACAGTTGAATAAATATTGTCAGTTCAATCATTCTTCTTGTTTATTACCATCTATCTCTATCTCTATCACTCTCTATCTCACTTCCTTTGATACAGTACTCTTGATCAATCCATTTCTTAGTGTATATAATATATCATCTATCCCTCAGCTACTCCATCAACCATTGTTCCATCTACTGACAAACCTCTCCTCCCTTCCACACCTGTCACACACACCTGAACACCTCACTTCCTCCATTCTGCCTCCATTCAAGCTAACAATTTATTCCTCCTTCCTGTCCCTATATTACGTGTTAACACTCTACAATCATTAACTTTCTCCCGCCACACACTCGTCTTAGTTATTTTAGGTTGTATTTGATTAAGATTACTGTACTGTAGGCTACATAGCGCTCGGAATACACCTAAGGAAGTTTATATAGACACGACTTCCATTATAGACCTAAGTGCTGTAAGATAATGTATGCATAACTTCAGAGAGACCTATGTAACTAACTGAAGTGAAATATAACTGTCTTAAGTGACTGTGTAGAGGTTGTGTGAGTGTGAGGACCCCAGGTGTGTGATGAGGGAAGACCAACACGTAGGTAGGGAGATTATTGTTACAAACACCCACAGATACCGCCGTAATGACCCACCTGAGGGACCGGCGCCGGCAGGAAACCTTTACCCCCCCCCCCCGAACATAATGCCCTTGGCTACTGTCGGGAGGTCGTGTTGTCTTCTGTAGCCGTCAGGGAGGCCATCACCGTGTACCGCCATGCCGGCTCCTGTAGGTGCCATGGTGCCTTTTGTAGCCGTCAGGAAGGACATGATCATCTCCAGGATTATCGCCCCGTCATGCCGGTTACTGTGGGGGGTGGTGCTGCATACCGGACGTGGAGGAGGAGGAGGTGCTAGGGGGATGGGGAGAGCTGCTGGCCTATTGACTGACACACACATGGGGAGGGGGGGGGATGGAGGGCAGGAGGTTAAAAGGGGGAACGGGGGTTGGGGAGGGGTGATCAACACTTTCTCCTGAGCAATGTATGGGACGAGGGCGAGGGAGAACAGGGTCAGGGGAGGGGGGCGGGTAACGCGTGCTGGGGGACGATGCTTTGGTGAGGGGGGGGGAGGGAGGAGTGAAAGGCAGGGATGGGAGATGGAGACGTGAAACAAGGGGGAGGGGGGAGGAGGTGTGGGTGAGAGGAGGACGTGGTGGAGGAGGGTGTAGGTATGGTAGGAACCTTAGGTCATGACCCTGGTCCTTGGGGAGGGGGGTCATACAATGTCAGCTAAGACTACGGCTCTCAAGATGTACACTTTGCCTCACGCACATGTACGTAAACTAAACACGACTGCGTTCATCAGTACGTGTACGTGTTTCCAAACCTACATTTCTATGGTGATGTATATAATAGCGTCATGTACATGAGGAGGTGTAAGATACGTACACATGAAAGTTTAACGGAACGTACACTTGTGACTATAGCGGTACGTACTGTACACCCGTAAGTAAAATAACATGTACACCTATAAGTATAACAACGCGTGCACCTGTAAGTATAAGAGTGCATACACATGTAAGTATAACAGTGTGTACACATGTAAGTATAACTGCGTACACATGTAAGTATAGCAGCACAGAATTATTAGTAAGTCCCTCGCCTTGTCTACTTTCTCACGCTTGCATGTACGTTTGTCAGCACGTACACGCCTACACATGCATATGTGAATATACACACACATGCTTATGTAAACACACACACACACACACACACACACACACACACACACACATGTACAATGAAAGACAAAAGTCGTGTCGTAAAATTTGGTGAAAACATATGCCAAAGAGCTAAACTTTTGGTGCGCTCTGCCTTGTGGTAGGGGGCTCTCATAATGTTTCACGAGTTATATTTAATCTTCGGATAAAACCGCGACACGACATTTGTCTTTGATTGTACACATCCATACTCACATGTACACAGGAGTAAGTTTCGTTTTTGTTTTTATTTTGCAGTTATAAAACTTGTAGCGTCTCTCTCTCTCATGTTTATATCTATCTATCTACTTACATATCTATCTGTCTGTCTGTGTCTGCCTTTCTGTTTGTCTGTCTCTCTGTCTACATATCATTTAAATACAACTTAATTATTCTTACGCACCAATACACAGACTTCCACAGTTACCAAATAAACAAAAAAACATCAACAGAACTCAGTAATCTCCACTAGAAATCTTGTAACCACAGGGTGAACCCACGACAAGTTCAACGCTCACTTACAATACCACACACGGACACAATGCCTTGAAAATGTCGCAAAAATCGGCTGTCACTAGAATCCCCGACGACGTTCGAAAATGGATGAAATAATATATGTGTTAAAATATTCATGTCATTACCAAAATCATAATATTACTATCTTGGTTGACCTTTGACCTTGTAAGTATCGCAAAAAAGACATTGAAAGGTATATATCACTTTTTTCAGGTCATTACTAAGGCCGTAGTGTTACAGTTTTGTTGATCTTTGACTCAGGGAGAAGCCACAGACGGAAATAACAAAGGTTGTTGATCTGTACACGTCAGTCCCGGGTGTTGACGTCGAGGGCGTGTTTATTACGTCTATCTTCGCGTCTGTGTATATACCAATGTTGATTATGCAAGAAAATTTGTCTGTGGAATAGTCAGAATATTGCAAAATCGTATCGAGGTTCGTCAGAATGCTTCAAATATGCTTCTAGTTGAGGCAGAAATAATTCAGAGTCGCTTCATAATTAGTCAATGTACATAGGACCCCCCCCCTTAAAAAAATAATGACAAAAAAAATTATTGTTGTTTACGTGTCTTTCTACGTAGGGTCACACACACACTAGTCAGACAATAAAAATAATGAAGTGTGGATCAGTTTTAGGAAAGCTGTCAGATGATTTTAGTCAGAGTTTTAATAGAATGGCAGGAGAAAAAAAACATAATCTGGCAGTTTTCTTGACCTCTGACCTCTGGAAAATCGACAAATTGCGGAATTGGAGTTTTTTGTGTGAGTGGGTGTGGCTGTCGTCATGATGGTTTTACAAGAAAGAGGAGAAGAAATAGCTGCAGGAAACAAACTGTAATTTGGTGTTTTTTTTTTTCAACCTTTGACCTGACCAAAATCAGTAAAGTATTAGAAATTCTCACTTTAGGACTTCTGCTAAATCAATTCTAAATTCTGAAATGGTGGTTTAGGGGAAAGATAAAGAGGAGGAGGAGGAGGAGAGAAAGAGAGAGAGAGAGAGAGAGAGAGAGAGAGAGAGAGAGAGAGGTGAGGGAGGGTGAGTTGCAACGAAATAAATGACTACAAAAACAACATGTTGCTCTTTTTATGTAGAAACTCTCTTAATGTACAGGGTGACGTGAGAGAATACTGTAGTTTCTTCTGAAGTAAAGGAACTGTTATCATTTTGAAATTTCTGAAACTAAACTTGTATCTTTACTTGTACTTTTATCTGTACCTGTATTTGTACCTGTATTTGTATCTGTACCTGTGCTTGTATCTGTACCTGAAATTATTATCTTTACCTGTACTTTTATCTGTACCTGTATTTGTACCTGTATTTGTATCTCTACCTGTGCTTGTATCTGTACCTGTAATTATATCTGTGCCCTGTATTTATATCTGTACTTGTATTTGTATCTGTACTTACGCTTGTATCTGTATCTGTGTTTGTATCTGTACTTGCATTTGCACCCGTACCCGTATTTGTACCCGTACCTGTATTTGCACCCGTACCTGTATTTGCACCCGTACCTGTATTTACCCTGTACCTGTATTTGCACCCATTTGTACCTGTATTTGCACCTGCACCCGTACCTGTATGTACCTGCACCTGTACCTGTACCTGTACCTGTTGCTGTACCGTATTTGTACCTGTATTCTGTACCGTACCTGTATTTGCACCTGTACCTGTATTTGTACCACCTGTACCGTACCTGTATTTGCACCTGTACCTGTACCTGTATTTGCACCCGTACCACCTGTACCTGTATCTGTACCTGCTGTATTTGCATTTGTACCCGTACCTGTATTTGTACCCGTACCTGTATTTGCACCTGCACCTGTACATTTTGCACCTTGTATTTGTACCCGTACCTGTATTTGCACCTGTACCTGTATTTGCACCCGTACCTGTATTTGCACCCGTACCTGTATTTGCACCCGTACCTGTATTTGCACCCGTACCTGTATTTGCACCCGTACCTGTATTTGTACCCGTACCTGTATTTGCACCCGTACCTGTATTTGCACCCGTACCTGTATTTGCACCCGTACCTGTATTTGCACCCGTACCTGTATTTGTACCCGTACCTGTATTTATATCTGTACCTCTTTTTGTATCTTTATTCTTATTGTCATTTCATAATTATCAAACTTAATGAATGGAAATAATTACGACATTCTTTTACATACAAGAAGATGTAACTTAATAATGTACAATTTCTCCACAATAAAAGTTCTCTATGACGGTAATAATATCTTTCTCAAATTTTTGTATATTAACTGTTGTTTCTTAATAGTTAAGATGATATGAAGTGAAGAAAAAAAAACTTGTCTTAAACACTGCTGATGAAGGTCATTACGGGTCTTTAACATGTCACTACCACAACAAGCGGATGTTATTGTGTATTGTTTTTCATTTCTTCATGATTGTTACGTCATGGATACTTCCTGCAGGAATGAAGGATGAATAATGCAAATATTGAATAAATGAATATGTAGATAGATAGATAACATTACCGAGAAGGAAAAACAGTAGATATATAGACAGATGAATAGAGTAATCAATAAGTAATTATATGAGTAATTAGGTAAAGAAATTAAAGATTAAAACATTCGTTGCAATTAACAGATAAGCAAATAACCCAACAGAGTAATTAATACCCACATAGACCACACGATTAGTTCCATTAAACATGGAACAAAAACTTTCCCACGACGACCGGAAGTAGATGAAAACAACAACACGAGCCTTCAGTCATAATCAACATAGCGGTATTACATCACTTCCCCCATGGCTATAATCTATAAAATAAACTATAAAACTAATCCCAGGTAATCTTTACAAACATTGAAACACTTTAAATCACTTATTGTCATTAAGTATCGTTTAAGTTCCATGAACAAAAAACAATCAGAAGTCCCGAGATAAAGTATGTAGGGGTTGCGGCATCCCCTTGTGGAAAGCTATTACGCTGCAGTGTTGCCAACTCTTGTCTTTTGTTTTCTTTTTTTTTTCGTGGGTGAAATACCCTGCACGGTCACTGACTGAGAAAGTGAAAGGTATGGAGGGAAGAGGATGGATAAGAAAGAAGGAGTGGAGGATGTAGTGGGACAGACGAGACGGTCACTTTCACTCTTAGTTCGCTTAATTATCTTTATCTTTACTTGTCTTTCTTGATGTTCATTACTCTCTCTCTCTCTCTCTCTCACCTAATACATTATGAACCGTCCTCACTACCTCAAGCTAACAATATAGTTCTCGGCTTCACATCCGGTTCATCAAAACAAAAACTTGTCGATCTGGAGAAGACGCACCAGTAAGTTTTAACTCTCTCTTCCGTATGTGAGAGACAATATATCTGTCACACTGTAATATTGGTCCCATATTGGTATATATTTTGTTCACTAACTGATACTGGGTTGAGGCAGGCTGGACCCATCTGGTGACCACTCCTTTCTGCTCCAGTGATGGCACATGTCACCTAGATCTTACAAGTCACGGCGCTTATTAGGAGGGAGAGAAAGATAACTCTTTAAAAATGTCTCCTGAGGTATTTAATGTCTCCTGAGATTTAAAGTGTCTCGTGAGGTATTAAATATCTCGTGTCTTGTCTTACCGTTACATTCTGATCGTATACTACCCATCTTTCGTTTCGGTGATTCACATAGAGATTTCGAGGCGTTAAGTGTATGTTTAGATCCTTATTATGGGGGTTTCGAGGCTTCACATACAAGTTTCGAGGCTTCATATACAAGTTTCGAGGCTTCATATACAAATTTCGAGGCTTCAAATACAAGTTTCGAGGTTTCATATACAAGTTTCGAGGTTTTAGCCGTATTTAATTTTATCTACAGAAAATATTAGTTATTATTGGCGATAATTTCAAATTCTCTCTCTCTCTCTCTCTCTCTCTCTCTCTCTCTCTCTCTCTCTCTCAGACTTGCTCCTCCCCTTACACAGTCACCTGTTCACCCCCCTTTCACCTGCCCCTTCCATTTTATCTCCAATCACTTCTCCCATCTACCCCATTCCCATTTACCCATCACCACCCACTTCGTTCTTCCACTGTTTACCTTCTCCTATTTATTCCGCCCATTATAATTGAAATTGGGAAACAAGTTAGGAATGAACGAAAGGTCTGATTGGGGTTAGAATTGAGTAACTAATTGGGGTTGAAAATGGGTAACCAATTGGAGATGAAATTGGGCAACTGATTAGGGGTAAAATTGGTTAATAAATTGGGTAATTAATGTGGAATAAAATCGAGTAAAAAATTGGGAATAAAATGTGAAAGTATATTGTATTAAAATTGGATAAAAATGTAGGTAAAATTAGTAAACTTGATATCACACTGAAAAGAAAATGGGGAATTGAAGATCTATATCATTTCAGATTAGGATAAAATTGGGGGTGAAATTGGAACTAAAATTGGGGGTCATATTTAAATTGAAAGGACAATCACTCGTACACGAAGTAATGGAAACGTTTATGACCTTCTAATAAAGAATTACCCAGAGAAACAAAATAAAAATGAAGACACAAGAGATTTAAGAGAAAGGCAGAGAGAATCCCCAACATACAGTCAGACAAGTCATCGCGAGACTGAATGCAATATCACCATAAATCCCTTCAGAGCTTCCAGACGTATGATAGTAGACGGTGCGGTACGATAAGCTTTTTTTTTTTTAGATTCAGGCAACGTCAATGATAATAAAGTTCCGGGAACACTGAGCTGCCAACCGTATAAGCAAACAACGTTGCGGTATGATACTTTTTCCCTGGGGGGGCCGGCAGCGTCAACATTAGGAAGTCACTGGGTCGAAAGGAGAGACAAAAACTATCGTCATTGTGTTTTTTTTTACCTTATGTAATCCCGACAAAAACCCTATAGTGTCATCCTTTGTTTACGTCAGAGTCGGTGGAGGGTTAAATTAGTGGATTTTATAAAGAAAAGTGACTGTGGTAGTTGTATGTATGGGGTTGTGTACTAACTAATTATTAGATGCAAGAGAGAGTTGCTTGTGTGGCTCTTTCATCATCGGGCTGTCGAGGTTATGTAATGGAGAGATAAAGAGAAGGAAGAGGAAGTTGGTGATGATGCAGTAGGTAGATAGAAGGAGATATATGAAGAAAGAAAGAAAGAAACAAAGGTATTTGGATGAAGATAGAGAGAAGACGAGATGAAGAAGTAGAGCACTTAATTGATGTATACTAATAGATATATAATCAGAATTAAAGGCTTAGGTACGGAAGAGAGAGAGAGAGAGGGGGAGGATGAGAAGACGGAGGAGGGGGGTGAAGGATGAAATAAAAGAAGATGAAGGCGATGAAAGAGAAGAAGACTATTAAAACAAAGAAATGAAAGATAAGACGAAAGGAAGCAAGAGGAGAAAGAGAGAATGATGAGAAGTAGAAGGAGGTGAAGAAGAAACAAGGAAGTGAGGGAAGATGAAACAGAGAGATGATAGCCCTGGTGTCAGCCGTGACGAGTTAATTAATATGGTCGCCTGTCCACACCTGAGGCGCCCAGGTGAACACAACACTCACGCCCCTTCCGTCCCTCCTTCCCTCCCTCCTTTACCACCACCCCCTCCTCCTCTCATGCCCTCTCTCCCTCATCACGACCTCATCCTCATCTCCCTCCTCCCCTCGCTACCTTCTATCCCCCCTCCTTCCACCACTTTCTCTTCTTCCCTCCCTTCTTTCCCTCGCCCCCTCTTCCTCTCACTCCTTACCATGTACAGCTAAAGGGAAACTGTAACACCCACTGTAACACTCACTACCTGTAACACTAACAGTCTGTCACACACTAGCGAGTCACGGTCACTGCCTCGAGGACGACCTTCACGCTCGAGTGTTAATTGATGCTAAATTTTTTAGTGGGTGTTCTTGTGAGGGAGATACAGTAGTAATTTCTTTTCTCACTGTATCTGTCATGTGCTCAATGAGAGTCAGACTTGAGGTATCGGGATCGGATTCATTGGCCTTGCCGTGTAGGACTTATAGTATTGGACGTATGGCATTGTACTTAAGGTGTTAAACTCATTTCTCGGGACTTGATGTGATGGCCTTATAATAATGGACTTGAAATATTGGCCTTATAACACTGAACTTGAAATATTGGCCTTAGAACTTACGGCGTCGGATAGGATTGGACTTACTCTCGGCTCCTGTATTCACCACAAGGAAAGGAACAATACTAACATTAGCTCCGCCTCTTAGTCCCAGTGTGCGGGCAACAGGTAGAACTAACCCTTTTATGGACACCTGGCCATCCCGTTGTCAGATGAAGGAGTGAAGAGGGGGTAGATGGGATGGGGGATAGGATGAAGTGCTGAGGAGATAGGTGAGGGTAGGGGCGAAGGAGATGGAGGAAGAGGGTAGGTGGGAAGGAGGTAGGGGAAGGGAAGTAAGATGGAAGGAGGTTAGGTGAGGGTAGGTGGGATGGAGTAAGAAATTAGGAGAGGGGAGTTAGGATAGAAGAGGAAGGAGGTAGGGGAGGGGAAGTGGGATGGGTAAGAAATTAGGAGAGGGGAGTTAGGATAGAAGAGGAAGGAGGTAGGGGAGGGGAAGTGGGATGCAGAAGGAAGTTTAGGTGAAGATAAGTGAGATGGTGAATAGAGATGAAAGATGGAAGGGATTAGGTGAGGATAAATGGATGAAGAAAGAGGAAAAGAGTTAAGGGAGGGAAGTTAGGATAGAAGAGGAAGGGTCAGGAGAGGACAGGTAGGATGTCTGCGTATCTGTGTTATCTGTATTACCTCTTTATCTATCTTACAGTTCAAATTCTTATCTATCTACATATTTTTCTATCTGTTTGTTTATGTACATGTAGAATATACGGGTCACGGTGACAAGATAAGGCAACAACATCACCCGTGTTTAATAAGAAGCGCGTTTATTTGTTCTATTGACACACATTTTTGTCTTGTTGGTGTAATCTCTCTCTCTCTCTCTCTCTCTCTCTCTCTCTCTCTCTCTCTCTCAGCCACATTTTCACACGGTAAACATAATTTTTGCAGCCGAGCACAAAATTGTTTCTAATGACAGAGTATTAGAGGTGCCATTTAACTTAATATTAATACACGAACAACAATTTATTAATATTTTGGATGTGTTTTAAGATTTAATTTTTCCCCCCGAGCAAGATTTTTTTTTCTCACTCAAAAAATATTATTTTTTTTGTCTCGTTGCACACTTTCCCTCCACACCTTCTACCTCCACCTCTCCACACACCTTCCACCTCACCCTCCACACACTGCTTCCACACACTCCACACCACCTCCTCCACCTGCCTCCCTCTCACCTCCACACCACCTCCCTCCCACCCTCACCTCTCCCACCTCCCTCCACCTCACCTCACCTCCTCCACCCTCACCTCCCTCCACCCTCACCTCCACCACCTCCCTCCACCCCTCACCTCTCCACACCACCTCCCTCCCACCTCACACCCTCCCCTCTCCACCACCTCCCTCCCACCTTCTCCCTCCACCTCACCTCCACACTGCCTCCACACCCACCTCCCCCTCACCCTCCCACCTCACCTCCTCCACTGCCACCTCACACTCCCACCCTCCACTCCACCTCACACACCCCTCTCCACTCAGCACCTGAATGCTGCACCCCCTCCCCCGTGTGAGAAAATTGGCTATAATCTCTGACAGGTAAGTGACGGTCATTTAAACTCTACACGCACACACTCACATGGTCATGAAGATTTGGCTAACTGCAGGATGATATATTTATGAGTTACATTTCTACTATATATTTTTAAAACACACACACACACACACACACACACACACACACACACACACACACGCACACACACACAGCATCAACATGTGGGGGCGTTTTTGGTCGGGATGTGGTTCTGTGTGTGACTTGGAGTTGTGGGCTTAATGGTCACGTCACGACCAAAACACGCTAACCTGTACTAATACGGATACCTGATGATGTGTAGGGGACAGGTGTGTGGAGGGTGTAGAAGGTAGGAACAGGTGTGTGGAGGGTGTAGAAGGTAGGAACAGGTGTGGAGGATGGAGGTAGGAATAGGTGTGTGTGGAGGGTGTGAAGTGTGGGACAAGTGTGGAGAGGTGTAGGGAGGTGGTGTGGGAGGGAGGTGGTGTGGGAGAGGTGAGGTGGTGGGAGGTGAGGGGGTGCGGGTGAGGGTGGGAGGTGGTGGGGGAGGGATGAGGTGTGAGGGAGGGGTGGAGGGAGGTGTGGAGGGAGGGTGGAGGGTGGAGGTGGTGTGGAGAGGTGGGAGGTGGGAGGGAGAGGTGAGAGGTGGTGTGGAGAGGTGAGTGGAGGAGGTGGTGTGGAGAGGGAGGGTGGAGGGAGGTGGTGGGGAGGGTGAGGGTGGAGGGAGAGGTGGTAGTGGGGAGGGGAGGTGGGGAGAGGTGGTGTGGTGGGGGTGGTGGGGAGAGGTGGAGGGGGGAGGGGGTGGAGGGAGGTGGTGTAGAGAGGTGAGGGTGGGGGAGGTGAGGGGTGGGAGAGGGTGGTGTGGGAGGTGGGGGGGAGGTGGTGGTGTGGAGGTGAGGGTGGAGGGAGGTGGTGGGAGAGGTGCAGGGAGGGAGGTGGGTGGGAGAGGTGAGGTTGAGGGAGGTGGGTGTAGAGAGGTGGGAGGGGTGGGGAGAGGTGAGGGTGGAGGGAGGTGGAGAGGTGGGGGTGGAGGGAGGTGGTGTGGGGGTGGGGGAGTGGGAGGGAGGTGGGTGGGGGTGAGAGGGAGAGGTGTGGAGAGGTGGGAGAGGTTGAGGGAGGGAGGTGGGGAGGAGAGAGGTGGGAGGGAGGTGGTGGGGAGGGTGAGGGTGAGGAGGGTGGGGGGAGGTGAGGTGGAGGGAGGTGGTGTAGAGAGGTGAGGGGTGGGAGGGAGGTGGTGTAGAGAGGTGGTGGAGGGTGAGGGGTGGGAGGGAGGTGGGTGGGGAGAGGTGAGGGTGGGAGGGAGGTGGGGGGAGAGGAGGGGTGGAGGAGGTGGTGAGAGGTGAGGGGTGGAGGGAGGTGGTGTAGAGAGGTGGGAGAGGTGGTGGGAGAGGTGAGGGTGAGGGAGGTGGTGGGAGAGGTGAGAGGGAGGTGAGAGGGGTGGGGGAGGGAGGTGGTGGTGGGGGTGAGGGGTGGAGGGAGGTGGTGGGAGAGGGTGGAGGGAGGTGGTGTAGAGAGGTGAGGGTGGAGGGAGGTGGTGTAGAGAGGTGAGGGTGGATGGAGGTGGTGTGGAGGGAAGGTGTGCAACGAGACAGAAAACAAAAATTCTTGATTGAACGAGAAAAAAATATCTTGCTCGGGCTCGCAAAAATTAAACCTTAAATAGATAGAATATATTATTTCTCCGTCAGCCAGAGGTCAGTTTGTCAGTGAGGGATTGTGGACGACAAAGATGGCGTTTCACTTCTCATGTCTAAAACAAAAGAAGCCAATTTTGTTATTACTATGTGACGTAAATTGGCCGACACGAAGGAAATTTTCCGCTTGCTGGTTTCAACACTGGGAAGGGAGGGTGATAGTAGTAATGGTAGTGGTGGTGGTTGTTGTTGAGGAAGTGGTGATATACTAGTTAGTGATGGTGGTGATACGTGTTGGCTGCTGTAGTTGAAGTAATGGTGGCAGTGATGGTGGCTTTAGTGATGGTGGTACTTGTTTGTTTGTTAACGGTGGTGCTTGCGATAATGATGATGCTGGTAGTGATGGTGATGATAGCTGTAGGGATGGTGGTTGGATGACAGAAACTGTAAATACAAATAACCTACCACCACCTCCACCACCCCCACCACACCACCTACACCACCATCACCATACATCATTACATTGCCTCATCACTATATCAAGCTTCTTCAGAAACCTCAACACGATCATTAGTTTGGATAGAAAGTACAAGCATGATGTGGCGACTGTATCATTATATAAATTGGGTCTTTTGGTCACGTAAAAAACAAACTTAAATTTGGTCAGAATTCAACAATGAGTCGACATTTTAAAAGAAGAACTCGGTCTTGGCATTATTTTGTATGAAGATTATTGACAACGTTTTCAGGTGTACGGTTGACTCGCTGCCTTGAGCTAAATGTAGCGTTAGACATGGTAAACTGCATGATTTAGTCCACCTGTCTCATGACCAAATGGATGATGGTGCATGATTTAGTCCACCTGTCTCACTACGAGATGCATGAATCATTCCGAGTATCTGTAACGCTGCCAGACGTACGATTCAACAAGCTATCGTACCATCATCGTATACGCTGCCTTGTCATCCCGCCGACCAATAAGAATGGCTTTCACCGTCGCGTCATAACAGTGCATGTGAAGACGTCATCAATAATGTTACGTGTTGCTGAGTTTAGTAGTCTGCCCAGATAAATGAAGATAATTTTACCCTGAGATAAATTAATTTTACTAAATAAAACAAAAACTCTTAGTGACTTAAAATATATTGATATTAAACGCAACGCCATTGATATTGTTTGTAGGACAGAAATAATTAGGTGCGTCACTACAGCAGACATCATTTTCTACAGAGGTGTATGTCACTTTCTACAGAGGTGTATTTACAGGTGTATGTCACTTTCTACAGAGGTGTATTTACAGGTGTATGTCACTTTCTACAGAGGTGTATGTCACTTTCTACACCATGTCAATTTCTTCAAGTCGCCATCTACAAGAACGTGTTTATATAGATGTGTTACTTTTTTCAGGGAGTGTCTTCATTGGTCTACATTGGTGTGTCTACAGATGGATGCTACTGTAAACAGGTATGTGTCACTTTCTACGTGGGTATGTCTACATGCGTGTCTACAAGTTTGAGTTATTTTCTACAGGTGTGTGTGTGTGTGTGTGTGTGTGTGTGTGTTACGACACCCTGATTGCCACCTGAGACGGTAATTAGTAGAACGTCCTTACCTGGGACCCCGGACCTGTCATTATGCCTTTGTCCGTCTGTTTGGTTGTCTCTGTTTTAATCTTTCAGTCTCTGTTTGTCGACCAACAGTATATCCACCAGTGATCTGAATGTTTGTGTATAGTACCTTTCCACAGTCATAAACTCAAAACCTTAATTTCCGTGTTTGTGTTTTTTTTTACACCGACAATTATTACCAATTAAAACAGATGGTCTTACTTAAAATGAGGTAAATAACACAGTCAACCACAGTCTTGCCTCCACCACCACCATCTGGCAACACTGGTCACACCTGCCCGACACACATACTCACCCGTGATCCTCTAGTGTGAAATTTGGACTACATTTCTGAAATGTTTCTTTTCTCGTTTCTGTGAGGTAATGTTGAAAATCGTGGGTCTTATGGCAGAGGAGAGAAGGAGGGGGGAGAAAGAAAGGGGGAGGGAGGGTGGGGAAGGTGAGAGAGAGAGAGAGAGATTTTAGTGTTTTATCATGTTAGGTTACATTCTTACATCTCCACACACGAGAACATTCATCGTGCGAGCCTTTGTAAATACGTGCTCCGGTCAACAAGAGTGTTTATTTTCCTGTTCCCTGACCACTATGACGGAGCCTCTTATCAGCAGCTGACGCCTACACCATCAGCTGACATAGGTGTAAGGGCGGTTGGCACCATGCACACACAACTGGTGGTGGTGACCCTGTGCTGGGGGTGGCCACAACACCACCTGACACACACACACACACACATACAACAGTTATATACAACCCTCTGCCAGTGAGTCTTTCTGGAAGGCTTCCGTCAGGCGGGTCTTGGCAGAATCCACCTGTGTGCAGGTTTGGCGTGCTGTGATTAGCCTCTGTTATCCTGGTCGTTCACACCGCACCGTGCAGACCCTAACCTAACTTAAACTTCATTTAACCTGAACTTAGCGTAGCCTAACCTAACCTGTTCTTATTTAGTCTAATCTAACCTGAATTTAACGCCCTAGACTTTACCTGGACCAATGCCAGGCTTACATACCCTTAAACTTTGTCATATTTGTGGACAAGAGATGAAGGGGTCGTGAAGGCTCTTGGCAGATGCCCTCATTGTATACATCGGCTAAGCATCATCATCAATATCTCAATCAGGATCAAGTTAACATCTCAGTTTTGGGATTCATAAACATCACATCAGCTCTGAATCATTATATATGGAATTGTTATAACAAATAGGTCATATAATTTTTTCTGTGATTCGTAAGTAAATAATGTTTTAGAAAAATTAGAAATCCGAATCCAAAGTCGATTTTTGCAAGAAATTCGCCTGATATAAGTCCTTATGAAACCCGATCGGTGAATCCCGCTTTGGATTCCCTCGATCACTGTGCCACAGTAATTGATTTTGCTGATAATAACTGTTGAGTGACGGAGTGTTCATCACAGACTGGAGTGTACAGGTGAAGTAACTATGGAGGAAATGGAGTAACTGTAGACTATCTGTGGAGTGTGTGTGTGTGTGACAGGTCTTTTGTGGTGAAAAATAACTGTGAAGTAACTGTATACCACCAAATGGTCATCGACAAGAACCGCACAGTGACTCTACTCTCAGTCCTGGGAGGTACACACACACACACACCTGTCATGACGCACCATAGGTACACCTCACAACGGTACAACAGTGGGTGCAGTTTTGTAGAGGGCCATGACTGGTGACGTCATGATAGGCAGTCTATGAACCACTGGGAGGGAAATAATTGAAGGTTCACTAACTTTTAACTCACCGTATGTCTGTCTATTGACTCGTGTGTGTGTGTGTGTGTGTGTGTGTGTGTGTTTTAGAGATCGTCTGGCGTCTCCTTCGCCTCACAACGATACATTTATGAGAAGAAACGCTGTACGCCAGGCGATTGATCTCTTGCCTTCCATCTGCCTGTAGGGGCGTTGGTTTATGTTCATGGTACAGACATAAGGTGTTGACCACATTAATCAGTGAGTGTTAAGACCTCAGTGTTGAGACAACCCACACTCTCACCACACCTGAGGCCCCCCACACCTGACACCCCCCCCTCCACACACACCTGGATAATTAACACACATGGACCAAATTTTGTAATCTGTGTCAACGTTATATTATGTGGATGTCAGTATATAGAATAATATGCATTTTATATCATAGAAACTGAAAATGTACCAATATCCTATAGACGGATATAGTAACTTGAGTTTGAACTTTAAAGTGAATTGTATCTACTGTACGTGTGTATATGTAATGTATGTAGTAGTGTGTTATGGAAGTCATTCTGTGTGTGTGTATACGTGTGTACGCGTGCAAGTCTCCATGTAGAAATGAGACGTGAGTAAAGGTGGTGGTGGTGGTAGCAGTGGTGATGATAGTAGTGGTAGGGGTGGTGATAGTGGTGGTAGGGGTGGTGATAGTAGTGGTAGGGGTGGTGATAGTGGTGATAGTGGTGGTAGAGATGGTCGTGGTAGTAGTGGTGGTAATACTGGTGATATTAGTGGTGGCGGTGGTGGTAATGGTGGTGTAATAAGGGCGGTAGTGGCGGTGGTGGTGGTAATGGTGGTGTAATAAGGGCGGTAGTGGCGGTGGCGGTGGTGGTAATGGTGGTGTAATAGGCGGTAGTGGCGGTGGTGGTGGTGGTAATGGTGGTGTAATACGGGCGGTAGTGGTGGCGGTGGTGGTAATGGTGGTGTAATAAGGGCGGTAGTGGCGGTGGTGGTAATGGTGGTGGTAGTGCATAAGGGCGGTAGTGGCGGTGGCGGCAGGAATGGCGGCGGTAGTGCGGTGGTGGTAATGGTGGTGTAATAAGGGCGGTAGTGGCGGTTGCGGTGGTGGTAATGGTGTAATAAGGGCGGTAGTGGCGGCGGTGGTGGTAATGGTGGTGTAATATGGCGGTAGTGGCGGTGGCGGTGGTGGTAATGGTGGTGTAATAAGGGCGGTAGTGGCGGTGGTGGTGGTGGTGGTATAATAAGGGCGGTAGGCGGTGGCGGTGGTGGTAATGGTGGTGTAATAAGGGTAGTGGCGGTGGTGGTAATGGTGGTGTAATAAGGGCGGTAGTGGTGGTAGCAGCGGTGGAGCGACAGTAGACTATAACGGTGGGCGTCAACCAAGATGCAGATGGTCAGTTCGGCTGTTGTTTTTGCATCCCTCAATTAATAACAGTTGTCTGGCTAACGGATGATATAGCCCGAAGTACAAGCGTAAAAGACCTTAGTAGCTGAAGTGCTCTTATACATTACCTACTGTACCCTGTCGGTTTCGCTGTTCTTGTGGGGGGCGGTCAGCAAAGAAAACGATTGGTCAATGAGTGAAGAGCCGACATTGATTGGGTGATTAGACGATACATAATGATTTGTCAGTGATTAGGGGATTAGACGAGACACATATGATGATTTGTCAGTGATTAGGAGATTAGACAATGCGGATTTAATGATTTGACGGTGAATGGGATAGTTTGTTATATACACAGAGGATGCATCACAACGTTATATAAAAAATTGCAACAGCTGATTCCTGGATCCATTACCACTGAGAAATGCCATATAAACACGAGTCCAATTTACAACGGTTACGAACTTTCCTTTTCCTTCGCAATTTGCTTTTTCATTAGACGCTGTGTCGAACCAACATTAGACACAGTGAATTTACCATTACGGATTATTCGACATGAAATTGTGATACAGATCCTATTCAAAAGACATCCTGACTGAGACGGCGGGAAAAGATTATATATTATTCTTCTGGTGATTATTTCCTCAAAAGACATGACTTTATGTGGAAGAGAACTCCTTTGAAAACGAAGCGAACCACACTCACAGGAAAGTCTCTAATCTTTAATCCTAACTAATCACATCCTGGCTGACGGACCCTTTCTAGCTCTATTTAATTCACCATTAGGGGCTTGATGATTTATGACCCGCTAACCGCATTGACGGACAACACTGCGAATGAATGAAAAAATACTTGTTACTGTACAAGAATCAAGGAATACTCGTCGATCGGATTCTCACTTTTATGCACTAACAACGAACGTAAACAACAGACCTAGTGAAGCAGCCCCGTGAAAACGATTTACGAAGTTGCGTCAACGTTGAGAGTGAGTGAGCGTGAATAACCAGGTGGTGTGGCCATGTTAGCAGAACACGGAGCTAGATAATCGATCTGAGTTACACAGTCTGCTTAACTTGCTCAGCATCCTGGATCAGACATGGCCCTGCCTCGCTGACGCTCCCAAGACACCCCTGTCGCTCATATATCTATCCAACCTATGTTTGAAGCTGCTTTTCACGGCACATTCCTTCACTTCCGAAATGTCCATGACTTACGCCAGGAAAAAAAAACACCCTTAAAACTTATCTGAACGTGGCATTTGGGGTCTGAAGAGGTCATCCTTTTTAATACCTACGACTACAGCGATGAGTTTGAAACTAGTGACGTCATTGCAAATAGCGACCCTGTTTCTAGAGAAATAAACTTATCTCGACTATTATAGCAGGACTTTAAACTTTTATTACAAATTATATATACCGTATCACTCTACGAACGTGGCAGAGTGTATCTCTTGTGTTTACCCAGAACCGTCAACTCGTCCATTCCTTGACAATAAATGTTGAGGGAAATTTACAAAAAAACAGTCGATACTTCATTTGTTAGGAAATTCTTTACTTGTGCATACTAAAATAAACTGTCCATAATTTTTCCCTTTAAGAACCTGCCTGCAATACTAGGCTGAAACTGGTTTCTTGTTACCAAGATACTTCGCAACAGGTATATACAGGTTAGCGGAACGAAGGCGTCTAATTGATCCATTCACTATCCAGGTGCAGTAGTATAACATGTACGAGGCTCTCGTACTCTAACAGCTATACTAGGTTATGTAAGATATAGCAGAGATATTAAACTTAACAAAGGTAACAGTGACACTAGGCCTTTCTATTTTAGAGAATTACATTAGTACTTATGGTAAACATTGGCGGTACGAAATCACCAGAAATTACATTCAACGAGTGACGCAATGCGAAGCTATGTGTTTACATTCTCAGGATTGATAGTTTTTATGGCGGGTGAACGTAATTTTACTACGGTTTCTCATAATTTACCCTCAAGATTAATTATATCCTGTTGTCTTCATTTCAGCATGGATACAACCCTTCGATCCTGTAAGATTCATTTTAACATATATTAACAAAAATAAGTCTTGTAGATTCAATTTAAACGTATTTACAAGCCTTTAATCTTGTGGGTATCGTTTTAACCTGATTCAAACCTCTATTTTGTATATAAACAATTCGATTCTTCCAACAATACATATACGGTATTTTGCTTTCCTTATCAATCTCGTCTCACATCTATTAAGAAATACCTTAAGATATGTTTGGATGAGTACTTGAGTCCTTGAGTCATATCGTTATCCTTAATTTAGTGAGGTGCGTATGGCAACGTCGACAGCATTATCACGGTAGCCATATTAGCGATTACCGCCCACAACCCCGTTATATAAACACACATGAAAACAAATTATCATAATGACGATAGAGTTTCACAATATGAAGACATGATACAAGGTGTTACTTCACGTAGAAAAAAAATATCAGATTAGAACGAATATATTGGGATAAAAAGTCGAATTATTTGATAATGACGGGGCTGCTAAGAGGAGAATTGGGAGGGAAATGGTGGCGGTTTTCACTTTCTAGGAAACTATGTTAGGCTTTGAATAATGGAAACCCCGATATTGGCTGACAAGAGAAACCCCCGCTGATAAGAGAGAACGCCTCCTCTATACCAGTAATACAAGACAAGTTGGCTATTACCATAAAATATTCAAAGTGGAAAATCGACGGCGCGGCGGTTAGCCAATAATACACCCTCGACTCTTGTAACCGCGGGCTAATGTTGAGAGCTGAAGGTTGTGGAAAGTTTTGCCGAGTCAAACCTAATCTCAAACCATATTAGGACGCACTAAGTAATAAGTTATGATTAGTGTAAGAAAATTTATATTTGGGCCATTGATAAGCGTTAATAAGTTACTGCAAGACTCTTTATCAGGATCTAATGTAATGGGTTATTTAGTAGGCATGTGGTGGAAATAACAATGTAATAATGTAAGTAATTTTAAGTGTTCGGTATTAAGGACTTTCTGTAGGAAGGACACTAGTAATCAGAGACAGACAGGCAACAGACAGGGATAACACTTAACAGAAACAGAGTCCACGGCTGTGATAAATACAGACAGACTTGGCGGGGTATGGCCAGACAGACAGCAGGGCGCCGTCGGGTAAGACTGACAGACAGAAGCAAGCAGATACAAAGATATGTAGACGGACAGGCGGGTGTAGGCATGCATAAGAGAGAAAGGGAGAGAGAGAGAGAGAGAGGAACAAGCGGTAGGTAGGACATGCAGAAGAGAGAGAGAGAGGGGGGATGGGGGTAACAAGCGGCGGACGTGGACGTGCAGAAGAGAGGAGTGTGGAAAACAGGTGATTCAAACAGGGGGCAGGGAGGAAGGTCACCCACTACAAAAACTCGTCTCAGACACTTGCCAAAAGCACCCCCATCCAATCTGCTTTCTTCCACTTTTTATACCCTTACTTGTTTTTCCTTTCTTCCTTCCCGTTAATTCACTTTTAGTTTTCATCATCTTTTCTCTAACTGCTCTTCTCTCTTGTAGTCCCTCACCCCCGCTGCTCTCTGTACATTAAGGGACTATCACACTGGGGGAATCTCCTCATTCATCGGGGGAAAAATTACGATACTGCCGCCCTCGATCAGATTTTTCGCCTGAAAATGAGATCTGAGAAAAACAGAAAGTGCGGGAGTTGTCGAGTAAGTTTTGACTGTATTTCAGGTCCATTTGAGGTTTTATAATATTTATAATTGAAAGGCCTTGATTTTATTCAAAGGAATAATTAGGAAACAATTTTAAATGATTTAATTCAAATTCTGTATATTTGCATTAGAATCTAGTTATTTATACCGTATTTGTATTATATTTTTGTTGTTTTTGTGTCGTTTTTATTTACTTATAATTAATATTAGTTATTATTATTAGTTATTTTAGTTTTTTATTTCGTTTATTTGTATTCCTATTGTTTTATTTATTATTCATTTTGTTCATACATTTATCTGTCTTCCTCTATCCAATCTTTCACCAGTAATAATAGTCACATTCTTGGTAGTGTTATGGCGTCTTAGTTTTTGTAAGCGTTCGTGAGGTGTTAAACTCTTCCTCCTCCTCCTCCTCCTCCTCCTCCCCTTGGTCTTGACCCAGCACAGGAAAGCGTAAGAAAAAACTTGTTTGTGTTACTGCCAGCTGACGCAATGTGTTGGGTCATGCGGTCTTGTGTGTCTAGTAACAGCTCATCTCTCAAGTGTTTTTGTTGGGGCTGTTTTTGTGTGATGTTCCGCTAGTGTTTCAGTCATTTTAAATTATCTGATTCATCAATTATTAAAAAATGTTTGAATCATTAAAATTATACCGAATAATCGGGATAATTTTTTAGTTATTCGAACCATTTGATTTAGATTAAATTATCCGAATCACCAGAACAGTACCAAGTTGTTAGAATCAATCTTAATTAGCTGAATCATTAGAGTTATACATAGGTATCAGAATCATACAGCAAGTCCTCATCACCGCTACAGTGTCCAGGAGTCACTGTCGGCCTGGAGTCATCACGGACAAAACCTGATCCTAGTGCCAACACCCGTCTGGCACTCCAGAGTGCTAATTCACCTCGTGACACCAGACAATGCCACCTTGACCATGTGATGCCAGACAGTGCCACATAGGCATTGTTACGCCAGACAGTGCCACATAGGCATTGTTACGCCAGACAGTGCCACATAGGCATTGTTACGCCAGACAGTGCCATCTTGACCTTGTGACGCCAGGCAGTGCCACCTTGACCATGTGATGCCAGACAGTGCCACATAGACAATGTTACGCCAGACAGTGCCACCTTGACCTTGTGACGCCAGGCAGTGCCACCTTGGCCTTGTGATGCCAGGCAGTGCCACCTTGACCTTGTAACACCAGGCAGTGCCACTTAGGCATTGTTACGCCAGACAGTGCCACCTCGGCATTGTTACGCCAGGCAGTGCTACCTTGACTTTGTGACGCCAGACAGTGCCACCTAGCCATTGTTACGCCAGACAATGTCACCTTGGCCTTGTAGAGCCACAGTACCATCTTGGCCTTGTGATGCCAGACAGTGTCATCTTTGCCTTGTGATGCCAGATAGTGCCACCTTGGCCTTGTGACGCCAGACAGTGCCACCTTGGCCTAGTGAGACACTCAGGAATTTCAACGGGGTGTGTGACGTGATCCTTAATGTTAGGGAAGGAGGTATTGAGAGGAAGGGGGGAGGTAGGGACGCAGAGAGAGAGAGAGAGAGAGAGAGAGAGAGAAAATAGAGAGAAAGAAAAAGAGAGGTGATTGGTTAGAGATAAAGAACGAGATAATGAGAGAGAATACAAGGACTATGAACACAAATAAGTTAGTAATTTCATAACCTATTTATTCATAACCTTAAAAGAACGACTTAAGTAATATGCTGTACACCTGTACTCTAACACTCACGTACACTTACTCCTGAGGTGAGATCGTCGAGGATGTAGTCATTATGGTTCACTTACAATCTACGCACATTATAAACCTCAACAAGCTCAGCCGCTTATCACGAGGTTAATGTCCCTGAGCGAGAGCGTTAAGTGGGAACACGAGATTTTTGTACATGTTTGAGTTCAACGGTTCAAACACACACACACACACACACAGGCCATCCTCGATCCATTAAACTTTGTACAAAATAATACCTTCAGATCTGTCGGTCAGTACTCACTTATGATAAAGTCGTACTCCTTGAAGAGCCTTTTCCTGTCGATGGGTCGAGACTCAGGGTCGATCTCGTCGTACTTGTAGTAGGCGATGGCGGCGAGGAGGGCGGGCAGGAACCACAGGGAGGCCGTGAAGACCGAGGCTGCCAGGGGCGCCGTGGACAGTAGGACCCCTGTCATCGTGGAGTCGTGAGAGCAGAGGTGGACGTCTGGGTCCTCGGAGTACTGTGGTGGGACGTCTAGTTTGTCACACCACGAGCTACTAATGTTCTTCCGGCTTATATTATTCCCTAGTTGTTTTCTACACTTCTCTTATTACTATATTTGTTCAGGACCGTTTATTGTTTAAGAGCAGTAAGGTGCGTGCCGCCGTAGGAGTCATTGTCAAGGCTTAGGCACGTTCTCGTTACTGTGTACTATCTTATGCTGCATGTTAAATACTGTCCCGTAAAAAAAATATTAATAAAAATCACACTTATTAGAGTGTGATTTGTGTCTCACGTCGTTGATGAGAGTTACAGGTTGTACCAGCTGAGATATGATGAGACGAGTTAGCGTTTACTCATCACCACTATCCACTACTACTACTACTACACACACACACTGAGCCTCTCGCTACCGTTGCCTCGCCTCGCCAGGACAACACTAAGAGAGAAAGTGAACCCTCATACCCTCCCGTCCCTGGGAGGAGAAGGGAGGCAGGAAGGTTAGAGGGAGGGGAGGGGAGGGGAGTGGGGTGCAGGCTGGTGAGATGGGGAGGTGACGGGATGGGATAATGAAGAGGGGGGGCAGTTTACTCCCACACGACCCTCTAGGCTATTATCCTTCCTGATAACATATGTTTTTACTTCAGTTTTATCCACTTAATATCCCAGCTGGTGTACTGACTATGTTTCATCAAAGTTTTTAGATATTGACTACGGAGACGATGGTCCCAGGTGTCGGGAGGGAAGGTGGTGTGGGGCGAGAAAGGGTTGAATTGCCTGAGGCAAGGAGGAGGGCGTGTGAGAGGGAGGAGAGTGGCGTCTCCACCACAAGCCTGACCAGCTAGATATTATCCTGGTGTAGGCCAGTGGTTTAGGGCCCCTGGGCTAACATCTCTTTTCTCAGTCGCCAGTGGGTAGTTCCCGACATTTCGAAATAACAGATTACCTGGAGGCGACAGCTCACAGGTAGCGGGACGTCCTGGGTTCGTCGTTGTCGTCGGCACAGGTCACTCGAACGATAACTCAGATTACGGAAAAGGATCAACTGGGTTTAAGGATAACAGGACATTCTGGCTTCCTCGTCCTCCAGAACATAAACAAGACAAGCTGGACGTCAGAACTACCCCGAGACTATCGTTGTAAATGCTGGTGATGGAAGTGTAGAGAAACTCGTGACAACATCACTGCCTCCCTAAGAGTCCTCACAGCTCGTGTCGGGTAAAACCTTCCACGGTCAAGTTCGCCTTTCTACCACTCATATGTCACACGATTACCGATTTCCGACACTTGAAGGACACTGAAGCTGCCGCGTCTTGTGTGGCGTCGGGGAAAAGGTGTTGTTGTGTTCAGCAGCAGATGGCTAGTGAGAAGGAGAACCTGACTTTTATTTTCTTTCTTGGCTCCCCATAAATCCTTTTTAGTTATTATTACTTTTTCTCTCGGCAATATAATATGTCAGTCAATAGTTTTCCTAGTATAGCTTTTAGTCGCAGGATAAGATAGTATTTTTGTTCTCTTGTAATTAGGGAAACACCTTTTAGGTTTTATTTCTCGTCCAACAGTCACCAATAATGATGCAACACTCGACTATTTTATATTTTCTTCCTGGTTCACTCTCTAACAGGGGCGTCGTCTCGCCTCACTGACACACTCACTCCTCAAGTCACGGCCAAGGACATACGGCACACACGTGTCCCGTTTTCTTTACAAGAGGATATTACGGTTCGTGATCCTTAGGAGGAAGAAGAAAGCGTCGAGAACGTCCTTGGTGAGAAGATTAAGTACGTTTCCCCTAAGAGGAGGTACTGACGGAGGCGCGGGCGAAGTCGTAACACCCAAGAGTCACGTCAGTTGCATCGAGAGGCGTAAGTATACTGTATGTCGCGTGGTGGAGTTAGTGAACACGTAGAGATGATACCGATGGCGGCGTGGAACAATCAGCAGCCCGGTCCTCCAGCGTCGAGTCGGTAGGTCCTTGCAGTAGCACGAGACCAGCTTTACCACGTTAGCTCCCTCGCGCACTGGGTCGTCTGCCACACTGACTGGCGCACGGCTGCCAGGCGAGGGAGCTCTCCATAACCTACATTCTTCGGCACTCTCTCTCCCATGGGAGGGAGGGAGGGAGAGACGGGCCCGTCCGACTGACGTAGCGGTGGTGGTGAACCGGAGCCCATAATTTGAGATTTCTCACGTACGCATTGCTTGCTTGCCTGACCGTCAGTCCAGCCCGCTGCTAGCATATTGGTATGTCCAGGATTGACGCTGGTGGAGCGCCGGGGATAGTGGTGTTGTCCTGGGATGGTAGGGGTAGAACGGAAAGGAATAGGAAGCAAGGAAGGAGAGACGAGAGGGAGACAGGGAGGGAGAGATATGGAGGTGAGAGGTGATTATTGTGGTACGTGGGATTTATTTACTCTGTCTCTCTCTCTCTCTCTCTCTCTCTCTCTCTCTCTCTCTCTCTTTTCTCTCCTCCCCATTGCCAAAATGTTCAATTTAGGTGAACAGTGAGGCAAAGAAAATGGGAAGTGGAGAACGCAAAAAAAAAATAACAAATGTAAAGAAGGAGGGGATGTAAACAATCAACACAAACAGACAAGTAAGCAACGTGGAGAAAACTAGGAAGAAAAGGGTACGAAAAAAAAACAGGAAGTAGCAGATAACCACAAAGAAAATCGGAAACAACGTAAAAAGAACACGGAAATAAACAATGTCGATAAAATTTAAAAGAAGTAATCACTAAACAACAAACGTGAGGTAAACAACAAATTAGAGAAATATCCAAAGCAGAGAAAACAGGAAGCAGACAACGTAAAGAAAATGGAATGTAAACAGCAGCAAGCAGAAAGCAAGACATGACTATGCACCTCGCCTGGTTAACTATCTTGGTCTGTTACAATTCTCGGAGATTCTTATGTTCAGCTGTTCGTTTGTAGTTAATTTTGCCTTATAGAAACGTAGTTGTTGTTTTAGATGGTTAAGTTGGGTTAATTTAGCAGAGGTGATAGGTTAAATTAAGTTTGGTAAGGTTAAGTTTGGTTAGTTTAGGTTAGGTTCAGTCTGGTGAGCTTTGGCTAAGTTTGTAATAATAGGTTAACTTTGGTTCGGTTAGATTAAGTTTAGTTTGGCTAGGTTAGATTAACTTTGGTTAGAATGAGTTAAGTTTGACGAGGTTAACTAAGATTTACATTGGTTAGGTTAGATAACATTAAGTTTGGTTGGGATTGATTAGGTGTAGCATACAAATCGTTTATAACCAGACATCATAACGTTATCCTCAGTCTAATGTTGTATATATAAGTGAGAATACTTACCATCACCATAGTCCGCCTCTTGTGACCTGAATAATGATATATTTTTGCTGTGAGGGACTACTTACTTTCTTATTTATATACAAACTAACGCAACTAGGAACCAGTTCTTATTCACCCATTTCTCTTGATAGAGGTTAAGGGAACGCGTGAAATATAATTGGTCAAGTCTCAGCAATACCTTGGCCCTCATTAGTACAACCTGCGTAGAGAGGCGTTTTTACACCTGGTGGGAGGCGGTGGGGTTGGGATGGGTGGGGTTGAGGGGAGATGGAGGAGAGGTGAGAGGGTGAAGTTGTGGGGGAGGAGGGGAGAGGCGAGTTAGGGGAGGAGAGTAAGGGGGATAGGGTGGGGAGGAGAATAGGGGAGACGGGTGAAGGGGAGGAGAGTAGGGGGGATGGATGAAGGGGAGGAGAGTAGGGGGGATGGAGTTGGGGTGAATTTAACGTAGGAGTTAAATATCCGAGACCTAGTCTTTAAGGAAGAATGTATCTTCATGTTTGCTTTCTTTAGTGTATCTGAACGCTCACGGTTTGCGTACTTGAGCGCATGCGCGTATACATACATACATACATACATACATACATACATATAAGGAAGTTTACATGGCCATAATTATCTTCACCTATAATCACCTCTTTACCTCCAAGGACCTCTCTCTCTCTCCTACAAGAACCTCCTCTTCCTACCTCCAACTCCAAGCACCTCTTTCCTCCCTTGAAAAATGAAAGCAGTGAGAACTTTTCCTGACACTTTCTCTAACTGTGTTCATTACATCGTGGTGAGTCGTAATGATGTTATTATCTGACAGACAGACAGAGACGGACGATAATGCCAGGTGCACCAGCGTGACGTATAGAGAGGGGGTGTCAGAACGCATCAAGGTACGGATGTTAAGGGAGTAAAGGGACTCTCTCTCTCTCTCTCTCTCTCTCAACACCCTTGACAGTTAACCCACACTAGTGACACACACACACACACACACACACACACACACACACACACACACACACACCACCACTCATACCACACTACAACACTATAACTGAGGGGTTAAACCATCCACATCAAAGGGTTAAACCTTCATTCTTAAGGGGTTAAACATCGCCCTTAATTATTTAAATTCAAACCATCGTTCTCAAAGGGTTAAATAGTCCTCATAAGATTGTTAACAAATTATCATCAAATTATTAAACCATCCTCCTCAGATTATTAAACCCTCGCTATTAAAGGGTTAAAACATATTTCTCAAAGGGTTCGAACATATTCCTCAAAGGGTTAAAATATTCCTCAAAGGGTTAAAACATTCTTTAAATGGTTAAACCATATTCTTCAAAGGGTTAAAACATATTTCTCAAATGGTTAAAACATTTTCTTATAAGTGGCCATTGTTACAGCCACCTTCTTCACCAAGTTGTAATATTATTATGAGGAGTAACCTTGAGTGGAGGCCGACGTGGTGCACTTGGCCTTGAACCGCTGGTGATCGCCTCTCTGGGTAACAAAAGCACAGGAAGGGCGGGTGTGGGCGTGAGCGTGGGCGTGGGCGGGAGAGTTATATAGGGCTACATTGGGTACCTTGATCCTTCCTGTATATTTGGCATTTACTTTTGTTTTCTTTTCCGTCGTTGTTTTCAGATTTTGTTTTTATTCATCTTTTATTAATATCTATTTTGATATATTTTATTTTGGTACTTTTTGGCGTTGGTTCAGTCCTTTGGTGATTTTTATTTAATTGTTTAATATATGAACTAAGAGAGACTACATACTGGAAGACCTCAGTAGTTGGCACACAGACATGTACAAAACAACAACTTTCCAACGTTTTACTTCGATTTATTTATGTAAGTAACGTAACGTAACTAAAGAGCTGAAGAACTATAAACGTTTTTTTTATATACTACAGTATAACCAGGACCGGAGTTTCGACAAGGGCTCCATATAACAAGCACGAGGTATTTATTGTTAAAAGTAATATACCAAGCTGAAAAATGCCTTCTTAACCACTAACTTTAAGAGTTAAAATGACCACTATATGACCAGGCCAATTTGGTAGTAAAACAACAGTTAACGTTTTGTTGGTTACAGTTAACTGATCTGATTTGACCTGACATAACCTGACCTGACTGAATCTGACATAACGAAATTATTCTTTCTTATCCAAACCTAACCTAACCTAACCTAACCTAACCTAACCTAACCTAACATTGAGTCGTCTTAGTTCACATCATTTTGTCACTTTGAAAGAACACCAATAACCCGGATGTGCATTTCCGTGAGTGAGAAAACTGAGGTTCTATGAAAATAATGAAAACGGGAAGTTTTAGCTTTCTCTGGTGGGCAGAAACGAGTTAATGTTCTCACCACACTGCCTCTGTCAACCACAGCTTCCGCCCCCCCCCCTTCCTGACCCACCACAAATACACGGGAACACTTGTCGCCTGACCACACGAGGAAGGACAAATAAGAGAAAATGGTATTGTTGGGAGGCTTCAAAATCACGTTTAAAAAATAATAATTAAATGTAGATGCAGAAAGGCTTGTAGATATCCATGCAAAAGTGTCACTGCTTCGCTATCATATACTGATATCTACACGTGCAGGATCCCGCTACAGAAATACTGACATTGATAAAAAAAATTCCCTATGTCAAGTGTTGTGTCTTACATTGTTGGTAGAAAAAATGTGTAACTATGAAAATTGTTTATATATGAATTATTGATGTACGATTTATGCCACAGTCTGAGAGTGACACAGTGCCTATGCGTATGATTTTGCAGCCGATAAAGTAACTAACTCATGACTCTTTTACTAAACTGGCTCTATGTTTATGGCACTAAAATAAAACTACTGTCAAACAAAGTCTTCGTGTGTTCAAGACAATTCCATAACTTACGGGATATATCAGAAATGTTCACGCCTTATGTACACTTTGAACACTATTCTCTTACTCTTGTATGAAAAAGCACATAAGATATCATTTTTATGCCAGCGTCGGTGTTTTATTCACATTCTCAACAGTTTACAGGTAGACATTATGAGGCTGACTACAGGAATCCTAGCAACAACACTATACATGCACAGCACATCACCCGGGAGCGTGACCAGAGTACAGCACAACACCCGGGAGCCTGACCAGAGTACAGCACAACACCCGGGAGCCTGACCAGAGTACAGCACAACACTCGGGAGCCTGACCAGAGTACAGCACAACACCCGGGAGCCTGACCAGAGTCCAGAGCCTGACCAGTACACATACCCGGGAGCCTGGGCAGAGTACAGCACCACACCCGGGAGCCTGAGCAGAGTACAGCACAACACCCAGGAGCCTGACCAGAGTACAGTACCACACCTGGGAGCCTGACCAGAGTACAGCACAACACCCGGGAGCCTAAGCAGAGTACAGCACAACACCCAGGAGCCTGACCAGAGTACAGCACCACACCCGGGAGCCTGACCAGAGTACAGTACCACACCCGGGAGCCTGACAAGAGTACAGCACAACACCCGGGAGCCTAAGCAGAGTACAGCACAACACCCAGGAGCCTGACCAGAGTACAGTACCACACCCGGGAGCCTAAGCAGAGTACAGTACAACAGTAGTAACAGCAACAGCAGGGATAGCAGTGTTAGTGGAAGCTTAAACAGCAACAGATGCAGGAGTAGCAGCAGCAGAGGCACAGCTTTACGGGGGCGCCACCTGCAGCAGCGGTGGTCACGTTTCTTCGGCAATAACTTGATGTGGCCAACCACCATAACTGTACCTCCTCACCTAAGTAAGTTAGACCTGAGTATAATGATTTTAGTTAACTATAATAGCTTTTAACGTTAAAATTATCTGTTAAATATGCACTTAAGAGCACTTAAGTATTAGGTAAAAATAAAGTTCTTATTATTGTATAAATCCTTTGTCCGTTGTGTCATATTTTTTCAACACAATTTTGTATAGATATTTTTTGGGTGACTGTACACTTCAGTTGAACGATAGTCATGGAACTTAGCAAAATTTAACAAGAGAACGTTCTCAATACGATCATTTAACGTTCTTAGCTCGATATCCAGCCTGTCTTAGGGACGTTCATCTCTACGGTTCATTTCTTCCCAAGGTATAGAAAAAAAAAATTCATATAAACGCGTAAATGAAATTAAGTTACAGGAAATATGTTACAGGAAAAGACAAACCTAACCTAACCTAACCTAACCTACCTTACCTTGGTAGGTAGTAGACAGCTATAAAACAGGGAGGTACTACCGCCTGGGAAGATATTGGAAGCATAATGTGTTGTCTAATGGTAGACCCTGCTGCCATATGGCATCACGAAAATTGTGACCAAGTCCCAGGTTGCTGATCTGACTTTCTGCCTCATTTACACACAATTGCAGGGTCTCAATTGTTTCTCTTACTTTAACAACACAACATACAAATAATGTTTCTCATTATTGATATTTTTTATTTTTTTTATTGCTTTGTTTTATTATTATTATTATCATTATCAGTGTTGTTGTTGTTATTATTATTATTATTATTATTATTATTATTATTATTATTATTATTACTATTAATTATTTTTGTATTTTTTATTATAAATCTTATTTACTATGAACCAATTATTATAATTGTTATTATTGTTACACCCCAGGCCCCGATGTGTTTCAGTGACCTGTGCCCGCGTGGGCTCTGTTAAAAAAAAAATAATAAAAATTGTTTTATGGCCAAAATTATTACTTTATCTGTGACTTTTTTCCTGTGAACGTTTTCCGGGTAAGACTGTCTTCAGCACCCTAGACAACAACGGTTCCCTCCCTGTCTTTACTGGTGATTAAATCTTCGTCAGCAGAATGTCTGTCCTCCTCTTTGACCTTGTATGTCTGGGTCTGGCTTTAGGTTCTTGTAAACTCGTACGATGAATTTCTTGGTAACTGAAGACGAAAGCGAATATACCTGATTGGCTTATTTAAATCACAAAATAGCATAAAATGTACACTCAAACTCTTCCTTAACAATATATGTTCACTAAGCAAGAACAAAAATAATACGAACAATAAAAAAATAATCTCTTAGCGTTAATTTAATCACAATTAAATAAACTACCATTATAATCTGTTAATTTGGACAGTTTTAGTTGATAAAGCTCAAGGTAACCAATTATATATATTTTACATTTTCATTTAAGAGTGATATCGCGTGAAACTTTGTAAATCTTTCTGAATCTGGTCAAGGGGCGAGAACGAACTGAAAAAACTATAATTTCTAACGGTTCAAAATCCCAGGCGGGTTATGGTGAGGGTGGAAATACCCGCCGCCTCGTACCCTAATGGCACCAGTTCGTGTATGGCATTTCCTGAGCTGGCTGATTGTTCTTAGGGGATTTAATATAGTGATAAAACACCTAAAATATGTTCATTCACGTTTATAGAGGAAAACTTAATTTTGGTTTAGTTTACTAGTAGATATAACAGTATATAGCTAATCCTTGTTTACTCAAGGATTAAGTCAGTCAACCCCTTTTATAATAACACGTATTTTACCATTAGAGATTATTAGCAGCGTTGATATATTCTGTACATAACACCTGTGATGGTAATAACACTCAGGTAAAACAGAAGCACTGATTACAATGTCTGTGTGTCGTGTGGATAAATTATCATTATACTTTTTACGGTGTTTTTTAGTTAATAAGTAAGCAGTACCAACCTATGTTATACCTAAAAGAAAGTATACGAGTATATTACTAGATTAGCTAAAAGATCGACCTAGACCAGCGTTCGTGTAGTCAGTGTATCCTCAACAGAACTGGCATGGTATGTGGTTGGTATGTGCTGCTTCCTCTTGGCGTGGTCCGCCATGGAGCCTGGAGGTACAGTATAACACATTACCCCAGGGGCCGGCCCATCAGACAGACCTACAGTACAGTACCCATCGTCTGGCGAAAGTGAATCAGCTCATAGTTTGTTCACAGCTCCCAGGTGTAACTCAATGTGTGTGTGTGTGTAGTCTCTCTCTCTCTCTCTCTCTCTCTCGTCATATTCATAGCTAATAATAAGAGTGTTGTAAGTAACAACGTTAATGGAAACAACGATAAATATAGTTACAGTAATAACAACAATATGATTACAAAAAGTAAGTTGAATTATAATTAATCAGATTATTAAACTAATATTCCAATACTTTCTACTCTTCATGGCCTCGACCTCAAGCTATTTTTTGTCTTATATCTTCAATTTCGCACATCCTCATTTTCCTTCCTCTTCCTCGTCCGTAATTTTGCCTCCACTTCCTTGTGACCTTGTCTTTAAATCTCCTTTCTCCTGTTCGCTGTCACTGTATGATATGGACACAAAGTAGTACCTTCAGCTGTGTACACTGTATGATATAGATGGACACAAAGTAGTACCTTCAGCTGTATATTATTATATTACTCTTATTAATTATGTATAGTAAAGTATTGCAGAACATGTATTAATTATGTGTAATATTCCATTTATTGTGCACCATGTTATGTATATAAATTATCATATTTATACTTTATGTATTTAGCTTGTGAATGCTGGCATCTGTACAGGCCAGCACGTAGTAATGCATAGATAGATAGAGAGAGAAGACAGAGTTCTCGTGGTGTGAACACGAGCTTCTGCGTCCTACTGTATATATCTCCCGTACGAGAATAGAACCTACTTTTAAGACAACAAGTGTTTGTGTATACCCTCAGTAGTATAGAACATTTTGTGGGTATCCGTGACAATACGTCAGATGGCGCAGTGATTATTTCTCAGTGAGATACAGTGGACCAAGCCTTTCCGCCTGGACTCTGTTAATGGCGTCTCTTCAGCGGACAGCAAGACTACTACAAGCCTCTAGACTTACAGTATTGTGAAGTGCTATGCTGTGTACAGTGCTGTGCTGTGAAGTGAAGTGTTTTGTGAAGTGCTGTGCTGTGTATTTTAATCATAATTGTCTGTGCAAGTTGCAGTCAGATGACTAAGGAAGCGGCCCGACAGTACGTGCTCTCCCGTCTCTGGTCTGAGGGTGACTGAGGAACCCCCGCTCGACGCTGCCCACCTGCTCCTACGTCTGGCAGCGCGCCAAGTCTCCCCCCTCCCGCCAGGCACACACACACACACACACACACACACATTCACCTTCTATTTTCTTGTGACTTACTTCAGACTTCTGTAATTCTGTGCATAGATTACGAGGGGCTGACCCGGTCTTTTGCACAGATAGAGTACAGAAGCAGTCGGCATGTCTCACAGGGATCAAAATGATACCCTGGGCGATGGGATTACGAGTTTTAGTGTGGGAGACCTCTCCCCACCCACGCTTACGCCCCACGCTCCCCACAGTGACAACGCCGAGTCACCCACAGAATCTCCTAGCTCGTCGCGAGCCAGCTCTCCTGCGATGCATGCGTCCACAGATCTCCTTCAACTGATAAAGTGGATGGAAACTTCTCGACGCCAGGACGATATTGCAAGGAGAGAAGAGGAAGAAATTCGGTACAGGAAGTCTGAAAAACGGCGCCATGAAGAGGAACAACGACGTAGAGCACTCGACGACATACGTAGACGTGAGGATGATCTTAGAAGAAAGGAGGATCAAGCCAGATTTGAAGTCTTGATTTCTCTGTTAGCCCCCCACAACGATCTACCGTACAAGATTCGTCTGCTACTACTGACGTTGATGCGACTAGAGGTACTGGTACCTCATTTCCCAGAGTCAGATCAACAACACCTCAAAAGGCTGCTGTACAGACGCCTCCCTCTCTGATGTCTGACGCTTCTTATCAGATGTTTCGGGAATGACGTCGACGTTGGCAAGACTACGCAACAATGGTTGACTTGTCAAGTTTATCACAGCCGAAACAAATGATACAGCTTCGTATGTGCTTGTCCTTAGAGACACAACGTACTCTCGAGCACACACTTCAAGTGCCTCCTACGACAACTCTGACGGTAGAGGCCGTGCTCGACACGTTACAGGAACACGTTAAGGGACAGCACAACGAAGCACTCAGGAGAAGAGAACTCCTCCAATGTAAACAGCTTGATGGAGAACCTTTTGACGCATTTTTTGTAAGGCTCAGAAGGTGTTCAGAGGAAGTTGATGTTTGTCCAGGACATTCTCAAGTCTGTGAAGAGACACAACTTACGACAATCATTTTAACGGGTGTCCGAGATGAAGAGCTAGTTCAGCGTCTCATTTCACCTCTACCCCACTTCCTCCCTTCTAGATGTTGTTACAAAATGTCGAGCGTACGAGGCCGCCAGGTGTGCGACTTCAGCTTTACGCTCACAGCCTGACCAGGTGAGGGCGGTGTCTTCCTACAGAAAGGGTAAGAAGCAGCAAGGTAACCCCACCCCTCACCCTCCAGCTACACCTTCAGCAGCAGCTTTGTGTAACAGCTGTGCGAGACAGCATAATGCCTCCCAGTGCCCAGCTGCTCAAAGCGTGTGCAGAAGTTGCGACCGCCAGGGTCACTGGGCTTACACAGTCAAGTGCCCTGCTAGCAAAGTTCAGTGCAGACTTTGTGATCGTGTGGGCCATTATGACAAATGTTGTCGTAAGAAGACACAGAAACGACACCACCTAGGATCCAAGAAGTCATCCTCAGGTAGTGCTGGCGCGCCCCCTCCTTCTGGCAAGCATTAAGACGCTGTGTCCAGTCGTTCCTGCCGTCGTGTACATAGTTCCATAGACACGACGCCCCAGCACATCAATGTCGTCATTTCTTACGGTAACTCGTCATCCAGTCTTCAGATGTTACCTGACACCGGTGCTGACGTCTCAGTAATTGGTCCACCACAGCTGATGGTTCCAAGATGGCTCCAGCTTTGGGATCTTTCTGGGCTACTCTTACCTTTGTGAAGCAGTCTTGCTCAGCCCGGATTGATGTTCATAATGGTATCCCGACTCCGCTCTTATCATATGGCCATTGTCAAGAGTTGGCCATTATTTCCAAGGAATTCCCTAAACCTATTTTAAAGATCACCCATGTCAACAGGTTGAAGGAATTCCCTATCTCTACTAATACGTCCCCTTCTGACGCAAGAGCTTACCTTCTCAAGCAGTTTGCTGACGTGTTGGTTAATAAGGAATCTTTAGGATCCACACCACTCAAGCCGATGGTGGGTCCACCTATGAAGATTTATCTTAAGGATGGTGCTACACCTTTTGCCATCCACACCCCTCGTTTGATTCCTCACGCCTACAAGGAGCTAGTTAGACAAGAGCTTGACTCCATGGTTGCTCAGGGAATCATCAAACCGGCCGGAGACGAACCTTCACCTTGGTGCCACCCTCTCGTCCCCGTCGCCAAACCTCGTGGTGGAGTACGGATCACCACCGATCTGTCAAAACTTAACCAGCAAGTTTCCCGTCCAGCCCACCCTTCACCCACACCCTTCGCAGCTGTTCGAAGTGTGGACCCGAAGGCGAAGTTTTTTACAACTATGGACGCCTTATGTGGTTATTGGCAGATCGAGTTGGCCGAAGAAGACCAGCATTTGACTACATTCATCACACCATTTGGGAGATACCAATATTGCAGAGGCCCCATGGGATTTGCCGCTACGGGCGATGCATTCTGTCAACGTGGTGACGCGGCCCTTCAAGGAGTCACGAATTGTGTCAAGGTGGTTGATGATATCTTACTCCACGACGAAGACTACTGTGCCCACCTCTCCCGGATATATGAAGTTCTCACCAGATGTCGAAAGTACGGGATTACCCTCAACGCTGACAAGTTTGTAGTCGCCGCTCCATCAGTGAACTTCTGTGGGTACACTCTCTCAGCATCAGGCATCGCAGCTGACCCGGAGAAAGTAAGTGGAATCAGGGATTTTCCAACCCCTGCCAACCTGACAGACCTCCGTTCTTTTTTGGGTCTGGTCAATCAGCTGGCTGAATTTACACCTGACATCTCCGCCGCAGCCCAGCCGTTACGCCCCCTGCTGAGCCCCAGGAGGACATTCCTGTGGACCCCAGATCATCAAGAGGCCTTCCAGCGAGTCAAGCAGGCCCTCTTGAGTCCACCTGTCCTCGCCTGTTACGACCCAGCCCTACCCACCATCCTCCAGACTGACGCCTCCAGACTCTACGGCGTTGGTTACGCCCTTCTGCAGGACCATGGCGGTGGACAACTCCGCTTAATTCAGTGTGGATCCCGGTTCCTGACCGACGCTGAGACCCGATATGCCACGATTGAGCTGGAGATGTTGGCTGTTGTCTGGGCGATGGCGAAGTGCCGCTTCTACCTGATAGGACTTCAGCACTTCACCCTCTTCACGGATCATCGCCCTCTTATACCTATAATCAATCACTACTCTTTGGATGCAGTAGAGAATCCTCGCCTTCAACGTCTGAAAGAGAAGCTCTCGCCTTATCTCTTCACGGCTGTGTGGCGTGCGGGTAAGCTGTTGTGCATCCCGGATGCCCTGTCCCGCGCCCCTGTCAGTCGCCCCACCCCAGAGGACGAGATGTTGTGTTCTACAGCTGCTGCATCCCTCAAGTCAGTAGTTTCATTGAAGGCCGTCTTCACATCAGAAGAGTCTACAGCACCGGATGCAGACAAGATCCTTGAAGATCTCCGCACCGCAGCCCGGGCCGACCCTTCCTACATCCTGCTCGTCGACTGTGTGTCTCAGGGATTTCCATCTAACCGATACGACCTTCATGAATCGCTACTCCCGTACTGGAAAATACGCGAGGACCTCTATTGTGACGGAGACCTCGTCTTGTATGGTCCACGAGTAGTTATTCCTGCTGCCCTACGCCGCCGTACCTTGACCCGCCTTCACGACAGCCATCGAGGAGTGGAGGCCACCAAGCGACGGGCGAAGCAGACTGTATTTTGGCCCGGAATCGACGCGGACATTGCAAGTACCGTCCGTGCCTGTGAACCATGCCAGATTCTGCAACCTAGCCAGCAACAGGAACCTTTAATGTGCGACGACAACCCTTCAAGACCCTTCGAGTCTGTGTCGGCCGATTTCTTTGCAGTTGCAGGGAAGTCCTTCCTCGTCATTGCCGACCGACTGTCTGGATGGCCTGTTGTCGTCCCCTGTGGTAGTGATACAACGGCTACTGCTACCATCCGGAACTTCAGGCATTACTTCAGAGAAGTTGGTGTTCCCCTCCGCCTCAGGACTGATGGAGGACCCCAGTTCACCAGCCACGAGTTCCGGGACTTCATGGACCGTTGGGGAGTCCGTCATGTCGTGACCTCGCCCCACTACCCCCAGGCGAATGGACACGCTGAAGCCGCAGTCAAGACTGTGAAACACCTGATCCTTAAGGTGTCACCCTCAGGAAATATCGACTGCGAGGACTTCGATCGAGGTTTGTTGGAGTTATGCAACACCCCGAACTTCACCGGACGCTCCCCAGCCCAGGTTCTATACGGACATCATCTCAGGTCTTGTGTTCCTGCCCACCCGAAGTCTTTTTCTCAAGAGTGGCAGGCCAAGACTGAGGAATGTGACCGCCGTGCAGCAGAACGAGCCGCAGATGCCGCTGCTCGGTACGACTGTCATGCCCGCCCCCTTCCCAGGTTGAGTATCGGCCAGCAGGTCAGGATTCAAGATCAGGTATCTCACCGCTGGGACAAGGTTGGGGTTGTTATGGGAATTGGCCAGTCCAGGGACTACCAAGTGCGTCTTCCTAGTGGTAGAGTATGGTGGAGGAACCGTCGTTTCCTCCGACCTGTGGAGCTGCCTAGTGTTGACCCCTCCCCAGTTGAGTCCCCTAATGTTGATGTCTCTAAAGTAAATCCATCCCCACCTTGTGTTTCTGCCCCAGTACTCCGCAGGTCCGAGCGACTCAGAAACAAAAGGTCTGCTCAAGATGAAACTATGAGCGTATAGGGGGGGAGGGAGGTGTATGATATATATGGACACAAAGTAGTACCTTCAGCTGTATATTATTATATTACTCTTATTAATTATGTATAGTAAAGTATTGCAGAACATGTATTAATTCTATGTAAATTCCATTTATTGTGCACCATGTTATGTATATAAATTATCATATTTATACTTTATGTATTTAGCTTGTGAATGCTGGCATCTGTACAGGCCAGCACGTAGTAATACATAGATAGATAGAGAGAGAAGACAGAGTTCTCGTGGTGTGAACGCGAGCTTCTGCGTCCTACTGTATATATCTCCCGTACGAGAATAGAACCTACTTTTAAGACAACAAGTGTTTGTGTATATCCTCAGTAGTATAGAACATTTTGTGGGTATCCGTGACAATACGTCAGACCCACCGCTTTTGTGTGGATGTCGGTCACCCTAGAATAACCTGTTAGATTACTGTACACCCTTCTTTCCTCAAAAAATCGAACTGTGGAATATTTTGCCATCTTCTGTGTTTCTATTCTCTTACAGGTAGTAGGTAGCAGGCAGCCACCAAGCAGGGAGGTACATAAGAACTTAAGAACATAAGAAAATAAGGAGTCTGCAATAGGCGGGTTGGCCTGTGCATGGCAGCACCTGTCGAGTTACTACCACTCTCTATCATCCATGAATCTATCTAGCCTCCTTTTGAAACTTTCCAGCATTCCAGCACTTACTACAAAGTTGCTAAACTTGTTCCACTCGTCCACCATCCTATTTGTGAACCAGTTCCTTCCTATCTCCATCCTAAAACTAAACTTATCCAACTTAAATCCGTTGCTCCGAGTCCTATTCTGCTCGGATATTATAAGAACTCTATCTATATCCCCTTTATTGATTCCTTTCACCCACTTAAATACTTCTATCATATCTTCCCGCACTCTTCGTCTTTCTAGGGAATGCAAGTTTAGTTTCTTTAACCTATCCTGATATGGAAGGTTTCTAAGTCCCGGAATCATTTTCGTCATTCTTCACTGCACCGACTCTAGTGAATTGATATCCATTCTATAATAAGGGCATCAGAACTGAACCGCATAATCGAGGTGCGGCCTGACTAGCGCAAGATATAGTTGCAATAAGACCTCTGCACTCTTATTACTTACACTTTTAGATATAAAACCCAACACTCTGTTTGCCTTATTTCGAAAATTAACGCACTGTTTTCTAGGCCGTAGGTCCGGGCTTACAAGTACTCCTAGGTCTCTTTCACAAGTCGACTTCTCTAGGTTGATGTTGTTAAGGCTGTATACATTGACAGTATTTGTTCTTCCAATATTAACTACGCTGCACTTGCTGGTGCTGAATTTCATTCTCCATTTTTCAGACCACCACTGCAATTTATTTAGATCCTCCTGTAATGCATTTGCATCCTGCCTTGAATTAATCTGCGCCCTATTTTGGTGCCATCCGCAAACTTGCTTATGTCACTGCTGATCCCAATATCTAGATTGTTTATGAACAAGAGTGGGCCTAGTACTGACCCCTGGGGAACCCCACTGGTTACACGGCCCCACTCAGATTTAACACAATCTACGCTGTCCCTCTGCGTTCTATCGGTGAGCCATGATTTTATCCAATATAAAACTTTCCCCTCGATACCAAGAGCCTTAATTTTTCTCAGAAGCCTCTGATGCTTTGCTAAAGCCTAAGTAAATAACATCGTAATTTTCCTCATTATCTACTTCCTCGAAGACTTTCCTAAAAAACGTCAGCACATTTGTTAGACAAGATTTTCCCTTTGTAAACCCATGTTGAGAGTCGTAGATTAATTTGCTTTTCTCAAGATGCTATCGGATGCTATCTGCTATAATTGATTCAAGAAATTTCCCCACTACTGACGTCTGGGAAGATACTGGAAGCATAATGTGTTGTATAATGGTAGACCCTGCTGCCATATGGTATCACAGGAATTGTGACCAAGTCCTAGTTTGCTGATCTGAATTTCTGCCTCATTTACACACAATTGTAGGATCTCAATTGTTTCTCTTACTTTGACAACACAACATAAAAATATTGCTTCTCACTCTTGATTTGTTCATTTTTTTTGTCTTTATTATTATTATTATTATTATTATTATTATTATTATTATTATTATTATTACAATTATTATTATTATTATTAGTGACCTGTGCCCGGGTAGGCTAATCCATGGTAAAAAAAAAATGTCTCACTTCACAAACTGTTTTTCCAGCATCTTCCTCCTGTAGATTAACATACTCGCTTTCACTTAACTGTGTGCGACGATCGCACAAGAACTTGTCGAAACTACTACAGCTAATTCATATAACATAGGTGGTTTTTTTAATCAATTGCTTAAACAAAGAATGATAAATCTGCGCAAGCCTATTACAAAATACAACAATATCAACACAAACTGATTAACTTTTCTCGATGGTGATGGGCTGTCGTAATGATGCAGATGAAACATGCTTGGCTGGAACTTCAGTGTTTGAATCCTCGGTCGTGACTGAAGAAAATGAAACAGATTACTCGATCCTGGGTTCAAGCCGATATTCTGAATATGAGTAATCCACTACAGGAAATCTCAGCTCAAGGAATCCTAATTCGCATGCCTGAGCAGAGCTCAAATCCCAGGCTCAAACTACCGTTCTGAATTCGGGCCTAAGTGTCTAGACTCTAGAGCAGTGGTTCTCAACCTTGTTTGCCCCATGCACCCCTTGCACCATATGTCAGAATGTCATTCCCTCTCCTTTCCAAGATTGCCTGCCTCAAAAAGTGCATTCCAAATAATATGCATATAATACTGAAAATCCTTTATTTTTTCCATATTAGTACATATACATTTACAATTTTACATGGATTATTTTTATAGTGGAGTTTTACAAATTAAATGCCAATTGAAAATGTTGATGGATTTATAAAACTTGAATAAAAGAAAATAGTTTTTTATATTTATAATGAATTACTTAACAGACCAAACTGAAGCATAATGCAATAAACAAAAAGTTCAATAGAATACCAGGATATTGTAAATTTGTAATTAATTTTATTCAGATGAAGATTACAGTCAATGAGAAACCTGTGATTGTTTTTTCTTCGCCAATTCTGGGATACGCGGAGGAGTGCTTGAAAGGGCACAACGCAGGTCATTTTCTACCTCTAATCTACTACGTTGCTTCGTTTTAATTTGCAACTGAGTTGAAAAGCCTGACTCACAAAGATATGTCGACACAAACGGAAGCAAGACACGGATAGCTCTTTCTGCCACTTTTGGGTAGGAATCGCACATCAAGGGCCAAAATTCTGTGATTGATTTCTCATCGAACATATCTCTTGCTCCCGAATCAGTTCCCCCCCCCCTGAAAACCTGAATTCCCCCCCTGGGGGGAATTCCCCCCTGGTTGAGAACCCCTGCCCTAGAGGATCCAGCTGTAGCTCATGTTTTCAGTTAGCAGCTCGAACATGGACTGATGAACAACCTGACAACAAACAACCCAAATCCTAGTGCCGAATGGGACATTCTCGACACTGTCATGACAAAAACCTGATGAGAAACCTTCGGCCAGATCGAAGGAATACACCAGGACTGATTTGATAAAAATTACCCAGAAATTAATGTCGATGATAAACTTGCTGCTTTAACTGACTGGCAGAACAACTCTCAGTCTCAGACCAAATTTGATACCTTCTACAAGAAGAAAGCGGCGCCGTGCGGCGGCCCAACTCGAACTTTGCAATCTAAAGAACAACGGTTGTCCCAGGTTACGCTATGATTTCCTTAAACTCTGCTTGTAATTTTGAAAAAGCCATGTTTACCGTGAGGATGGTTGACAATTTTCACGTGTGGATTTATTAACTTGACTTTATCATGGATACGTTATTTTTCGTTCAGACCCCCTTGTATATTACCAATTGGCAATTCTATGGGGTTTGAAACGACGGCATAAGCATAAACAAGGAAAAATACCCAAATAACATCCTTGTCTTTAGGTTAAAGGTTCTCTGTTTTTTGAGAACATGGACATCATTTGGCAAATGTACTGTAATTCTACTTAGCTCCTGGCTATGTTACCGTTGTACACCAGTCCTCCATCATGAGCAGATGCAGGCGAACTGAAGAATGAAAAATACGCCCTTGTGAACACGGGCACGTGAAATTTCCTGCATGGAACAAAGACGCTCGTGTGAATGTGTTTGCTAACTTTCAATATCTTATTTTTTTTTATAAAGATATCACATTTTTAATTGGATGGATTAGATGATTTTTTTTTACTCTACTAAAAGTATGTGCCTTGTTATTACCCGTAATTTTTTGTGTGCTCTATAGTACTGTATTAGTCTTTGGCAGAAAAGCTTATTTAATATTCATACTCTGTCAGCCTCTCTTAACTTTTTATTCTATATTCTGGCTTATTCTTCACCTTTTTTTGATCACTTGTTATACTCACTCTCTCACTTATTCCGCCATTTTATCCTTCTTCCTTGTAAACTCTCTAATTGTATTTTCATTTCCTGTCTGTTATCTCGGTGTATCATTTATTCCTTTGTTATGCCTTTATAAAATTATTTTTTCTTTTTTTTTCGTTTCATATCTTCTCTTTTCCCATGTACGTATTTGCATCTTATTCCCACTTTGTAAAACAAAATTCAAGTCATCCTTTTACCATTTTTATTCACCAAACGAATCCAAATCTTACAAGATAAATCACTACCTTCCACGATAGTAACTCAAACGCGGTGTCTTCCTGATTGCGTTTCTTCTGTCCCTGGTATACATAAACAAGTCATTGAACCTTAATTCTTAATGCAAATTCTCCTGATTTTTTCAACGTCAAGGCCTTTTTGGCCTCTGAGATTAAACGTGATTTTCCAGCACGCTGAGATGCTGTTGATATAGCCTGCCTTGTGGTCCCAGGTTTACGGAGCTCAGCGTACCACCCCCCCCCTCTCCCAGTCTCAGTAATTCTGAGTGCAAACAAGTTGTGATTTTGGTAATGTGAGGTGAAAAGGACACTCTCAACAAATATTTCAACATGAACTTTCGTATATAACATCTTCACTTCAGCCATTCCAGTGTATTGTATGATTATTTTACCTCACCTGAACCAGTAAGGCGCTTGACCCAGGTCCTCTCCCTTTGTTGTCCTGTTTTTATTTATTTATTTGGTCCATTTTGTCTTAACGTAGAATTCTGAATTTTCACCACTGCATTTTCAAGAGCGCTACGAGTATAAAACCCATGTTGCCTTAGTACCAATTTAGAAATGTTCAGGATACACGATAGTTCAGTTTGTCCAGTTTACTTCTCAGAGTTAATGTAATGTATACAAGAAATACTACCTAAGTTATCCAAGGAAAAATTTTCCCTAATAAAGAAGTGTTCGACAGACAACTCACATGAAAAATCTGTTTTTAGATTCGTCTGTTCGACAGTGCGTATTATTGGTGAAATAAAGCGGTTGAAATGTTTGCATTCCCACGATCATTTGGAGAATTATAGAACGTTTTTAATAATTCTTAGGAAGTATTTTCAATAACTGAAGTGGAGAAAGGAGAAGAATTCTTTCCAACGCCACAAAAGTTTGTGGAGAATCTCATCATCTGGAAATATCGATTACAAATTTGCAGTACTCTTGATAAATATTTCGCAGATGATGATAATTATTTGATAGACTCATTGTACTTAGTGAAAAGTGTATAAAGTCTTTCACATGTTTACTGCAAATATGAACTTGAATCTATTACCATGTTTTACAACCAGTATATCTAACCTGAATTTTGCTCCTGGGACCAGAATATTCAAGCCTTGTAGAATTGTTGGGATATTCTCAATGTCTGGCGAAAGATAGAGGATGTTGTCCTCATACAGTACTTATACTGTGTTACAGGGATTTTACATATTATTGATAATAATCTCTTTTAATCTAAAGAAAATCTACGTTGAGGTTTAACAGTGTCAGGAACTTCCCATTTACATGATTGCTCTATACAGGCCTGTTCAAATATGCGAAAACAAACATTTTACAAAATATAAAAAGTTTTGCAATTTTCCCTGCCTACTTGTCCAGTCACTTATCCACCAGTTCATCCTCTTCTTTTTAAACATATCACAATTTAACTCGTTTTCTAACGTTTTCTAAACGACCCAAGAAGTAACCGTGGACGTTTTAATTTACTGTTGGCAGTTTCCGAACTAGCAAAATTAACGGTACTTGGCAACAAACTAAGTCGATCCAAACAAGCAAGGTTAATATTGACAAGCTGGGTATGAAGAAACTTTTTAATGCCACACTAACTTTGCGTCCACGAATGGAAATGGGGTTGATGTGGAAAGAGTTGAAAGTTGCATAGGAAGGCGGTCTACCTGGATTCCAGAGAGGAGAGACTGTGTATATAATTTAACACTTTGTAGCTGTCAGATGGCTTGTTGCTTTTGTCTGGTTTCAGTTACTAACAAAATCAACAACAATATGATGCTTTCTTTCATTATTAGTGAATCATTCCTTGCCAACATTTTTTGTTCACGTGTTACCAAAAAATTGGTTGTTTACGTTAAGCCCAGTCAAACATTTATCTGTTAATGACACATTAGATTAATGACTGACAGTATTGCCAATATACAATTGCATATAACTGCTATGACCATTACACAGTTGTGTGGCGGCTGTTGTGTGTCATCGTAAAAAATGACATCACAACTCTCCCGGGTCCACTGATATCTAAACTATGGCTAGTCATTCACACGTTTGCAGGATTTTGTCACAGCTGCTGTAGTACTGAATTAATGCTTGACTTTTATGTATCCGAAGCATCATTGTACACTGTAGCATCAATTACATGAAGCTTAGTTATGTTTTTCACAACATAACAACCAAGAGCATTGTATTAGCCCCTGTCTAATGTACAGTAATATTTGTATACATGTGGGCTACATACATTATTCTTATATAATTACATCACCCACGGTAATTAAACTATGCGCAAGTGTCTAGTAAATACTGATACCAGTGGCATTATGTCACGTAGCTTCAATGTCTTTCAAATGACCCCTACGCATCTATGTCCAGCAGAGGTATCCGACTCCGATCATTACTGTAGTGTACTGAAGCTCCCTATACTCGCTTCCTACTTTCCTAAGCTAACTGCCCATGGTGTAATTATAGTGATATCGCACTTTAATTGTGCATAGACCTATTTTTATAATAAGAAGAAAAAAAAACAATTTGGGTTTGAAACTTTACCCACAAACAATTATTTGTGTACTTTTGTTTTTATCATTCTACAGGATCATCTAACAAAGATTACATAACGTACAGCATGAACTAAGTCTTGGCATTTAATAACAATTTCTCTGAAATTCCTCGGCATCTCAAACCGTGGAAATGTAAATATAGCTTTTAATAATTCTTGTAGTGTAAAGGAAATGCTAATTAAGAACTATCCAAGCAATTCATGTGGTTGCATTTACAAGGTTCCATGTAAAGACTTTGTTGTTGGAGTTGGTTTTAGATCCAATAATTAGAAAAGCCTTGCCAACTAAAGAGCTATTTACAGTAAGATAATTAAAGGGGTAGAGAAAGAAGGCTTGAAGACATATAGCCTCTGGCTTGTCGAGGCTTTGGAAAGTCTACCAAGAGAAGTAAGATGGATGAAAGTAAGGAAACTGGAGATGAGGATATTTGAGGCTATACATTATATGAAGAAACACTGGCACTCGTGGAAGTAAAAGGACAAACGCCGGAAGAATTTTAGGTAGGAGTAAATGCCACATAGCAGAGTGGGTCTAGGCTCTCTCCTGTTAATGACGACAATAAACATAATCAGCAGAGTAGATAGTGATGAAGAAAATCTCTTATGTATATGACCTGACAGTAGGAAAGAGTTACTGACAATATTAGAAGTGTGGTATAATGACAGAAATTCATGGACTGAAATTATGCTTGAAGAAGTCAGAGGGGATGTGAATAGGGGGAACTGCGTTAGCGTTGCATGTTATAATGAATGACAATAATTACCAAGCAAGATCACATAAAGGAAGGCTCGCGATAGCAGTAGGGATTTGGAGAGGAGAGTATAAATAAGAATATTAGCTTGAAGAAAATTGGTAAAAATAATGTGGGAAAAGAATATAAGGAAACAGGGAAAAGGAAAGGTAACGGAGGCATTAGTGATATCAGCTGGCAGTTATGCTTTAGAAATGATAACTAACGGAGAAAAGACCAGAAGCTTCCGGATCATAGAGAATTACTGGGTAAGAAAAATAAATGGAGGGAAAAAAGGAAAGGAGGAGGATGTGAGATGTGATAAAGGAAACTAGGTTCAAAAATCATTTGTGAAAAACCTAGTTGATAGTAAGTTAAAGAGCAGAGAATCAGGACAACGAATGAGGGAAAAGACGTTGGCCAAAAGAGCACAGAAAAAGAGATAAAGAGAAACTAAATGAAGAAAAGGTTGAAAAGAGACCTGGAATGGGTAGAGAAGGATAACGGAAGATGGATGACAGCAATATAGAAGTTACACAGATGGAACGAGATCGTAGAGCGGGCACAGAGCAACCCGAGACATTAACCTTATCTTAAAAGGAAAACGGGGCAAGACGACTTCATTGTTTTATCTTTTCCATTATGACTCTACTGTATATCTACTAAGGTCAAGGAGGAACTTCACTCTCCACACTCCCTTCCCCATCTCTAAAGTTCCCACTACCCAATTCCTCGCTGCTAATTATCCACCACTACCACCACCACCATAATACCCAACTACATATTCCTTAGACCCACCATCACAACTACCACTTCCCCAACACCATCTCTACAACCCTTCCACTCTTCCAACATCATATCTACGACACACTACTCTCCCACCACCAATTAATCACGAGATCTGAGGTTGACGAGATCCACAACAATTTAAATAACGAGTGTTACGAACCCCGCCACCAATTGTCATGATCTACCTACCCAGCACTACGAACCACGCCATCTATTGTCTTGATCTACCTACCCAGCACCACGAGCAACGCCATCTAGGGACGAAACACGAGTATGACTCGTCTTAGTTATCACTCCCGGGGTTTCCCTTCTCCATATCCTGGTTGTTGCGTCACCTCCTCAAAGTCTTCTTTGTCAGCTCCAGTTCGAGGAGAGAACAGTTCACTCTGGGAAGTGACCACAGGATCACCTATCCTGGAAACCTACGGCACAGTGACTACCTACCGTCTACTACAATACTCAGCCTTACTCGTCAGCCATCTCAGCTCCTCACTTAAGTATTTGTAATCTTATATTGCCTACCCGCGTCCACCTTGCTTCAAATTATTGTATGTTGTATAAATATGTATATACTGTTAATGTTTAGGTTAAGTATGGTTAAGGGTAAATTATAGAAAGCTGAATATTTTGTTAAGGAATTTATGGTACTTTATTATACACAACAAAAACTCTCATCCTTTGTCTACCCTTTTATAGTCCGATTGTCTTTGTTTCTTTTTGTTGTTGCCTGTTGGGATCTGGGTAGACTTTTAACTATATTCTAAATCCCCCAACTTTTAACAAATGGCGACCTTGCCAGGATACGACCTTAAGTACCATATTCCTTCCTCCTTTGTTACTCATTGTTAATTATTCCTCCCAGTCACTTCTGTTCACAATTGCTTTACGGTGGTTTAAAGTTTCCTTCATATGTGTGTGCATATATTGGTATTATCGTACAGTAAGAGTGACAGACGTAGGATATTAGGTTCCAAGTGTCATAAGGCTTACCTGTTATTACACGTGGCAGTCGTGTAGTAAGTCTTATCAAGTGTAGGGAAGAATCCGGATCTGTTTAATGCCGTACCCTCACTCAAGAGTAGGCTGTTCCATAGTCACTAGTTTAGGGTGAAGTGATATCTTGGGACGCCCTCTCTACCAGGACCCCATAATTATAAAGCCTCCATTATTGTTCTTCTCATTATCTCATTCGGGGTCAATCATACCAAACTCAAGGGTTGTTAATCCGGATCTTTATACTAATACCGTAATACGCCCTTTCTGTTTCAAGTATCCAAGGGTTGTTAATCCGGATCTTTATATAAATGCCGTAATAGGCCCTTCCTGTTTCAAGTACCTAACGGTTGTTAATCCGGATCTTTATATAAATGCCGTAATACGCCCTTCCTGTTTCAAGTATCTCAGGGTTGTTAATCCGGATCTTTATATAAATGCCGTAATACGCCCTTCCTGTTTCAAGTATCTAAGGGTTGTTAATCCGGATCTTTATATTAATGCCGTAATACTCCCTTCCTCTTTCAAGTCTCTTATCCTTATCTAAGGATCTTCTCAGAAGAACAATATTCATAAGTGTAATTTCCCTAGGTATAACTTGGTTAGTTTCCGGGACTTTCTGGTTATCCACTGCCGTGATATTTTCTAGGGTAATCCACTCATCTTATCTTTTGACCATTAGTTAATTTATCCTAGTTTTCTTAACAATGGCCACCTCAGGTTTTGATCTCCAGGATTTTATTGAAAATCCTTCCGTAGCTAAATTACGTGTTAATATCCTGAAGAAAGAATGGAAAGAAATAGCCAACTATTACAATATCCCATTTTCACAGCAACTGACTAAGGAAATGTTAAAAAATCATGTAATTGAAATGTTGGTTCAACAAGAAGTTTTAAAAGAATCCGCTGTTGACCGATTAACGCCCATGTCAAAGAAACTTCAACCACTATCCACCACCCCTCCTCACTCAGAAGTTGCCTCAGGTCTGGCTAGCCCTCAAGAAAAAGCAAAAAGAGTAGACGCCTTAGAACTAGAACGAGCTAGGTTCGAGTTCCAAATCAAAATGAAAGAACTCGAGTTGGAACAGGCCAAGTTGGAGCAGAAGGAAAAGTTGGAACAGGCCAAGTTGGAACAGGCCAAGTTGGAGTACAAGTTGGAGCATGAGGAAAAGTTGGAACAGGCCAAGTTGGAACAAGCCAAGTTGGAGCATGAGGGAATGTCGGAACAGGCCAAGTTGGAGCATGAGGAATAAAGAAGTTTGAATGTTACCTCCAGTCTTGCCCACAAACAACCCTAGTCTTCACCGACCATAACCCACTCACGTTCATCCAAACCAACAAGACCTCCAACCAGCGAATCCTCCACTGGGCTCTCCTCACCCAGCCCTATAATCTACAAGTCCGGCACATAAAGGGGGTGGACAACCTGATTGCGGACTCCTTATCCCGAGCTCCAGTGGAAATGCAGCAGCTACTCTCCAAACGCACCAGGTGATCACCTCCTTCGCGCCCGCGCTACGGAGGTCTTTGGAGGGGGGGTGTGTTACGAACCCCGCCACCAATTGTCATGATCTACCTACCCAGCACTACGAACCACGCCATCTATTGTCTTGATCTACCTACCCAGCACCACGAGCAACGCCATCTAGGGACGAAACATGAGTATGACTCGTCTTAGTTACCACTCCCGGGTTTCCCTTCTCCATATCCTGGTTGTTGCGTCACCTCCTCAAAGTCTTCTTTGTCAGCTCCAGTTCGAGGAGAGTTCAGTTCACTCTGGGAAGTGACCACAGGATCACCTATCCTGGAAACCTACGGCACAGTGACTACCTACCGTCTACTACAATACTCAGCCTTACTCGTCAGCCATCTCAGCTCCGCACTTAAGTATTTGTAATCTTATATTGCCTCCCCGCGTCCATCTTGCTTCAAATTATTGTATGTTGTATAAATATGTATATACTGTTAATGTTTAGGTTAAGTATGGTTAAGGGTAAATTATAGAAAGCTGAATATTTTGTTAAGGAATTTATGGTACTTTATTATACACAACAAAAACTCTCATCCTTTGTCTACCCTTTTATAGTCCGATTGTCTTTGATTTTTATTGTTGTTGCCTGTTGGGATCTGGGTAGACTTTTAACTATATTCTAAATCCCCAACTCGTAACACGAGTTATTTAATGCACAAAGGCAGAACATACCATACAAAAAACTCAGATTAAACAACAATGACTCTAAATGGATAAATAATTATTAAAAGAATATTATTGGACAAAGGAAGGCTAAAGGTAGGAGAATAAATCGTGGTGAAATTTACATACACGATTATTATAAAGTATTGGCCAGTAGGATTTAGACCGAGATTATAGAAGTAAAGAAGAATAATGAGCTGACGGTCGCAAAGGAGGCGAAATCAAACCCCAAAGGATTCTTTCAAATGCATCAAACTAAAACGTGAGAAAAGATTGGACAAATACAGTCAGATACCGGCGAGCAAACTGATAACGATGGAGAAAAGAGCAATAAACTGAATAAATATTTTTCAACAGTTTTCACCACCTAAAATTTAAACATGATATGCGAGACACCAACTATATATAGAGATAGTGAAGAAAATAGATTAGACGAGATAGTAGTGACCAGTAACGATGTTAGTTAGCAAATACACAAGCTAAAGCCTAATAAGTCACCAGGTCGCGATGAAACATTTGCCAGAGTATTAAAGGAATGTAAGGAAGAGCTTAGTATGCTCTTAGAAAATTCGTTTCACATGTCCTTCAAAACGGGTGTAGTAACAGAATCTTGGAGGAGAGCGAATGTAATACCAATTTTCAAGAAGGGAGATAGATCAATGTCTTCTTACTACCATCCTATCAGTTTAACATCAATTGTAGGAATCGCCTGGAGAAGCACAAGTTGATAAGTAATTCCCAACATGACTTCACAAGCAGGCGTTCATGTCTAAGCAATCTATTAACATTCTTTTCAGCTGTTTTTGAATCAGTGGACGAGGGGCACGACTATGACGTGGTATATCTTGATTTTAGCAAAGCCTCCGACAGAGTCCCCCACGAAAGACTAATAAGAATAGTGGAGGCTCATGCCATTGGAAGAGGTATTCTAAAATAGATTAGTGCGTGGTTACAGTACAGGAAACAGCGAGTGAGCATTAACGGCACTAAATCCGATTGGAGTAACGTCACTAGTGGAGTACCCAAAGGCTCAGTACTTGGACCATCATTATTTATTATATACATAAACTACATAGATATCGGCGTAGACAGCAATATAAGTAAATTTGCTGATGACACTAAAATAGGGCGTGTAATTAAATCTGACGAGGACTCAGGAAAACTTCAGGAAGATCTAAACAAATTTTTCGAATGGCCTGAAAAATGGCAGATAAATTTCATTGTGGACAAATGTAAAGTACTTATTCTAGGAGATGTAAACAGAGAAACCAGATATCAGATGAACAAAGATGTTATAGAGAAATCCAAATGTGAGAAAGATTTAGGAGTAATGATAAATAGGAATCTTAAGTCAAGTAAACAATGTGTATTTGCTCGAAACAAGGCTAATAACGCACTTGGGTTCATACAAAGGAGTGTTAGTTACAAGACTAGCGAGGTTATCCTAAAACTATATCTTGTGCTTGTGAGAACTCACTTGGATTACAGAGTTCAATTCTGGTCACCGTATTACAGAACGGATATGGAATCCATAAAAAGAATTCAGAGGAAAATGACAAGACTCATCCCGGGCATGAGGAACCTTAAGTACAGAGACAGGTTAAAGCATCTTAATTTCCACTCCCTCGAGAGACGTAGAGTGAGGGGCGATATGATAGAGGTGTATAAATGGAAGTCAGGGCTAAACAGAAGTGACATACAGAGGTACTCAGACTATCCAACCAGGATCGAAATCGTAACAATGGTGTTAAATTAGACAAATTTAGATTTAGGCACTAAATAGGTAAACATTGGTTTCGAAATAGAGTAGTGGATGAATGGAACAAGTTACCAAACTTCATCATTAACTCGAATACGCTGGATAGCTTCAAAAATAGGTGGGATGGATGTATGAGCAATAGGGGTTGGGTGTAAAGGGAACTGCTCAGTATGGGAAACAGGCCCGCTGCAGTTTCCTCCAATCTTATTTGTGTCCTGATCATAGACGGGAATACTTATCAAAAGAGTTGCTAACCACAGCCTAAATAAAAAAAAGGTCATCAGCGGAAACTTGAAGAGTTACAAATTTTTTTTAAGGTAATACTGGCCATGGTCCGAGGGAGGCCGTGGGACAGAGGTGTTCATACTGCCTCATTTTTCCTCCTGACCTGGATGGGTACAGACGTGCCACAGGACAGTGCCCCACGTGTTCACAACCCTTGTGAGCGACATCTACATTACTCACAAGTAAGTTACATTCAATCGTATACAGTGTTTGGTAGGTGTGGTAGGAGTATTTCAAGTGGCTAATTGGAGAATTATTCCAGGTTTTTGTGACGTTTCCTTGGTGGCTGGTGGCGGTGGAGCTGGCTGGCGTTACGTGATGGGCGAGATACATGATAGGTGACAAGGCATGGATCTAACAGGCAAGTTGATGATCTGATTAATTGGACGATTACGCTGAGTTCTACCCGGTCCTTTGCGCAAGTGCATATGTGGTGTGAGCCTACGCGAATAGTCTCCTGGCACTTACTCTGGCTGGACGCACCAGACATTGAGTCCGACGAGGAGAGGACTTAACGCGGTGTACCGCCCAGGACTCCGCTGTTAACACCTAAGGAGTGGACTCGTCAGTTGAGTGGAGGGGCTTTAGTTGGGTGAACGGGGAAGGAGGGGAGGGGGAGACGTAGGGGACTCACACTTAAATAATCCTAATTCTACCTAGCAGCCTGGTTAGTAAAAAGTGAACCTGATTAACCTCACCGCAAACTGACTGGAATCAAGTACCGCTGGGCTGGACAGTGACCTAACAAGCAGCTGCAGGATTACCTCCGTATCTTTCACTTTTCATTAACATTAAAGGAATTCCACGGCCCCTGTATGTAACTAAGTGAACTGTAGTTTATAGGTGTGATCACGTACAGTATATCGAGCAGTGGTTCTCCCCACTCTGGCAGCGAGGCATGGGTCACATACAGGAGGCACCTCAAGGCACTTGAAAACCTTCACCAACGTAGTCTACGTTCCATCCTCCGAGTTCGCTGGGAAGACACGATTACAAATGGCAGTATTCTCGCTGACACCAACTGTAGGAGCATCGAGGCTACTGTTATCCATGGACAACTACGCATGACTGGCCAAGTTATCCTCATGGACGACAGTAGAATTTACAGTCATCTAACGAATAGTAAACATAAAGCTGGCGGGCAACTGTAAAGGTAAAAGGATAGTTTTAAGATAAACCTGAAAAAGTGCCAGATCAACCCCCTCACCTTGGCGACGATTACTCCACACTGTAACGCTTGGAGGAGCACCACACGAGAAGGTGTCAATATTTTCGAGTTAGCCCAACTGCATACAGAGGCAGACAAGCGTTAACACCGGAATGACGCTGCTGCCGCTCTTCCCACACCAGATGCAGACCTCCACACGTGCAACATCTGTGAACGACCCTGCCGGACCTGTATCGGCCTCTCCAGTCACCTCAGAGCTCACCAACGAAGGTGACATCCCTAATAACTCGTATCATTGTCTCAAAGCTGGATGATCGTCCTACTGGATTCTGAGTGATAGCAAAGTAGTAGTAGTAGGTGTGTGTGTGTGAGTACAAATTAAAATGAAATAAATAAAATGAGGAAAATCCACATAGCTACGGTGTGAGACGCTGAAAAAATAAAACATAATGAAAACGTCAGCGTGAAAGACCCGTAAAAGTGATAAATAGAGCCCAGTATGAACAATTCTTATATTTACGCGTCCTCCCCTCCTCCTGTACTCACTTCCTACACCTACTGTACGTCTTACTTTCACTTCTTTCTCAGAATCGTTTATGATCTTATACTTTTTTTTTCGTGTTTTTAGGTTTTCTCTCTACTATATTATTATTCTTATTCGCTCTCTCTCTCAAGGTCCAACTTTCATTCCAAAGATGCTCTTCTGTATCTGTTTTCACGTTCCTCATTCCCCTTTCTCTTTATTCATCTCTTATTCCTGATTCTCTTTTCTCTCTTGGTCATCCAGATTTATCCTCTCCTACCACAAACACTCCATATAATAAAAAATAAATGTGGTCAATGACTGGTAGCCTGGCAGTCGTTGAACATGAAAGTCTGGGGCACCACAGAGTTCTCTCTCTCTCTCTCTCTCTCTCTCTCTCTCTCTCTCTTTTCCTGACTGTACATGTGTTTTCTTTGTGTTTTCATTTTCCCTGTGTCTTCCTCTCTTGTAGCATCAATATATTATCTTTCCGTGGCAGGGTAAGAGTTGCTGAGGTTGTAATCAAATCTTACTGTTTGGCTCTGCAGAGGGTGGGGGGTATGGTAAACTATTCCCTATGGTCAAATTTTCACCCGTGGCACCGGACAAATATTCTTTCTTCCTCGGCATAGCTAACTGTTCTCTACCTCCCTGGGTATAGCTGATTGTTCTCTGCCTCCCTGAGTATAACTGACTGTTCTCTGCCTCCATGAGTATAGTTAGTCGTTCTCTTCTTCCCTGGGTATAGCTGACCTTTTCCTGCCTCCCTGAGTATAGCTGACTGTTCTCTGCCATCCTGGGTATAGCTGACTGTTCTCTGCCCCCCTACGTATAGCTGGCTGTTCTTTGCCTCCCTGGGTATAGCTTACTGTGCTCTACCTCCCTGGGTATAGCTGACTCCTCCTTGCCTCCCTGGGTATAGCTGACTGTTCTCTGCCTCCCTGAGTATAGTTTTCCGTTCTCTGCCTCCCTGGGTATAGCTGACTGTTCTCTGCCTCCCTGGGTATAGCTGACTGTTCTCTGCCTCTCTTAGTATAGCTGGCTATTCTCTGCTTCCCTGGGTATAGCTGACTATTCTCTGCCTCTCTTAGTATAGCTGGCTATTCTCTGCTTCCCTGGGTATAGCTGACTATTCTCTGCCCTGCTTAGTATACTGTAGGTGGCTATTCTCTGCCTCTCTGTGTATAGCTGACTGTTATTTGTCTCCTTATATAGTTCGCTGTTCTCATCCTTCCTCTGGCTCGGGTCAAGCCTTCCTCTTTAGCCGGACGCTGCTTTCATTCAGTACAATGAGTATTCCTGTCACCAGAAGTTCATTTTTGTTCAATAACTGGATGTCCTTCTACAAGATGAGTTGGATCTGGACTTTATTTGGAAAGGGAATATGATGTTCGACTCAGCCAAGACAGATGATGATAAGATGAACTAGAGTGACTTCTTACTAACTTGCAAGAGTCATGGATGTTGCGAGGAAGAGGAGTGAGAGAAATAATTAAAAGGGAAAGTGATGGATGATGAAAGGAAAACAGTGAGAAGCCTACTAACATGGGAGAGAGAGATGAGAAATGGGAAGGGCAGGGGTAAGAGCTAATCTTGTGTCATGGAACAGAGTTGGGTGGGAGAAAGAAAAGAACAAGAGATTTGATAATAGTGGAGAGTAAGAAGTATACTAATATGGGAGAATGATGAGTGTGTCATGAATCCTTAGTCGAGATGACTCTGGATTACAGAGCTTTCCAGTGAATCGGGTATTGGTGATTTCATTGGAGCTCATATAATTCCAGGTGTATTGCATATACAGTATTATATTCTAAGCAAATTATTTGGACTTTTTTTAGTAACATGACATGTAAAATGCATTTGTCTAGTTTATTTATTCTAATGAGCTAGTTTTGGCATAACAACCATTAGACTAGTTACTGTAGTTCCGGTGATGAACACCAGAGACCTTTAATTCCCGTCATCCACCTGTCGGGTTGGTAAAAGTCGCCCGAGAGTCAGTTTTACTCCTGACACCGATTGTTGTGCGTTGGAGCTGCTTCCCAAGTCTCTTGGTGTTGTCAAGGTATTTATTTTCTTTACTTATGTGGCAGACGCGTATTCAACTCAAAAGATAATTTATTCTTGTTATATTTTTAGGTATAATATTTAGGATGTTTACTGGGAATTTAAGTTAAGTTACCATTCTGTTCTGCCTTGTAATATTCATGCTTGAGTTTCCTTGTAAACATATTGATTTTTTTTTAAGTGTATTTTTCACTGGATTTTCTCCTTCACAGTTAAACAACAATTATCCTATTGAAGCCTGTCTAGAGCACTTTCGATAATAAGTGCATTAATGTAATTTTATTATTGATCAGTATTCTCCCAACCTGACTTAGATAGGTAGCTGATACCCTGAGAGTGTGGTGGGGCAACACCTGGCAGAGGTATCGTCCAGTTTACAAAATACCTATGGTCCTAAGTATTGATGTGTCATGACTGAAGTATGCCTCTTTCAGTGTTAAGGTTAGAGCCACGTTTGCCAAATAGTATATACACGCCATATATACTGAATAGCGGTGGTGGAGGTGGTGGTGTAGGGTAGTAGTGATGATGGTGGTAGTAGTTGTGGTAGTACCGGTGGATTTCAACCCAATGAAGGGAATACAATTTACATGCAAATATATTTTTCCATATGAATTGAAAAATAATTATTGTATGACTATAACACTTATTTGAATTATTATTTCATGAAGGTTAGATTTTGTAAGTTTAATAATTACGTAAACGTTTGCGGACATCTCTTACGTTTGATATTCATCCTCGAGTAAAAGTCATCAAACCCTTCACTACGGGGATGGCACCTAAATATATTATTTGACTAAAGTCAGACAATTTTATTCAGTGCAGAGGGGACCCTGTAAAACGGCGTGTTAAGACACAACTATAGCATATTTTTCTTGACTCTTCTTCCCAAAGTTCGAATCCAAGCCTGAGGTTCCGTAGTGCCACAAGTGCCAGTGTGACAGTGTGACAAAAGAATGCTAATAGCTTCATACGACACTCGAGCAGTGCCCATTCAATAGAGTATCTAATAGCACTAGGGGCAGATGTTACTTTTGAGGGAATGTTCTTGGAGTTCAGGGGGTTTTCTAGACTGTTTAAGCGATACAAAAATGTTACTAAAAGTATATGAGCTCAAGAGGATACTTATTAGTTCATTCACGTAATTACTAAGATATCTCAGTACGTCTCAGAAAAATCAAAGCGTTGTCGGTAAAATTATGATAATGACGACGACTAGAAGATGTGCATGAAAGGGGTCGTAGTAACTGTCGTGGGTTCTAGAAAGTGTACTGCAGTCGACAGCCATCACTTCCCAACCGCAAAATTGGAAACATATTTACAGCTCTGTGGACTGAGGGGGGTACCTCGTGCTCGAACAAGCTGCCTTTTGGACAAGAGACGGGCGTTTTATCTACTCGGCCACCGCATCTTCAAGGAGTGTGCCAAAAATTAAACAAGAATATCAGAATGTGCCGTAGGTGTCCTATTAGCTACGAAATACGTTGTACACTTCGCTAAGATTTATAACGGAATAACGAATGAAGAAGAGAGATGGAAGTGGCAAGGGAAAATTAAATAATAAAATTGGGAAAACGATTCTCGAATTAGGTAGGGAAGGCCTATAGAGTGATAAATGGGATGGTAATGATGTTGGTTTAGGTGATGTGATATAAAAATGAAAGTGGATGGCCGGAAAGGTCTGGGTCACTAGATGATGGTGGTACTCCTCTGGGAGGTACTGGGTTATGTAAGAAGAAGGAAGAGCGAGGGGGTAATGGGTTGAGGAAGATCGGGTGTGTAATGGGTTATGAAAGAGGAAGGAAGGATAGACAGAGATGTCCTAGTTTATAGGAGAGGAAAGGTGGACGAGGAGATACGGTTCTACGAAGGACAGTGACAGGAAAAAGAGGTGCTATTTTACGGAATTTGAAGGAAGAATAGAGATGTTTAATTTATAAAAGAGAAAAATAGAGCAGGGGGGGGGTGCTATATTTAGGAGAAGAAAGAGAGGATGGACTATTGGCATGTGAATGATTACAGAAGGGAAGAAGGGTGACATTTTATAGAGAGGGAAAGGACGATAGGGAGGCGCTCGATCACACGAAAGACCGAAAAGTCCTCTAGGTGAGGACATGTCACGGTTTGGTGAATAATTTGAGGCTGACAACCCCTCATCCCCACCCATTCCTACCTCTAAACTTTACATGAATTATATATCAAATATTTGATTACAGTTAACATTAGTGCTCACTTCTTACTTGATCATAACTAAATTATTCCTCAGATCTAGATTCAAAGTGTTTTTTTAGTATCTAAATTAACAGGGAACACTTATTAAAATTCTGTGATAACGATTTTCACTTAGGGTTAGTGTGGCAGGTCATCAGGGTCACGTGTGGGGGTGTGGTGGGACACTAGAAGGGTCACATCCTCATCAGCTTTCACACAAACAAAAAGCACTTCATGACCTCTGTCCTCAGAGACCTGTTGTAAACAAAACCACATTATTAAAATTAAGTACTGTAATCCGCCTCATTATCTAGGTGAGTAATGCAGGTGTTTAATTAATTTCTAACTCGTCGACACAATGCTGTTTAACTAGGAGAAATTAAGATAAACTTTACATAATTTATCCTTAAGTGTATTAAGTCTCACTGCTTATTATCAGTTTATTTACTAGTTTTCTTAATGAATTTTACTTATGTATTCTGTGGGAGAGTTGATGTGCAAATCTTTCCGTAACTCTCCCAGGCGTACATCCCCTGACTCCTCTGACTCTCCCTTGCGCCTCGCCTTTCAGACCACATAACATACCTCCCCCTCTCCAGTTACTCTTCCTGGCGGATCTGCCGTCAATCACCCAAGCGTCTCTCCTTTCATTCTTCTAGACATATATCCCCTTCCTTTCTCAGGCGTTTCTCACCTCACTCATCTCCAGTCAATCTTCCGGATGCAGTCCCTTCACACCAGACATACCTCTCCTCTCCCCTCTCTCACAGACGCATCTTTTCTAACACCTCACATCATCTCTTTTCCCCTCACTCTCCTAAGCGCTTCTCCACTTACACTTTCAAGTACTTTCCCGACACCTCACACAACTTTCCCTGTTCGCTGCGCTAAATCTATAATCTACCACAGGGAAGTGATCCCATATGTTTCAATTACCTAACAAGAATATATTACATGTAAACCGAAGCTGAATCATACTTTCACGCGTAACTGCAATCCATTCACTAATTTTCTGAATACCCCTTAGAATTATTTATGTAATATTGAATATATAATGTAGTAGATGCAATAATATAAATTTTATTGTTACCGTCATTCGTAATCTATATCATTATGAACTCCCAGTCGCATTTAGTGTCATTACTTTTATACTATCCATCAAAGACAATATCCAAAGTATTATATTAACTCGCATCTTCTCTTGAAACCATCATATTCCCGGAATAGCAAAGAATGCATTAAAAAAATTGTCTTCTTCTATCAGCCTCACCATACTTTACCTCTGCATATCTTCTTAATCTATATAAAGAGCTATGTCAGCCTTCTTGTAGAACACTGTATTTACTTGTGCGATGGTTCTGTAAAGTCCTAGTCAACACTATTAAGCAGAATACAATCTAACGTGATTGAACTTACTGGATATCAAATCCCCACCACCTCTATTCCACCCCTTTGTATCAAACTATTAAGCTCATCGCTATTATTTCTTTACCTTTATTCTCATGGTTATTCTGAGAATAAACTCAGTTCAACATTCCTTTCTTCTTAATTAACCGTAGTCACAACACGCGTCATTCCCTATCACGCTATTCCCAGCACACTGTACAAGTTACCTTTAGTTGCGTTTAATCATCATTACAAATCCTCAAATCCCCACATTTCTCGGTTATAGATCTCCCTTCTTCTCATTTCTTTTCACCAACCTTCACTTGCAGCTCCTTAAATCTACGCCATATAGGAACCTCGTATCACACATATAACAATTTATTTAGTTTTCTGTAATGTAATAGGCCAGCCTAACATGAATATATTTTACAGTCCCGGACGAAGTTCTTGAAATAGTCCAGGTGAACGGGTATAAAGTCCTCCCTACCCTTAGGCTACTGAGGGCGGGTCATTGTCAGTAATGCCACTCGTGAAAAAAAAAAGTTTACCAGATTCGTGTCTTAATCTTTCCAGATCGCTAAAAAAATTCGAGGTATGACAAAATTCGTCAAATTACAATTATTCTAATTTTATTCAATACAATTTTACAATAGTACAAAATATATCAAATGTACACGACAATAATAGATAATCAAATACAAATAGACACTCGGTATTCTTCATTACAAAAGAAAACGAAATGTATTCTTTTGAATGTTGAGACAAGACTAAAGTTCTATCTGAGTAAATCAAAGCAGAGACTTTATTTAATAACTAAACAAGTAGACCTGTTGTAATGTAGTTTAGTATAGCTTACTAACTAATTAATTTTAATTGTTACTTCTACACCGCAGCAACGTAAGTTATATATTTAACATTTCTTTCGAAATAAATGAAGGAGAACCATGGGACTAGGAATGTCATCATACTTTGCAAACTAAATGTCAAAAGAACATTGTCATATCTAAGTTAGCTATGATTCTTAAATATAAAAACAGAAAATTAATAAAAAATATTAGATTTTTTTTTTTAATTTTCAACATATGGAAAGTTTTCAAAAATTTATATTCAGCTTTCAAGGTTGGGGTAAAATTTTCAAGATCTAGCAACAAATTACAAGCAGTGGCTCCACTGTCCAGCTATCGTCGTCAACACACAAACAAGCACCCAAGCAGTTCAACAATCGAACTCGGATACTTCCATTTCTCAGTAAGGACTGGGAAAGGGTATCATTGTTTTTTTAATAAATTCACAAAACAATTTATCCAATCAAGTTTTATATTATTCGACATATTGGTGTACATTAACAGATTGTGGGTAGACGGATAGACCGGAGCTGGTGCAAGACCTCGCGGTACCCACGCCCGACAGGCTACAGGCCTTCACTGAACTGGCCACAGAATGAATAAATTTCGTGACATGTGTTTTGAATATTGTTTTATAATCTAAGGATTATATTGTTTGAATCATTGTCTTATCTTTTTTAACTGTAAATATTTACAAAGATATTGAGTGCATATAACATTAACTCGGCAACATTTATGGTAACGTATACGAGTATAACTAAAATAATAAAATGTAGTCATACTGCTTTTACCTTAGTGTTTCATCCTAACCTAATCAATGGTGCTGTGATCTACTTCTTGTTGTGACACACTCTTATATTAATCATGTCGCTCATATAACGCATTCTCTTATGAATCATATTATTCCTCTCAGTCATGCTTAATATAATGACTACCATTCTGAGGGACAATACAGCTTAGAGGATTCTGATATTATCTTTGTGAACCCCAGCCACCAAAACGCACTCTGCACTGTCATGATTATCTAATAATGATCTAACCCATTATGTCAAATCATGTAAAACTTGATTCTGTAAATTGTTTCATAAATTCAGTAAACAAAACAATGATATCCTTTCCCAGTCCCTTATTGAGAAATGGAAATGTCAGAGCTCGATTGTTGAACTACTAGGGTGCTTGTTTGTGTGTTGGGGCGATGGCTGGACAGTGATGCGCCTTCCAGTGAGGGTGAGGCGGACTTTACGCCATTATATAAGTAACATTCTACTTCAAAAGGCACACAATCATGTTTACCTGTTTAAGCCATCACAATGTCAAAATAAGTTTAGGTCAACACACAAGATATTATCAATGACATGCCTGGTCTTAAATAAATGTGTGTGATAAACATACGAGGATCATAAGTTAAAAAATTTACTGTGGTAGTCACCGTCCAGTAGTCCACGACTACTGAACCAGCACGGCAGGTATAGTTCCGTTCAGAAGTTCGTTGTACACTGGCGGTAGATCCACAATGAAAACGTAGATAAGATAAATCTTAATAAAATCACACAGGGAAAGGGGAAACAATGGAGCACCTTAGCTTTCGTCTTTATTCAAGAGATCTGAAGATGTCTTGAATAAAGACGAAAGCTAAGGTGCTCCATTGTTCCCCTTCCCCCTGTGTAATTTTATCATATATATATATATATATATATATATATATATATATATATATATATATATATATATATATATATATATATATATATATATATATATATATATATATATATATATATATATATATATATATATATATCCGATATTTTATATATATATATATATATATATATATATATATATATATATATATATATATATATATATATATATATATATATATATATATATATATATATATATATATATATATATATATATATATATATATATATATATATATATATATATATATATATATGTAACCTGTCGGAATTTACTGGATTTTAATTTCTCACTAGACTTGGGGTTTATTAAAGATTATTAGATGGTAATTACAGTGGAAGCGCCCCTTAGTGAGAAATCCCGAACCAGCACAAGAACACTTAAATTTACTAAACAAAATGAATTGTCCGTGACCCGTGGAAGGATAGCGTCTGTGACTGGGATGAATGAGACACACTGTAAAATTTAGACACTTATATTCCCTCCAACACTACAAACACAATCAAATAACGGTACACCAATATGTGCACCTCTTAACTTGAACTTAAAACACTACTCTGGGGAACAAAGGTTATACCTGAGATCGGAATTATAAAGAAAAATTAAATGCATTAAAGGAATTAAATCACAGTATCACTCTGGTTCCACTTAGTGACACAAACATTCAAAAACAATACTATCAAAATCAATTAAGAACTATTACTACACACGTCAAGATAATATCAGTAACTGAAAAAATGGTACTAACTACACACAAAAATATTGTCACTATTATTGAGATGTTACTGGGTCCACCAATACTCGTGAACCATGCTCCACCCAACTCAACATAAGGGAGATAAAATGTTTCTCTAGGTATCCCCTAGACGAAGTTGGATAGGCACATGGAAGTGCTGGGATGGGTGTGAAAGGGATCTGCCCTGTATGGGCCAGTCGGCCTCCTGCAGTATCCCACTTTCTTATGTTCTTATGTTCAAGATCACCTTCGCCGAGAATGGTATGCTTGTACAGCTCGCGGAGATCCCAGATATTAACGGCATTCCATCTAAAATGATTGCCTACAAGTGGGACAACCTGAAGCTGGGAGTAATCTCCCACGCCGAAATTGCTCACGTGGACCAAGCAGAGCTGAGTGAGCTCCTCAAGGGGCAACTCCAAGTTGTGAAGAAGCTGTCCGACACCACTGCCCTCATCGGACACCATACAACCTTACCCAAGGAGGCTCAACTGGCGTGGGTAACTGTGCCAATCAAGCCCTACTGCAGACCGAAACGCTGTTACAAATGCCAGCACTACGGACACACTGTCAACAAGAACATAAGAATGGAGGAAACTGCAGCGGGCCTATTGGCCCATACTGGGCAGTCCCGTTTACACCCAACTCCTATTGCTCATATAAGGATCCAACCTATGTTTGAAGCTATTCAGCGTATTCGAGTTAATGATGATATTTGGTAACTTGTTCCATTCATCCACTACTCTGTTTCCAAACAAGTGTAGGGCGCAGGAGGACACCTGCTCCCTGTGCGGCAGCCCCGGACACCGCTACACGGTCTGCCCCAACACAGTAAAAAAATGCTCTGCCTGTGGCGGCCCACATTCCTCCGCCGATCGGACCTGCCCGAAATGGAAGGAGGAATGCAGGATAGCCTAGGCTCGACTCGACAAGAAACTGAGCTACAAAGAGGCCCTCCTTGCTGTACACTCCCAAGACAAGAAAAAACCAGCAGAAAAGAAAAACCAAGTAAAGAAAACCCAAGAAAAGAAAACACAAGAAAAGACACCCGCCACACAGAATCAAGAACACCACGAGGCCCGTGGAGCTGAAGCCCACGTTGTCAACCTCACCGTCTCCGACTTCTTCCACACCTATGAGGACATAAGACACGAGGAAGACGAACAACAAGACCCAAACACGAATGAATGGACACTTCAAGAGAGCAAGAAGAGGAGGAGAGTTAGAAGAAAATCTACATCAAGCTAAGAAGAATACCAAGACAGAAGACCAAGACATTTCCTCCTCACAAGAAAACAACACACACACAATCAAGCCGAGAATCCATGGCCCAACCCAACACGCACCTGAAGCTTGACCTGACGCTAACCTGACTCTGTTCTGCCACCTTCTAGCCGCGTCCAGGCGAGTTGCTGTTGCCTCCAACTTATACTCCCTCATGCAAGCGGTGTTTAGCCACTGCACCTATTCTCTCCTCCTAAAACTCACTTCAATCCTCCCTTTATTCTTCCCCTGAACCTCCTTCCCCCCTGTCACTAGCATTTCATGTTCATGTTCTCCCTCACGAGACAGTCGGGGAGAGACAGACACACAGAGGGATCAGAGGAGGAGGTCCACCACAGCCCAGTCCCGCTTACGGGAGGAGAGTCACTACTCGTCACTCAAGACTTCCCTCCCCGACTTCCCTCCGGTGCCCAGCTAAGCGGTCTCCCATAGAGACAACCCAGGACCACCTGCTAGGCCTCCTCCAGGTCACGTGAGTTTTTGTCAGAGCCTTCCATGAGTTACTTACGTGGGAAGTGTATTCATTTCATGTTCGTGTCCGAGAATCAGTGTCTAGTAACGTAATATGATGTCCTAGTAACTTCGATAGAAGGTGTTATTAATGTGTCCATGTCATTGTCGTAATTACATAAGAACATAAGAAAATAAGGAGTCTGTAATAGGCCGGTTGGCCTGTGCATGGTAGCTCCTGTCGAGAGTTACTACCACTCTCTATCATCCATGAATATATCCAGCCTCCCTTTGAAACTTTCCAGCGTTCCAGCACTTACTACAAAGTTGCTAAGCTTGTTCCACTCGTCCACCACCCTATTTGTAAACCAGTTCCTTCCTCTCTCCCTCCTAAACCTAAACTTATCCAACTTGAATCCGTTGTTCCGAGTCCTATCCTGCTCGGTTATTATAAGAACTTTATCTATATTACCTTTATTGATTCCTTTCACCCACTTGAATACTTCTATCACATCTCCCCGCACGCTTCGTCTTTCTAGGGAATGCAAGTTTAGTTTCTTTAACCTATCCTGATATGGAAGGTTTCTAAGTAACGGAATCATTTTCGTTATTCCTCGCTGCACCGACTCTAATGAATTGATATCCATTCTATAATAAGGGCACCAGAACTGAACCGCATAATCGAGGTGCGGCCTGACTAGCGCAAGATATAGTTGCAATAAGACCTCTGCACTCTTATTACTTACACTTCTAGATATAAAACCCAACACTCTGTTTGCCTTATTTCGAACATTAACGCACTGTTTTCTAGGCCGTAGGTCCGGGCTTGCAAGTACCCTTAGGTCTCTTTCACAAGACGACTGCTCTAGGTTGATGTTGTTAAGGCTGTATACATTGACAGTATTTGTTCTTCCAATATTAAGTACGGTGCACTTGCTGGTGTTGAATTTCATTTGCCATTTTTCAGACCACCCCTGCAGTTTATTTAGATCCTCCTGTATTGCATTTGCATCCTGCCCTGAATTAATCTGCGCCCTATTTTGGTGCCATCCGCAAACTTGCTTATGTCACTGCTGATCCCAGTATCTAGATCGTTTATGTAGATTATGAACAAGAATTGGGCCTAGTACTGACCCCTGGGGAACCCCACTGGTTACACGGCCCCACTCAGATTTAACACCATCTACGCTGACCCTGTGCGTTCTATCGGTGAGCCATGATTTTATCCAATTTAAAACTTTCCCCTCGATACCATGAGCCTTAATTTTTCTCAGAAGCCTCTGATGCGGTACTCTGGCAAATGCTTTGCTAAAGTCTAAGTTAATAACATCGTGATTTTCGTCATTATCTACTACCTCGAAGACAGTTGTAACGAAGCGGTGTTTGAGAAGTCGTCCTTAAGAACGTAATAGATGTGTGTTGATGTATAAAATAAGTGAATTGACAGAGTAAATAACTAACACGGCCACACTACCAAATTCTTCATCTCTTTACATTCCTACTCTCTATACTTTCTACTCTTAAAACCCCTCATTACATGCGAGACTCCCTCCTTGTAAGGTGTGACTGAGCCTCCGTCTCTAGATTCACTTTGAGGTGCACATGGAAACTGATTCAAATCCCTGGCACTTTCTCATGATCAAGTGAAGATATTTCCAGAGAAATGGTACACTGGATTAGAATCTTCCGGAGTTTGGTTTGTGCATGTGTGTGTGTGTGTGTGTGTGTGTATCGTTTTACTTTTTTAAACATACATTTGTACATACAACCAATCTTCACCACCCGTGTGACAGTATTATTACCCAGCCATCACCACTACCTGCAACATTTGTTGCCATTCTGTCCCTAACTGCAGTTATGCCTATGGGACTTAGTATCACTCTTATCCTTATGGGGTGCGGCGACCAATGGAAACAGCGCTCGCCAGCTATTCCAAGAACAACTAGTTCACGTCCTGGTCACCCCCAGTCCACCCAGCTGCGAGTGGATATTTCACTTTTCTGTATTTTTTACTGCTCATGGACCAGTTTTCCCTTTCACCCAAACCTACAACTATTGGCAATCCTTCACTACTCATCAAAATTTTTTATTCTGTCCGTCAATCGCCAAATCAGTGCCACAGACAATGCTCATAAATATAAATTAAAATAACTAGCTACAAGAATAAAATAATATTCTCGACAAAACTTAATTATTTAAGTTGTAATTTTAAAAGATAGCAGCAGAGAACATCCACTGTGTTTACTATTCACTCACCGTTTGTTCGAGTGTTTCCTGGGTGTCGCTAATTCAGGCCACCATAATATTCTACCCTGTTAACGTTCTCGGAATTTAATAATTTATCGCATTGTTACCTGTTTCTCAAGTCAGCTTACCTGCCAACATACAAAACATTCAACATCTGTCACGCAACTTCCTTCACAACTTGTCTGCCAATTAGTAGTCTTACACACTCTAGCTTCCAGCCAGCTGCATTGCAGCTGGATGTGCTGCCTGCACGTCCTACAGTCTCTTGCAGTATCACAACGTCAATATGGGAGTCAATTTGTATTCATGAATAAAGAAATAGCGGCCATGAATACATGAGCTCAGACAACCATAAAGGTTTATCAAAAGTTACCACAAAATATAAAGAATTTTCTCACTCTCAAAGAGCCTCTGGTTTCTGCTCCCGCAACTAGGAACACTACTGAGAATTTCAGAGAATTTAAATCCACAGCAAGAGAGATATGTGTGTAGATGTGAAAAAGATCTAGTCTCCTCCACTCTCGCAAGATACACCTTGCATATACTGTACAAATCAAACACACACACACACACACATATATATATATATATATATATATATATATATATATATATATATATATATATATATATATATATATATATATATATATATATATATATATATATATATGTTTCTTTAACATTGCGTGTGTCATGTTTGTGTTACTAAATACATGTCTACCTGTGCATGTGTGTCTTTTTGCGCAATTTTATGATAAGTAACAGGACAAATTTTTATAACTGTAAGAACAGGGGTTACTCAAATTTAATGCTCATCACCTTTAGCATAATTTCTTCTCTAGTTTTAATAACTGCCAATGATCCTCGTGCGTATGTATCGTTTATTTGAAGGCAGGTGAGTTATCAAGGTCAGCAGGCTGGATGGTGATGACGAGCTGTGAAGGAATACGTTTATGATCACAAAACACAAACGAAGTATTTTGTATTTTCAATTAGGAGAGAATTGTATGTTGGACATTATAATATCATCCTGGGGTTTGAAAAACTAATCCGATCAAAGATATGAGGCAGTTCAATAGCCAGAAGAAGGTATAAGATTAAAAATTAAATCGCTTTAAGGAAACAAAAAGAACAACTTCATGTACTTCTAATCAACATGTCTTTCGGTCGCATTTTTTTCACGAAGATTTATCCAATTATCTTTTTTTTATGAAAAATAAAAGAAAAGGCAAATTTGGAAAAAAGTATTGCACCTTTTTGAAGAGAGAAAAAAGATAACCAAGACCTTGTGGTAATTTTTTTCTCGGAATTTTTTTTCAAAATATTTAATTCTCTGACTCCTTGTCTGAATGTAAAGCCGAAGAAAGATTAAAGGAAATAAACTTGTTGACCTTTTCGTGTTTAAAAAAAATCACAGGTCTTCCTTGCGACCTTCCATTAGTGGCAATTGTTTGCAGAAGGTATTTTTCGTTTCTCGGTCAAAGTCTGTTTGCTGGCTGAAGTGCGTCAACCCCCGCCCTCCCTCTTACAGATAACACACCACATATTTTCCCCGGTCGACTCTTCTCAGGATTTCATTTACCAGGGTATTGAAGCGACACTCTCATGTCTGGGAGAGTAAGTCGAATTTTCATGGAATCGTCTTTGATTATTTCGAAGCTATATAAATCTTATTCTGGTTGGTTACAAAACTTTTCTTTATACACCCCCGCCCCCGCCCCCCCCCCCCGCACCAAATCTTTCAACAGTCGCAAAATGTAACCCAAATAACGCAAATTTCATCTATTAACAAGGAAACACTAATTCACTTCCAAGACGATGCAAATATTTGTTTGTTCTTTGTTCCGTTTTAATTAGGGATCGACACTTAGACAATAACAATATCAATGACTTTCCTTTATGAGAAATTTGGAAGGAATTGTTTTGTGTGGATGACTAAGGCGATTATTTTTATTAACTTATATCGGTCAATTCGATGTCGTATGTCCATAGAATATCATCTTTTTATAACGTACACTGTCTCTGGATTATTTTTGTTTATCAGTCTTTGTGTTTTCTTAATTGTCTCTCTTTTTCTCTCACTCTTTTCTTTGTCACCTCCCCTCTACCACCCAGGACTTACTTCCTCCTTCATTGTTTATCCTCAGACCATTACACATAAGAACATAAGAATGGAGGAAACTGCAGCAGGCCTATTAGC